>NC_090440.1:749956784-750259814 GCF_031143425.1 Pleurodeles waltl | reverse complement strand
AGACCTCAAACAGAGTCTGTTTGAGAGCACAAAGTCCCTGCCCTTCCTTCCCTGGATCCAGACACACTGCAGTGGGTTATACAGCTCTTTGTGTGGGGACAGACACATCCTTACTCAGGTGCAAGTGCCTGCTTCTCCCTCCCACCTAGCTCAGAAAGACCCATCTGCCTGGTGATTCAGGATAGGAATAACTCACCTCAGCTCCTTTGTGTGTGACTGCCCCATAGAGATGCACAAGGCCCAGCTGTCATCAACCCCATACATGTATTCCAAGACAGGAAAAAGGCACAGAATGGTTAAAGTAAGATAATGCCAACTTTCTAAAAGTAGCATTTTGAGATTAACAACTTAAAATTCTACTTTACCATACATTGCGGTTTTAAATTGTGAGTCCAGAGACACTAAACTCGAAATATCTATCTAATCCCAATTGGAAATTACACTTAAAAGATGTAATAAAGTAAACCCAATGTTAACCTATTGGAGAGATAGTTTTTTACTACTTGGACATGTAAAACTTAAAAGTATATGTCCAACCTTTTAAATAAATACAGTGTGTCCAGGGCTTATGTTAGGGGTGACTAATATTTATTAAAAAAGAAGGTTTGGCCCGGCAATTGAGTTAACTTGCCACATTGACCTACCTGTTGAAATCTCCATACTCAGGCTCTATAAGAGCAGGGCAGAGTCATTTTTAAAGGGCTACTGAAGTGGGTGTCACAATCAGAGCTGTGGGCCCACTAGAAGCATTGAAGACCCTGGGCACATGTAGTGCACTTTACTAGTGGCTTACACGTAAATTAAAAATGCCAAATTTGGATGGGCCAATATTACCATATTTTAGGGAAAGGACACATGCACTTTAGCACTGGTCGGCAGTGGTAAAGTGCCCAGAATCTTATAGCCAGCAAAACAAAGTCATCAAAACAAGAGATCAGAAGGCCAAAAGTCAGATGGGAAACCACACCAGGGATGCCAGGTCCAACAAAGGTGGTTAGCGTTCGGGTCAAAACAATAACAAGGAGTGAACCACACTGTACTACGCGATTTTCTGTGAGCAAACATGGCTATGTCTATTCCAAGGCTGAAGTGCATTAAGACCAGATTTGCAGCTCTTGGTCACCAGGAACATTTAATTTTTCCTGAGAATTTTAGAAAACTTGTTGCCAGGTGGGTGAAAAAAGCTTAGAAGATGCTAGACAATCTGAAGAGGAGACTTCAAAAGAAATTAATCTGATGGTATGGGGTATATCCTCCTTAACACTACCCTGCCAGTTGAACCATACCTTACTTTTGTTATTAATGTTTACCATAGAATTCTATTAACTAGATTATGGCTGAACATGTTCTGTTGCTTTCTGGCACAGTTTAAAGACTGTAGTCAAGTTAAAAATCTAAGCCTTTGTGACTGCGGCAATGTATTTCCACAGGACACACTTCACTTTGTCATGCTCTCTCATTTTCACAGTAATGGAATTTTATCAAATTCATGCTGCGGGGTCTTCCATCTAGTCTTTCCAGCCTTATTGTATTTACAAACGTTGTTCAATTAATATGTTTATTTTTCAGTAGTATACTTTCTAAAAGGGACTATCAAGCTATCACAGAGCAGAGAAGTTGTATTCATGTATTATCATGTTCTGATTTAATGGTCTTAATTGGCTTGTGTTAAACTGTATTTGTATTGTTGTTTGGCCTTTTTTGGGCTTTCATAAACTGTATAAAGAATTTGATTATAATGATGACTTGACTTCCAAATGTCAGTGAATACAGTGATGCAACATCCATCTTCTGCCTGCCTTCAGTGCTAGTGATTGCCTGCCAATTGTTGGTGGGGACCCTACATGACTCTGATGGGTAGCAGAAATGTTTTTTAAGTCCCATATATATTCTTGACATTTTCCTAACCATTTCAATCTCTACATTTTTCTAAGATATCAAGTTTTATGTAATGTTCAAAAGCTTTGTCTTTGGAACTTCAGACAACATACTAAAAAAGAAACATTTAATATTTTGGATGGCAGATTAATCAAAAAAGCTCTTTCAATTGATTCCCCCCCAATTCCTTCTTCTTTTCGTCTTCTCTTTCTAGCTCAATCCCACCCACTCCCCTTCATAATTGTTGTACAAATAATGTATCCTCAACTTTCCCCATGCTCCTCCATTGTTCCAAATTTTGTTTGCTCAACCCTCGTTCCTCCTCCTAACCATTTCCTTACTCGTGTCTCTCTCAATATTTATCTCAGCATCTCATTTTTTATTCCTAATATTAAAACTTCTTTTAAAAACGGGAATTTGCTATGGGGGCAATTTATATTTATTTCAAAAGCACTCTTTAGATTCAAATGTGTTTGCAGTTAATTGTTGTGGTGTGTCATTCAGCAAAATTTAGGGGCATATTTACATGCCCCTAGAGCCACTGGAGCGCCACTTTTTGTGATGCTCTGGTTGCTCTGTGCACTGCGCCATATATTCAGGGCGGCGCTAAGCCACTTCTTGTAGCTTAACGCCTCCTTGTAAATATGGGCCTCTCTAACACAGCATTCTGCACCACACATGGAAGTTGCAAATCACAATCCAGGCCTGCACTGGCAGCTAAATTTAGCACCAGCGCTAGGGGAAGCAAAGGGGTGTGCAGTATTTGTGTAAATATGGTGCATCCCTGCATTTCAGAAGTGACACAGTGTGGTGCTGGCAATTTTGGTGCAGTGCTGCAGTGAGCCAATTCTGTGTAAATATGCCTCTTAATATTTTTAGGTACTGTTTGTCCATGTCAGTTTGTTATGGTATCAGAGCATTGTGGTATCACAGTGTTGCAAATCTGTGCCTTACCCAGTGGAAGACAATAGGTGCTTTAATAGAAAAGTAAGATTGATTTAATGACTTGTACAATTGCAGAATTTTGGGTCAGCTTGGGCAATCACCATTCTGAAAACAAGGACTGAGCACAGCTGAAGTGGTCCTTGGACTTACTATTCCTTCACTTTGTCCCATGTATCATAGGCAAAAGTTTTAGCAACGCAGCCATTTCAGTGTGGCTGTTCAAATGTGAATGATAGCCCCAGTCTTTAGGTTAAGGAGCACCCTTTCTCTCTGCATTGTGATCTCTTGCACTGCACTGCACTCCACTATGCTGGTCACTCCTTCGGGTACTTACTCATGTAGCTTCCAACACAACTGGCCCAGGAGGTCTCTGACCTCCCCCAAGGATCCTTGGCATCCCCCTGGTTGATGTTGCTCTGACCCTGATGTATGCACTGCTAATTTGAACCCTTCCTTCCAGCAGTGAGGAGGTGGTGAGTCCTCTGAAGCAAACATTCCCTGACTCTGGCACATTGGGACAAAATCACAGGATCTCTCAGTGCTGATGAATCAGCATTGACAGGCTGTGCCACTCAAATGGAGTATGCACATTCTTCCATATGCCAGTCACACAGACAACCTCCCATTACTGAAGAAATCACCCACAGACCCTGCAACACTTGCCAACTACAGACCAATCTCCCTGTTACCATTCCTAGACAGGATCTTAGAGAAAATCATCAACAGACACCTCACCAACTACGTCGATGACCACCAGCTCCTCAACACTTCTCAGTCTGGATTCAACCACAGCATGTAAGTGCCCTCATTGCCACCACAGATGACCTCTACATGACTCTGGAAGGAGGAGACACAACGTCTGCCATCCTTTTAGACCTCTCTGAAGTGTTTGACAAGGTCTCCCATCCCCCATTCTCATCCAACACCTACATGACATCGGAATCCAGGGGTATATACTCCAATGGATTTGTCTGTCAATTAGCATTGCACCCTACTCCTCAGATCCCTTGACCTCATCTGAATAGTTTTGCAAGGATCTTCCTGAGCCCGACCCTCTTTAATGTCTGCATGATCCTTCTAGCCAGCATCTTGGATCAAGTTCAATGCCTGCAAAACTGAAATTGCCTACTGGATGAGGAGGAACAGTCTGAAGCTGAACACCAACAAGACCGAAATTGTGATCTTCGGGAAGAACACTTCACAGTGGACTCCACCTGTGGCCAACAGAGCTAGTATTGATACCCACCCCCACAAACCATGCCAAGACATTCAAGATCGTCATTGACAGCAAACTTGACATGACTGCCTACATCAATACCATCATCAACTCATGCTTCCATACCCTGAAGATGATGAGTGAGATCTTCAACGGCTCTCAATTGGCACCTGAAAAACCATCGCTCATGCCCTCGTCACAAGCAAGCTAGACAACACTCCAAAGTGTGGAACTACCTGCCACTACACATAAGAGCCTCCTTCTCACTTCTTGAATTCCACAAGAAGCTGAAGACCTGGCTTGTTGTGTAGTCCCACTAGGCCCTAGGTTTATCTTTCCAGGTGGTAACGTGCTCTTCATCTCTGCATCACATAACAATAGGGTTTGTGGTCTATATTGGCCTTAGTGGACTGATGGTGCTCAATTTAGCGATATACAATGATATTGATGAAAGACTGCTTCTCTCCCTCATTTTTCTAACTTATTACAGCTTTTCTCATTTATTTGTCTGATGGTCCATGCCTCATTCTTTGTTTCCAACAGTGCTCAGGGTATCATCTTTCAGAATCCTCCTACTGATAACATGCTAAAGTATTGACTTCGTTGTGTTTGAAGAAACTCACTCGGAAAAAAAAGCTTACGATTGCACTATACGAATTGCTTGTAAAAGAAAGATAGTTACTGACAAATGACAATAGAAATGCTCCTTCCTGAAGAACGATCTTCATTTAATAAACTGCACCAGTGAAGTTCTGAAGTTTGACATGCTTTTACACATGCACGTTACAAGGCATTCAGTAATACATTAACTATTTCATAGGAGTTGAACATATTTCATTTGGGAAATAATGCGAAAAAAGTTTCTACAGCAGCACAAGATGTCTGTCTGGTTCTGTCTGTCTTGTGTCAGGGACAGCTGGCATACTGCTGATCACCAAGAAATCAATTACATTTGAAAGAAACGCTTGCCAGTCTAGGGAAGCTCTAGTCATCAGTCCATCTCCTAAATTATGTTAATTCACTGGCTGGTGGCTCGGTGGTTCCTGCTGTCAGAGATCCCCAATGTCGGGCCCTCCTCAGAATAGACATTGAGGGCGCGCAGATAAACGAGGACAATGGGCCTTGGATCCTTTAGTATGCTTCCCGTCTAGTAACCCTGTTTCTACACTTTGTATACACACTAGGGAATTAATCATTAATATTAACAGAGCCGCATGGGGAAGATAAAGTTCAAGTCCTTTTAAAAAACAGTAACAAGGGAACAGTCACAATCACAAGGAGCTTTGCTAAATCTGAATATTCAATTAAAGCGCCACATTATGCATTCAAGTTATGCGTACGAGACCCAGATCGTGTTGCTTAAAAGACATTCTCGAGAGAGAAAAAGAAATACCTCAGTCGTCAAGAGTTTGGATTGATACAATTAAAGTAAACACTGATTGTAAAGCTGTTATGCAAGCTTTCCAGCCTGCCATTATGCCGTCAGGAACACTTCGAGATCTATTGACATCGTCAACATGTGAATTATTCGCTTTATTAGATCTCTCTCGTAAATTTACCAAATATTAAAAAATGTTTTCCAGAGCAAACCATCCATTTGCGAGCACCAATTATCAATTAAAACCTATGGCATGCAGAAAAGATGCCAGATATTGATCTGTCTGGAAGTAAATGCACATTTTGCTGAGAGAAAATTGGGCGAGTACAACATTAATTTGTCAGTCTTTGTGCAGCTGGGTCTAATGCCAGGGACGCAATAGATGACTAAATAGCCGAAAGGACATTCTATTCTCTTTGTCGATGTAAAAGAAAAACATTACTTTGAGTTTCTCCACATCTTGACAAGAGGTCTTGTGAAAATGTTGGCTCTGATGTACAGAAGACAACAGTAACGTGAAAATGCTCAACATCCTTCCTTTGTTAATCAATGCCTCACCATTTGTAGTCAGGCCTAGACACTGCTTTGCTGTTTTGCTAGCTTGACTAATCAAACAAGCATTTGGAATGCAATAGTCTCGCATTTTCTTGAGTTAGAGCTACTGGCATTGTAAATGCATAACCAGACTTTTCTTGCCACATAAATTGGTCAACCCTGCCTCATATTTTGTCTATTCCTGCCATGTAATTCCAGTGGCCCTGCATAAAACTAAAGCTTGATTGAAGCACACTAACTTTGTGTTTACTGAAGGCAAATATGCGCTTACAAAATACACGATTTCCACTTAAAAACTACTGGAATCACTTAACACATTGGCCACAAAATAAATATTTTTTAAAAGCTAATGCCTGCATACTAACACGTCTTTTAATATTTATTGTTAGGCTTGGCATCATTGGCATGGTCTCCCTTAATGTTTTGTCTCTATTTCCCAGGTTGTTTCTGTGTGCTGGACTCTGTTTTTGCTGTTTTGTTTGCTCTGGACACTTTACCACTGCAGACCAGTTCTAAAGTGTAAGTGTTCCCTGTCTAAATTATATGTGTACATTGGCTTATCCATGAATGGCATTTTGATTTACTAGTAAGTCCCCAGTAAAGTGCACTAGAAGTGTCTAGGGCCGGTAAATCAAATTCTATTAGTAGGACAGCAGCACTGGTTGTGCCACCCACTTTAGTAGCCCTGTACACATGGCTCAGACCTTCCACTGCAGTGCCTGTGAGTGCAGTTGTAAACTGCCAATTTGACTTGGCAAGTGCACCCACTTTCCAGGCCTAAACCTTCCCTTTTTATAGATGTAAGGCACCCCTCAAGGGCAGGGTGCAGTGTATGTTAAAGTTGGGACATGTACTTACATGTCCTGACAGTGAAGTACTGCCAAATTTGTTTTTCACTGTTGCAAGTCCTATCTCTCTAATAAGTTAACATGGGGGCTGCCTTTAAATATTATTAAAGTGCAGATTCCCTTTGGGAGCAGATAGACATGTGGAGTTTGGGGTCTCTGAACTCACAATCTAAAAATACATCTTTTAGTGAAGTTGGTTTTTAGATTGTGTGTTTGAAAATGCCACTTTTAGAAAGTATGCATTTTCTTGCTTACAACATTGTGTGACTCTGCTTGTTTGTGGATTCCCTGTCTGGGTCCGTTTGAAAGTTGGGCTGTTTCCACCTCTCCTCTAGAAAGTGACACAAAGGGAGCTGGGGTGTAGCCTGCATGTCCTGATGGGCCATCTAGGCTGAGGGGAAGGGAGGAGTGGTCACTTACACCTGAAAGGGCTGTGCCTACCCTCACACAATGCAGTCTCCAACCCCCTGGTGTGTGTCTGGGGCCTGGCCTGGGTAAGGCAGGGTCTTGAAAACAACAGAGACTTCGCTTTGAAGTAGGCCTACTTCAAAGGCAGAAAGGGTTATAAGAAGAGCACCCAAAACCACTGAAAACCAGATTACTTGTGGAACCAAGATGAACCTCTGCCAGGGAGAAAAGCTGGAGAAGGTGGAGAAGGAGAACTGCCCCTTTGCCTGTGACTGTGCTTTGCTGGGTTGGCCTGCAGTAGCTGCTTCTACCTGAGAAAGGACTATCACTGACTTTTGTGTGACTTCCCACTGGTGAAGAATCTCCAAGGGCTTGAACTGAGCTTGCCTCCTGTTGTTGAAGTCTCAGGGACATAAAAGACTTCTCCCTGCCAGCACCTGGGGTTTCTGCTGAGAGTCCTGCCTGTCAAGTGGTACCCTAATCTGTCTCTGTGACCTGGAAAGGAGAAGCTGGTGGAAAAGGACAGAAATCCACGCAAACAACACTGTGTGGGGAAACGTTCGAAGCACTACCCGCCTCTCGGCTCATAAACGATCGCTGCTGGCCTCGTGGCTAAAACTGACACTCCACCTACATCGCGGCTGGGAGATTGATGCAACATGGCTGAAGAAATGACATGCAACACCTGCAGTAGCTGCTAATGACTCAAGCCCAAAAGCAGCGCGGTTTCTTAATACTGTGCGACCGGATTTCCGACGCAACATCGCTGGGCGTGGAAAATCAACACAAAACCTGCCCGGACCCGAGTTGGCCATCCGGATCAACGCATTGCTCTCTTGCAGGAGAGAAGAAACAACATGCCGACCGGACTGGAGGAGGAACTCTGCACGTTCTCTCTTGCAAGTGAGAAATGGACGCATCGCTGGCCTTTTCCGATGCACCCTCATCCGTTTGGCTTTATTTTGACGCTTCCTAGGTACTTTTGTACGCTAACGATGTTCTCACTGTTTTCTAATGGATTAAGACTCTTATTCTTTTTTTAATTCATAACGTGACTTGTGTATTTTGGATTTTTGTCATTTTGGTCTTGTTTTGTTTAGATAAATATTATCTACTTTTCAAAACCTGTGTTGTGTCATTTTGTAATGTTTTCATTGAGTTACTGTGTGTGTTAGTACAAATACTTTACACCTTGCTTCTGAAATTAAGCCGGCCTGCTCATGCCAAGCTACCAAGGGGGTGAGCGGGGGTTAACTGAGGATGATTCTCCTTTACCCTGACTTGGACTGGGGGCAACCTGACTGCCAACCAAAAACGCAATTTCTAAGATTTATGTTTACGTGTTGTTTTCCTGGTGTGTCCCATATGGTGTTTGGCTGCAATTTACAATGTTTATGTGTGATTCACTCCACAAAGTTTTATAGCATCTGATAACATTGCTGTTGTCTATAGAGGAAGCCAGCCAGCCAATCATTTACACTGCAAACATAATAAGTGTGCCTTCTTTAGATCCAGCTGTTACTCTACACAGAAGGCTGATTTATTTTTCTTTCATAACTAAGCCATAGGCTTTGTTTTTAGCTTATGAGACCCACAATTTCCTTGTCAACACGAAAGGTATGTTTTTTCTAGGTTCAGCTGTCATTTTACATCGCATACTAATAACTGCTGCATATACTTTTATTAGTACTGAATACTAAAGCAGGCTAATTTGAAATTGCAAAGAAGCAGATTTTCTGTTGTTTGTGTTGCGCTTTTGTTTCGGTTTTGCTATGACTTTCCCAAGTGTCTCTTTTGGTCATACTAAATGCAGCGCTGTAAACAGGAGATGAAGCTTGGAATTATTATAAGGCAGTGCAGAGGGTTAATGTGGCTGCTGCAAAGAACGTGTTGTAGACAGATCACAGACTGCAGTCAATCTTCAAATGTTATTATAACTGGTGATTACTGTTATTTCTGGAAAGAGAACTTACTTTTCTCTAGTGAAAGCTTGTACTAATTCTGAGGTAGCGCAGAAGGTTAATACACCTGCTGCGAGGAACATGAACTAGGCAGATCAGAACTAGCAACTAATGTAACAAGCTTACACGAAAGACAATTTTTATGGGCTGCTGGCAAGCAGCGGACACTTCACTGGAAGGACCGATGGGGACTGTTTTTGTTAAATCTCTTTTCCCCTTTGGAGGTGTTTCAGAAAATGATTGAAACCATGGGCCGGCGCGGCCCCTTCACTCCTGATAGCCGGGGAGAATTTTGGTATGTGCGCCGTTTCTAAGCAGTACCGTAGTACTCCATAGTGAAAAATAATAACATGAGCTGCTCAGAAGATGAAAGGGCATAAAAAGAGAAATAAGTACAAAACACATCAATGACATGATCAGTAAGCAACTCATAAAACAAGCTGATTCAGAGCACCACCGCCACCATGAGCGCAAGAGTTTTTAGCTCCCTGTCTGAATATCACACCTGGGATGTAAGGCAAACTGAAGCCAGAGGAGGGTCCAACAGAAATGTTCAGGAATGTTCACTTAGTTAATACACCAGGGGAGGGAACTCAGCACACAAAAGAGGGACATTTCACAAAATGTAAAAAAAATGAAGCATTGAAGACAAGCACAACAACGAATGAATAGTAAGAGTGGGCGTTGTTAAAAGCGCACAGAGGTATTACAACAGGCTCTAGATCACTTACGCGTTCGACCCTAAAAAAAAAAAAATATATATATATATATATATTTATATATATTTAGTGCACTAACAGATAGGAGTTGTATACATGTACGGATAGTCCGTAGTGCATCGGACGAGGTGTTTGCAGCTGCCGCCCACTAGGTACCAACATGCTTCCAGCCTGAATCGGCCCTGATGAAGTCCATGAGGACGAAACGCGTCGGCTAGTGGCTGTTTTAAATGGAAAAGAATGATCAAGATAAAGCAATAAAGATTTAGAAAAATGATTGGATTACTAGAGTGCTTTGGATTTGAATACTGAAACAAGACAATGGGATGTCAATAATTATATGCACTAAATAAGGATAATTTTACGTACAAAATCATTGAAATTCAGCAGTTAGAGTTATTTCAAGTAACTATGACTGCGCCTTGAGGTAACTATAACTTGCACCCTCATCATGCACAATTTTCTTATTAATAATTTTATTGCGCATGTTGCAGTGATAGTGTCAAAGGTGCCATAGAAGATATCATCAATCATATAATATGTGGAGTAATTTGCTATGCATGGTGAAAGCGCAAGTTTTAGTTACCTTATGGCGCGAGTTATAGCTATTTGAAATAACTAAAACTATAGCTGTTGAATTCCTATGTTTTTGTATGAGTAAATTTAGAACCTAACTATAACACCCCTTTAACCTTTGCCTTTTTCAGTGAATTTCTATGTTTTCTAACTTAAATAATTTTAATTACCATACGTTAATCCAACCACCAACACACAAGGCCTTCAGCCGTGCATGGCGGGGGTTGGCCACAGGGTCTGCAGCCAAGCCCTTATAACCACCCAACCACACGCACAGCTGAAGGGCATGCGCAGCTTGGGTTGTCCACAGGGCCAGTCCCCGTCAGTAGATCTGTGAGTGGGTGTATGAGTTTCTGAGTGGGTCTGAAAGTGGGTGTGTGAGTCTATGAGTGGGTCTGAATGGGTGAATGGGTTTCCGAGTAGGTGTCTGAGTGGGTACACAAGTCTCAGAGTGCACGTATGAGTGAATGAATTAGTGTATGAATGAGTCTCTGAATGTTTTTTATTTGCATATTCTCAAATATTATCAAATATGCTCGAATATCCTCAAATGTTCGTGAATATCCTTGAATATTTAAGACTATTCAAAAATCTTCTTGAGTATTCATAAATATCATGTATGGTGAAGAAAAATGATTTTAAATCCATAAATTGAACCTCAAACACCCCTATACCACACACCCAGGGTCAGGGTACCTCCACCCTGACCCCTTATACTACTTATTATTTCTATTTTCAGCCCCGGAGATCCTTTCCTATAATATAAAATGGCAGCCACAACTTTCCAGTCAGGTTGTGGCCAACCAATTACAGTGCTTCTATTTGCATGTGCATGCACCAATATTTGCTGTCAGTGACACAACACATTTGGATTTTCCTAAATTTCTCATAAACTACTGAACCGATTTACACCAAATATCGAAAAGTGTGATCTGCATACCAAAAGCTACATTTCTGCCAAATTTCGTGCAATTTCATCCATCGGTTCAGGCTGTAGTCATGCTTAAAACTACGATTGGCTTTTAACATGGGAAATGCAGGTTTTTTTACTCCCCTTTTTACTCAGCTCCTGGGTGGATCAGGATCACCCGGAAACATTTCATGAGCAACAAAAAACACTAGCACACTTTTTTTGGAAATGTTTGTGAAGATTCGTCAAATGCCACCAAATATATAGGCAAGTCAAAAAACACATTTTCTATGTAAACATGGTTCTAAATATAACTACCATTCTGGTGGTCACCACTAGGTAGCTATAGTTAGGGCCTAGTTTCTATAGAAAAATAATTTTTGTTTTGTTATCAACTTTAAATCTTCACAAACCTTTCCAAAAAAATTTCACTTCAGCATCTGTCTGGAGAGTTTCAGGGTGAGCTGTCAAGCGGGTGCTGGGAAAAGGGAGGATCCCTAAACCCCTTTTCCCTATGCATTTTTCCATAGGAAATAGCACCTGAACCACTAGAGGGAATACAGCCAATTTGGCAAAAAGTTAGCTCTTGGTCCAGCAAGCAACTTTTTTGTTATTTGGTGTAACTCTGGTCAATAGTTTTTGAGAAATTAAAGAAAAAACTAATTTGTATAAATAGGGATGTGAAGGCTCCACGAACCCTCCTGATCTCGTGATGAGATCTGATTGTCTGACAAAACTTCAACAAGGAAGTGTTGGCAGCCATGTTTGGGTTCGGCTTCAGTCGAGTCCCAGAAAAAAATATAAAAAAAGAAAATGGACCTGGGTAGGTACAACCTGACCCCTTAGCTCTGGTGCTGGGGCCCCAGAGCAATGTCCCCAGAGCAAAAATGAATTAAAAAAAACATTTCAGAGGGAGTTGCAGTGGATCTGCCAACATTTTTTAAAGAAAAAGCATGGGCTCCCTGCTCTTGTTTAAATGAAGCACCCTGGTGGGCCAAGTCTTGGTGACATTGAAATGTTGAATGTGGAGGGGATGCCCTGCTCCCCCACAGCCCCATGGATTGCCACCTCCCGGGGCAGAATATATCTTCAAACGCAGGGGGCCACCTGCCCCCCACAGCCCTGGGGACCGCACCTCCCAGAGGCTAACAACTAATGAAATGTGGGGAGATAACTGGCCCCACGCAGCCCGGAGGACTGCCATCTCCCCAGGGCTAAGAACTAATTAAATGCGGGAGCGCCTGGCCCCACGCAGCCCTGGGGACCACTAAATCCCTGGGACTGCAAACTAATAAAATGCAAGGGGGCCGCCCAGCTACCCCATAGCTCCAGGGATCACCACCTCCCTGAGGCTAACAACCAAATAAATGCAGGGGGGCATCTGACCACTCCACAGCCCCAAGGACTGCCACCTCCCTGGGGTTCAATTTAAATAACATTGGAGTAAATTTTGGACCCCCGGCCCTGGGGACCACCACTTCTCTGGGGCAAATTGAAACATTGGAGGGGGGCTGCGCAGCCCCGCTCATGGAGCCAACAATGGCCATGGGGACCACCACCCCCATGGTCAAGACTAGCAAGATGTTTGGTAAGAATGTTATTGTTAGGTTTTGATGGACAGCAGACCATCGACACTTCTGGCCCAATAGCAAAGCTCATGCATTGTCACTCAGTAGGCTGAAGTTTCAGATCATTGAATGGCAGTGTGCCTGTTTAATTTCCAGTGTTTTGACAGTTAAACATTCTTAGTGATGCAACATTGAAGTCTTTTGCTGCTCAAATTCTTTGGCTTGAATGTCACAGCTAAGTCTGGACACCACATGCTAAGGAGTCACTTTTGGCCCAGTAGTTAAGGTCTGTGACCCATACACTAAAAGTTGAGGGTTCAAATGTATATGTGTCTGTGGTCATTTCCCTGGATCCTCGGGGCTGGAATTGGCTGGGGTAGAGAGGGCACATGCCCCTCTCCCCAGCAAAAAAAGATTGAGAAGGTCGGGCCCCAGGGGATGGGGTCCCTGGGGCCACAATAGGCTGGGGGAGTGCGGCCATGCAGACCTGCGGCAATGTGCATCATGGAGTTGTGTGGTTAGGGGGGTTGGCCACAGACTAGGCCCTGCAGCCAACAACACCACACATGGGCATAGGCTGTGTGCAGTGCAAGGTTGGGTGGCTATAGGGAATAGGCATAGCCATGGCCAACAGTCACCACGCACAGCCCAAGGCCATGCTTGATGGTGCTTGGATTAATGTATAGTAATGAACATTACTTCATGTTAATGCTAACGCGTCCCTCTATGATAAATTTCTACACATTGGGACTCGTTTTAGGCTAATGAATCTTTCGACCCAGTTGAGAGACACCTTAGGACGAGATAGATAATCAACATGTCAATCAATACGTCAATAATGTCATCAATATTTATCACAACAATGCATTTCACCTTAGTCAATGATATTTAATTAACTCAGGACAACACCATGACCTTTCAGTCATGAATAACCACACCAGTTTAGTATGAATTTAGTAATATTTATTCCCTATTGGTTACAATACTACTAGCAGATTTATTAATCTCAAAACCAAGAAAACAATAACATAGTCACAATATGGCCACTCTGATAAGATTTCATCAAAGCAAGAATCACAAACGTTAGGATATAGCACAGCGTGAACATAAACTTTCATTGGCAAAATATATCAGCGCATAGTTCAACAAAGCATAGATTCAGTCATTTGTCCATTTAAGTCAGTTTTAGTGAACCTTACCTAACCTCTAATTGGCATTGGCACGTTGGGCTTCATGCAAAACAATTTCGTAACCCCAATTTGTAAAACATCTAACTATGGCTCCTGTCAAAAGAAAAGCAGTTGGTACCTAGAAAGAAAAAGCAAACAGACAATCACAATTTCATTGTCATATAGTTACCCTCCAAGTTTGGTCAGCAATCAAGCTCTGTCTTCGTCTTCAGGACATCAGTTGAATCGGCATCAGTAATTCAGCTCCGGGTAAGGGGGCACTTCCCTCCTAAGGAGGTAAAGTGTAAAGGGCAAATCTAAGGACAAGTATGGTTGTAGATAAGTCAGCCAGTCACTAATAAAAGTGACAAAGTTTCTGGATCATAAAATATAGCATCAGCATCTCCCCCTCTCCTAGTCTCCTACTCCCTAATTCTAATTCACTTCCTGGTGACAGGGGTTTTTATCTCCTTTTCGTTATACATTCCCCTAAAATCTGGTTGGACAAAGGTTGCACCCCACTATCTTTAGCCAATTAAAAACATATCATGTCATCAAATCTTTTACCCCGCATTAGTTTTCAGGCAGTTTATTGGTCCATATGATTGACGTCTTCAGAGGTAGAATGTCTGGTATAATTTCATCCTTTTGTAATTCTTTGCACATCTTTGGTCAGTGGCTCCATTGTCTGTACCGTTTGGTCGACCTTGTATTTAACATTAGTTACACTGTTGCATTTAGCTGGTACATTTCTACAAGAAAGATGAATTTCATAAGAACAGATCTACTATAGTTACATTCAGCTTATAGTTTTTGAAAAAAACAAGAGTTCATGTCCTTTAGCAAGTCAGCACACTGCACGGTAATAAAAATACATTTAATATGAGAGTCAGGCAGCTAGGCCTCGACTCATGCTAACTAAGGCCTACGAGATGTATTAGCAAAACTTTAATAACATACTCATTAATAATTAGTATAAAATTATTTAAATGCAATATTTCATAAACATTAGTCATTTTCATTAGTCCCCGTATACATTGGCGGCCACTCCGCGTGATCACATTTCAAGTGCACGTTTTAGCAAAACAGGTTAATACAGTTTCTATGCGGCATTATTATACATTAGTTCATAAACATTTCATGTTAATATCGATTATATAAGCTACGCTCTCTCAGTCCCTCCTCTGATGACCTTAGTCATCACAAAAATCTTTCCCTTTTCAACCTTTCACTTTCAATTTTTCACTTTGTGCATAATGCGCATTTCAACATCTTGCCCCTTGTGTGAACTTTCCCAAATTTCATTAAACATTTTCTCCCTTTCATTTTCTTCATTTCTTTTGCTTCGTTTAGTCCAATTTCTTCTAATTCTTTCATAAATTTTGCATGCTCCCCATAAACCCAATAAACAAATCAGGACAATTAATAGACCTCCTAATATTTTTTCAAGGACCCCATTCCTAATGTTACTAAACCAACCTCCTACTCTGGCAATTCCTTTTCCAACTTTCTCCCAAACTCCAGGTTCCTTCAGCTCCTTCAAATCTGCACTATCTCTAGTTAGGTTAGTAAGCATACCTCTAATCTTTTTTTTTTTAAGATCTCTTTTATTGCTTTATAATTGCATGAAAACGCATTCAGAACCAAATAACTTCCCATCTATTTGTAACCCCCCCTTCCCTCTTCCCTTTCGCACTTTCCATCAATTATACAGAGGTGTTTGTTCGGTTCACAAATGAGTTACTTATTTGGTCTCTTGTACAATCTTCAACAGGAATATCTTGGTCAGCTATACATGATCTGGTTCTGATACATTTTCCTCTGCATCAGAGTTAGAAGTGTCGGGGGTTCTAAAATTGTCCAGTATCGTGTTCCAATGCTGAGCATTGTCTCTAGTTCCTGGGCCCCTGAGTGTTTCCCTTAGCAGTACTGTCCCTTCAGTCTCCGCCAACTTGATTAATGCATTTCTCCAACGATTTATCTGTGGGCCCTTCGGATCTTTCCAGTGTGAAGTTATTTCTCTCCTTGCTAGTATCAGAGCTAGGTCTATGAATCGGTTTGTGATTTTATGCTTGCTAGGGCGAGGAAAATCGCCCAAAACCGCCACCATGGCTGATCGGGATAATGTTCTGCCCGTACAAGTGGAGAGTGCCTCAAATATCCCCGTCCAATAGTCCCCAATTAGAGGGCAACTCCAGAGCATGTGCAGCAACCCTGCTGCTAGTTCTGCACATCGAGGGCAGCTGGCATTTTCTACACCATAAATCTTTGATATCATATAGGGGGTTAGGTAAGCTCTGTGAAAGACATATATGTTTATTAATTTAAACCTGGCGTTTCTGGAAACTGTATATGTGTGAGGTTATTCTGGTCCACTGTGTGTCATCTATTGTAACATCTAGTTCCCCCTGCCATTTGGTCTTAAGTTTATTTAAGGGAAGACATATACTGGTTAGTAGAGATGTATATATCCCTGATATCAATCTCCCTTGGTCTCCTATAGTGCATATTTGGTCACAGGTAGTATGTCTGGGGGGTTCTTCTAGTCTTGTGCCCCATTGTCTATGAAGAGTTCTGGCAATTGCGTTAAAGGTTAGGAACAGCCCTGGTGGTAGCTGGAACCTTTCCTGCAGTTCTGTATAAGAGCACAGTTTCCCATTATTATAAAAAGCCCCTATGGTGTCGATCTGAAGTGCCATGAATTGGGTGATACCCCTTATCAAGTGATTTCCTGCGACGGTTCCTATACAGATCGTGGGGGCCTCTGGCGAGTACGGTGTTCTGGTGTGTGTTCGTTTTAGGTATTGTTCCCAGCAGTGCCGCAATGCTTCCCATTCTATCGGAAGCAGTTTATTCTGTTTCTTGGGGTTTAGTAGAATGACCAGAATTATACCACGGGAGCAGTGGAGAGGGGCTCTCAGTGCTTCCCCCACTGGTGGTGCTCTGATGAATCGTGCCAGCCATTGGAGTTGGCTCGCCCAATAGTATAATTCAAAGTCAGGAACAGCCAAACCACCCTCTGAAGTTGTTCTCTGAAGGGTGCGCAATGCTATCCTTTGTCTGTTGGTTCCCCATATAAATCCTGTAATCAAGGACGAAATTGTTTTAAATACCCCCCTCGGTATAATGAGTGGGATGGTTGCGAAGAAATATAACACTCTAGGTAATACTATCATTTGAATAAGTGTAATTCTCCCAGTGACCGCTAGTGGGAGTGTCTGCCAGAATACCATGCTGTTTTTGATACTCCTAATCGTGCTCTGAATGTTCCCTTCTAGTAAATCCTCAGCGGAGTGATAGATATTAACCCCTAAGTATTTGAATGTGAATGGGGACCACGGGAGACCCCGATTGTCCATTGGTTCTTCGATACCCATAGTAGCTGGAAAAATGGACGACTTCCCCCAGTTTATCCGGAGCCCAGATGCAGCCCCAAAGTTGTCTAACATTGTCATTGCTCCAGGTAGATCGGCCTCTGCGTTCCGGAGGAAGAGTAACATGTCATCTGCCTAAAGAGCAATATGATGTGTCCAAGCATTGATTGTAATGCCTTCGTAGAACCTCTGGGACCTAGCCGATTGGGCGAGAGGCTCAACTGCCAACGCAAAGAGCAAAGGTGATAGCGGGCAGCCCTGTCTTGGCGCCCTACCTATGGCAAAGGAGGGGGATATTGCACGGCCAGTGCGTACTCTCGCTGTTGGGTTTGTATAGAGAAGCCTCGTCCATTTGACAAACCCTTCTCCTAGTCCTAGCTGCAGCATCACTCGTTCTAGATAGTCCCATCGTAGGCTATCAAAAGCCTTCTCGACATCTATCGAGATGATTATTGCTCTAGTTGCGTCAGAGGGCAGGGCATGAAGGAGTGAAATCAATCGACGGATATTTTGGGCAGTGCTTCGCTTTGGGATGAATCCCGATTGGTCCTGATGGATTAATGAGGAAATGTATGGTAGAAGTCTGTTAGCGAGTACCCTGCTTAGTATTTTATAATCTAAGTTCAACATTGATAGTGGGCGGTATGATCTAACTTCCGTGGGGGTTTGGTGGGTTTCAGAAGCGGAATCATTATGGCTTCTGTAGTGGAAGGAGGCAAGCTGTTGTTATTCCATTCCTCTGCATATAAGATGTGGAGCTGGGAGGTTAATGTATACTGATACGTAAGATAGAACTCCAAGGGGAGACCATCTGCTCCTGGTACCTTGCCCCTTGCCATACTCTGGATTGCAGTCTTTATTTCTGTAAGCGATATGGGAGTCGCCAGGGCTATTCTATCTTCCCCTTTCAATGCCGGGAGGTTGAGGTTCCCCAGATCTTGTAATTGAGCGTCGCTGAGTACTTCGGTGGGAGGGGCATATAGCTCTGACTAATATTTAAGAAAGGTGGTATTGATCTCCTTCTGTCCATATACCTTAATACCTGGGGTGGTCTTTAACTCCACCACTATGGTTAATGTTGGGGTGGTTTGGCCAGCCAGGCCAGTAGGGCACCTGCTCTGTCGCCCTCTGTATGTTGCTTCTGCAAGCATTGCTTGTAATCAAACAGAGACAATCTAGTGTTAGTTTCTATTATTCTAGCCCTTGTCTCTTCTAGTTGTGTTGAGAGGTCGGGTTGTGTTGGATGCTTACGTTCAAGATCTCTAAGGGAGTTCTCGAGATCGCCTAGTTCTATCTCTAGCACCTTCTGTACTCCCACAGTTGTGCTCATACAATATCCCCTGATCACTGTTTTAAAGGATTCCCATTCGACAGATCTGGACGAAGCTGTTCCAGCATTGTTCTCGAAGAATTCCGTGATCTGCGTGCCCAGTTGGGCTCTAAAAGCCTCGTCTTCAAGTGACTCTGCTCTTAGACGCCAAGTGGGGATCAAAGGTCTCTCGCCGCACCAGGCCAAAGAAATCAATAAGGGATTATGATCTGAGATGGTGCGGCCAAGATACTCGGCCTTCGCCACCATAGATTGCACCTCTGGAGGCGCCAAAAAGGTGTCCAGTCGTACATGCAGGTCGTGAACTGCTGAGTAGAAAGAGTATTCTCTATTGGGGGGATTAAGTTTGCGCCAACAATCCGTTAGTTGCCAGTGTATTTGCCACTGCTGGAAGTGTAGTGCTGTTTTATGGGTTACGGATTGTGACAATGGTGGGTGCGATCTATCCATTGCGGTATCCATTACACAATTAAAGTCTCCTCCTATTAACGTAGTGCTAGTGAGAAGTGTGCTCATGACCAGTGATAGTCTGTCTAGGAATCTTCCCTGCTCGTGATTTGGGGCGTATAGTCCCGCAAGAGTTACCTCTCTCCTGTCCAATCTACCAGAAATCACTACGTATCTCCCCTCAGTGTCGATCAAGGTATGAAGAACCTGTAATGGAACGCCTGGTCTGATCCATATCAACACTCCCCTCGCAAACGCTGAGTGGGTAGTGGTGAATATTTGTCCCCTCCAGCGCTTTTTCAAGGCCTTGATCTCCTGCTCTAACAAGTGAGTTTCTTGTAAGATAGTTATGTACACTCCCCTTCGTTTAAGAAAACTGTGAACCTTGTACCTCTTGGACATGTTATTTAGGCCCCTGACATTCCATGTGATTATCTTGTATTCTGTGGTCATGATTTAAGGAGGGTTGCAGAGGCGGTCTACTAACACCGCTCTATTACTACTACTGGCCAAACCTATTGAGTTTCGTAATCTAAGGTGTGAACCGTTTGGACTGCGAGATAGATGTGCCTGATAAACCCTGAAAACAACACTACCAAAATCAAACCCCCTTTGTAACTCCCTTTCCCCAGGACCGGTACCTACAACTCTCCCCGTCCAAACCATTACAACTATTGTAATCTTAATTATCAACCTATTGGAGGGAGGCGTGCCAGAGACCAAGAGGCAGCGCCCCGGACCCTTCCCCAGGCCCGATCATGTATAATGTGCTGGTTAAGAAATGACATCCAGGTTCCTATCGCTCTATATTCACGGTTGGGTCCTGGCAATGTCCCTAAACAAATTGAGGTTCCCCCACAATTGTCAACTCACTTGTCAATTTGTTCTTTCAACAAGGTCAAATAATCTCGTCTGCCGGACTTGGGGTGATCAAAGGCAAGCCGATGAGAGTGTCCTGGGAGGATATTGAGGAATGTTCGCAGTTTGAATCAACATCTGATGCAGCATCTGGGGTCCGGCGTGTATGGAAGTCTCCTCCGCTTAACACTGCTGCAGTCTCCACCGCATCACGCATCTCCTGTTGTGACTGACATTTTGATGGAGCCGCATCTGTTGTCTTCTTCCGGGATCTGCTATGTTTCTTCACGGGGTTTCGGAATGTTCGGTCGCAGGTTGCTCTGCAGTGGATGTTCAGCGATTCGAGCCATTCCATCGCCAGCTGAGGTGTGAGAAAAAAATGGGTCCTGTTATCGTATTCCACTCGAAGTTTTGCCGGAAAGAGCATGGCATATTTTATACCATGCTCACGCATGGCTCGTTTTACTGCGATGTAGGATGCCCTTTGTGCCTGTGTTTCTCTTGTAAAGTCTGGGAATATCATGACCTTTTGGCCATCCAATTGAATCTCTCCTTGCTGGCGGGATTGTGACAGTATGTAGTCTCTATCTTTGTGGTGGAGTAATCTAGCGATTAGTGGCCGTGGCCTGGCTCCCGGTGGGGGCGGTCCGCCAGGGATTCTGTGGGCTCGTTCCACCGCAAAAAATGGTGAAAAGCCCTCTGATGTTATAGTGTCTCTAAGCCACTGTTCCAGGAATATTTCTGTATTAGCTGCGGTGGTCTCTGCCCCCTCCGGAACCCCCACCAATCTGATGTTGTTCCGTCGGGCTCGGTTTTCGGCATCCTCTGCCCTTGCCTCCAATGTTTTCAGCCGGGTGGTCAGGTCTTTAATTTCTGAGGATGAGTCTTTGTGTGCTGCTAATACCCCTGTCAGCGTAGTCTCGTGCAAACCCACAGTTTCTTTTAATTTACGGTGGTCATCTTGCAAAAGGGAAAGATCTGCGGTGAGGTTATCGATTTTGCGCTCAAGCGCTTCTCGGGAATCTTTAATGGCCAGCAGCACAGTATCCAGAGTTTCTCGTTGTTCGTGTCCTGTTTGCGATTCTCTGGCGGGCGTTGGGGGTGGATTCTCAGTGTGCGAGGAGTCCTCCGCTGGTGATTTGTCGTGTTTTTTGGGTTTTACCATTGTAATAGGTCTCAGGTTGGCGAAGGCCGTTCGTATTAATGGAAGGTGGTATCGTTCGTCAGCATCGTCCAGCCCGTATGTTGTCTGTCTCTGTCCCGGTGCTCTCAAGTGGCGAGTGCTATTAGAAGTTCACCGTTTTGAGCTGTTTGACCATGAGGGAGTTCTCTCATAATTATGCCTGCGTTGGTCGTCGGCATTGCATACTGTTCTGATAACAGGGGGAAGTTCTGTGCCGGAGTTTGTGTGCTCCCTTTCCAGTGCGAGACCACGGTCTCCGATTCCTCTCAATGTGCCAGTATTAGTTCTTGTCACTGGAGGTGGTCATCACCTCCACGGGACCTTTGTATCCTCTCAGCCGAGGGCCGCGGTGGTAGCGGGATCACTGCTCTATCGCGGCCGCCATTTTGTGTCGCGGTAGCCGCGAAGTTGTCGGGAGGAGTTTTTCGCGCGATCTCTACCCCAAAGTTGAGTGCCGCGGTTCCTACTTGTGCTGTATCTTCTTCGATTGCTTCTCTTCAATTTTTAAGACCTCCGGTCGTTATTATGGCAGGATTTAAGCTTCAGGTTTGGATTATGGCCCGAGGGTGCCGCATTCGCTGATGTTCCGCTTCGTACTGTTGCTCTCGCCGTTGGTGGCGAAGGTGTCTGAGCCCCTTGTGTCCTTCGATGGATGGTGTGAGGGTCCTCACCTCCCCGGGACCTTCGTGTCCTCCCCGCCGAGGGCCGTGGTTGCAGCGAGTTCACTGCTCTGGTGCGTCCGCCATTTTGGGTCGCGGCAGTCGCAAAGTTGTCGGGGGGAGTTTTCCGGGCGATCTCGGCCCCAGGGTGGGGCGCCACGGTTCCTACTTGTGCTGTATATTCTCCGATCGCTTCTCTTCAATTTTTAAGACCTCCGGTCGTTATTATGACAGGATTTAAGCTACGGGCCTGGATTGTGGCCCGAGGGTGCCGTACTACACCGCATTCACTGATGTTCCGCTTTGTACTGTTGCTCTCGCCGTTGGTGGCGAAGGTGTCTGAGCCCCTTGCGCCCTTCAATGAATGGTGTGGGGGTCCTCACCTCCATGGGACCTTCGTATCCTCTCAGCCGCGGGCCACGGTTGCAACGGGTTCACTGCTCTGTCGCGGCAGCCATTTTCGGTCGTGGCAGCCGCGAAGTTGTCGGGGGGAGTTTTTCAGGTAAACTCTACCCCAAAGTGGATCGCCGTGGTCTCTACTTGTGCTGTATATTCTCCAATCACTTCTCTTCAGTTTTTAAGACCCCCGGTCGTTATTATGGCAGGATTTAAGCTTCGGGCCTGGATTGTGGTCCGAGAGCGCCGCACTACGCGTGCAGCTCCATTGGTCCCAGGCCACGCCCCCCAGCATACCTCTAATCTTTTTACTATTATCAGGAATAAACGAGCAGCAATGACGCTCGTTAAGCATCTTACAGACTCCGCTGCTCTTTGCTAAAAGAATGTCTAAAGCAAGCCGATTTTGAAGAGTCAAAGCTCTTTCCGCAGCAAGTTCAGTATCCATCAGGAGTGTAGCCCCTGTAAAATTTGTCAGCATGTTATCCACAATAGTAGACAGCTTCCAAACCTTTATGGAGTTTAAGATAACTCCCACTGAAGGAATTATGGCTCCAAATATATTCACAACGACAGCAGCCGCTGTCTCTCTCTTTTGTCTAGTATGTTGTAATTCAGACATTTTAGGTATTTGTTTTAAGTCGTCAATCTGATAAATCTTTGGGAAAACTATTCCCAAATAACATGTCCCATACCATCCCTTAGGGAGACGGTAATAAGCATTAAGTCCACATATATAATAGATCCCAGGGATCGCTGGATCTTGTCCATTTAACATGAATGTCCACTTACTCTGAAACAAAAACACATGCCTGCATTCACTCGTTCCCACAAATAAAGTGTCATGATCAGATTTCGGCCTATATATACAAAGCCTTCCTACATGTAATGCATCTATAGCTAATTTGCCCTGCGTTTTAATTACAGTGTAAGCATAATCATTGGCATTTGTGTATTTTTCTAACCCCTTTTCTAGCCTTTCTTTCAGTGCTTTGCGTCTATCATCAGTGTGATCTAAGAAGCTTTTCTCCACAGGTGTTAGTATGCAGGTCAAATTATTGCGATGCGCATAAGCTGTGCCAAAGGTTTGTGTCGGCTCAAAGAAACCCCTAACTAATTTTATACTATGCTCTTTAGCTAACTTGTTCAGAAATTCAATCACTGGCACAAAAGAAAACACTACGTCTAGATTTGAATAAAAATATTGCACATGTTCCTGGTCATAGAATCTTGTTAGTAGCAAACTACAGCTTATCCCGTAGGTTAGAGGCAAACTATGATAGGTGATCCCTTCTTGTACAGATGAAGGAATCTTTGTGCACACATAACAGTTTCTCGCATCCATTGTATCAACTTACTCATTCAGCAAGCAATAGAAGACATTAGTAGAAAGTTCCCCCTTTGAATTAGTTCCCTCATACAAGTGTTTTGAATCCTGCCATGATCTGTAAAGAATCAGATAGCAGAAGATATAAGACAAACAATCAACTTGAGGATGATTTTAAAAGCTCTTTTTTTTTTTAAAGTCTCTCTTTCTTTCTGCGAGTATTTACAGTGTTCCACTCACCCCAGGACCCTTTTGTCAAATGAGGTTAGCAGCTTGTCATAATCGGGTATCAGTGTCAATTCAGGTTATCAGTGTCACATCCGGTAATTTTCAGTCTCTTTTCTCAGCTTTCCAATTTTTGATTTCAATTTTAACACTGTCTCTTTCTCTGATTGATTTCAGGTGCTGTAATATTGGCCTGGTACCTCTCAATCAAAACAGAACGCTAAGAATTCTTGTTGCCATTCAGATGTCTTTGCATATGCCCATTCAGGACTTGTGTACCTTCTGTTCGCGACTCTTTTTCTTTTCAGTCTGCGTTCGCTTTGTAACTCTCCTTCACTAAGATCCTCCCTCCTGGTTGTATCAATTTCTTCCTCTATTATTTCGCCTGGAACGAACGATTTTCTCTTGCAGCTTGTTTCTTTGGCCAGTAATCACCTTTATGCGTTTTCTTCTTGCTTGGCTTTTCAGCACGCTGAACAGCACCCTCCTCTTGTGCTATGGTGTTTTCTCTTGACGGACCTGCAAGTGGCTCAGGAGGAGTTGATGTGCTCTGGCCTCCCTCCGCTCTTTCCCCCTCGTCTTCAAGGTCTGTAACAGGCTCAAGTTCTAACCCGCATCCGTCTACTTTCTGGGAGAAACTCTCCTTGACTTAGTTCCCCTGCTGCCACTACAGAGATAGGCTCATTGTCACCTCTCTCGAACTCGCTTATTGTTTGAGGGACTAAGCCATCCTATGTGGGCTCTCCTTCAGTCTCAGTTCCCCTTTGAATGTTCTCAGGCCCTGAGACCTCCTTCTCCGGAATTGCTGAGTCGGAAACTTCAAGTTCCTCATCAGTCAGACATGTTACCTTCTTTGTGTGACTGGCATGTATCCAGTTTGGTACGCCTGCACATTTCACAGCAGTGGTTGTTGTCAGTATCACTTGATATGGCCCCTTCCTGCGCGGCTCCAAACACGACTTCCTCACGTTTTCTTGACAACCACCCAGTCACCGGCTTGCAGGGTGTGACCTGGAACACTGATCGGTGGCTCTGTGTTAGCCTCCACCTGGTGAGAAAAAGAGCAGACCACATCAGCCAGACCCTTGCAGTAGTCCAACACCATATCATCTGTGATATTCACAAGAGCATTTGCAGGTACTGCGGGCAACCTCATAGCTCTACCCATGAGTATCTCATGGGGGGATAGTCCTGTCTTCTTATCAGGTGTGTTTCTCATTGACATCAGCACTAAGGGCAATACATCTGGCCACTTCATATTGGTAGCTGCACACATTTTTGCCATTCTCGACTTCAAGGTACCATTCATCTGTTCCACTAATCCTGATGCTTCAGGGTGGTAGCTACAATGCAGCTTCTGCTCAATGTCCAAAGCAACACAGAAGAGCTTAATCACCTCATTGTCGAAGTGTCTGCCCCTATCTGATTCTAGAGAGACCGGAAATCAGAAGAATGCAGTGATTTTAGCTCATCTAATGTGTCAACCATTCTTAATGCAAAGTTTAGACAGGTTTCATTTTCAGTTTCAGGTAGTTGCTCCCACTGTTCCTTGAACGATATACAGTTCAATGCGCAAAACCTTGCGACTTGATCTGCATAGCCGTTTCTCATTGACACAAAGTCCTGTGACTTGACACGAGCATTGCATTTCACCACGGCAATTTGAAGAGGCAACTGAATTGCATGCAACAAATCCTTCATTTGTTCGCTATTTTTCACTGGTGAGCCAGAAGAGGTCATGAAACCCCTCTGTGACCATAATTGGCCAAAATCATGTAGTATTCCAAATCCCTACCTGCTGTCAGTATAGATAGTGACTTTCAGATTTGCACTTACGTGGCATGCCTTAGTAAGGGCAATCAATTCAGCCACTTGTGCAGAGTACACTCTTTCGAGCCAGGAAGCTTCTAGGATGCCGGTGATTGTACATACGGCATAGCCAGCCCTCAATATTCCGACTGAGTCTCTCAAACATGATCCATCAACAAACATAATACAATAATTTTCTTCTAGCTGTGTATCCTTAATGTCAGGTCTGGGTTTGGTGCATAGTTCGGTTATCTCAAGACAATCATGCTCCACTTCCTCTGTATTACTAATCTCAGCATTTTCAATAGGAAGTAGAGTTGCCGGGTTCAATATTGTACATCTCCTGAGTGAAACATTAGGAGACCCCAGTATAATGGTCTCACATCTCGTTAGCCTAGCATTTGTCATGTGCTGAGTCTTAGTTCGGGTCAACAGGATTTCAACTGAATGGGGAACCATTACGGTCAAGGGATGTCCCATCACTATGCCTTCACACTGTATGAGGCTCTGACCAACTGCTACAACTGCACGCAAACAACCCGGTAAGGCTGCTGCAACTGGGTCCAAGGTAGTTGAAAAACATGCTACTGGGCGGTTTGCACCTCCATGGACCTGTGTTAAGACAGACAAAGAACAAGCATCACGTTCATGATAAAACAATAGAAAAGGCTTCATGTAATCAGGCATACCCAAAGCTGGCGCCCTGCACATGCACTCTCTCAATTCCATGAATGCCTCAAGCTCTTCTTCAGACAAAATGATGGTACTCGGGTCATCCTTATTTTCCTTGCCTGTCAGTTTTAGCAATGGTTTAGAGATAATCGAGAAATTGGGAATCCACTGACAACAATAGCCCAGCATTCTCCAAAACATTCTGACATCTCTCTTTGTTGTCGGAGGTTTCATCTGCAGCATGGCTGTCACCCTTTTATTTTATATTATCCTAGAGCCTTTCTCAATCAAGTGCCCTAAGTACTTCCCCTCTTTCTGACAGTACTGCAGCTTCTTTGGGGACAATTTTGGGGTAATTCTGACTCCCGCCGGCCGCGGTAACCGCAGGGCCGGCGGGAGCCGCCGAATGACCGCACTGCGGTCAAATGACCGCGGCGGCCATTCTGGCTTTCCCGCTGGGCTGGCGGGCGACCTCCAGAAGGCCGCCCGCCAGCCCAGCGGGAAAGCGCCTTCAACGAGGAAGACGGCTCCGAATGGAGCCGGCGGAGTTGAAGGCGTGCGACGGGTGCAGTGGCACCCGTCGCGATTTTCAGTGTCTGCTATGCAGACACTGAAAATCTTAGTGGGGCCCTGTTAGGGGGCCCCACGACACCCGTTACCGCCAGCCAGGTTCTGGCGGTCAAAACCGCCAGAACCAGGCTGGCGGTAAGGGGGTCGGAATCCCCATGACGGCGCTGCCTGCAGCGCCGCCATGGAGGATTCCCCAGGGCAGCGGGAAACCGGCGGGACACCGCCGGTTTTCCGTTTCCGACCGCGGCTGTACCGCCACGGTCAGAATGCCCATGGATGCACCGCCAGCCTGTTGGCGGTGCATCCGAGGTCGTTGGCCCTGGCGGTAGTCCACCGCCAGGGTCAGAATTACCCCCTTTATGTCCATTCTTTCCCAAATGGTTCAGTAAGGCAATTGTGTCATACCTGCAGTCGTCTTTTGTTCTGGACGCAATCAACAAATCATCAATGTACTGCACCAGAGTTGAACTGAAAGGCAGTTATAATGACTCCAAGTCCTTCTTCAATATCTCATTGAAGATGGATGGTGACTCAGAAAACCCTTGAGGAATTCTGCACCAACTGTGTACCTTATCCAGGAATTTGAAACTGAAGAGAAATTGGCTGTCCTAATGAAGAGGCACCGAAAAGAATGCCTGTGACAGGTCCACCACTATGAACCATTCTGCATCACATGGAACCTGAAACATGATCACTGCGGGATTTGGTACTCTGGGGCAACATTTCACCACAATATCATTTATTTTCCTCCAATCCTGCAAAATTCGAACCTTTCCACAAGGCTTTTTCAAACCCATTATTGGTGAATTACATGGGCTGCTCAATACTTCCTTCAAGACTCCTTGTTTTACAAAGTCTGCAATTATCTAAGTTACCTGAATAAGGACATCTTGTGCCATGTGGTACTGCGGCACATTGGGAAACACTGCATTGGGTTTTACCTGTACTTTAACCGGTTCTACTCCTTTTGTCAATCCCACTTCTTTTCCTGTCAGGTCCCACACCTTCTCTGTCACTGTTCCCTGCAACTCGGCTGGCAAGTCTGTCACTGTAAGCATCGGGAATAAGGTTATTAGAGTGTATTCTTCATTTGCGGTCTCTGTCTCCGATTCCGAAAACTGCCCATCATCCCCCTCAGCATCACTGTTTGTTTGCACCTCAATCCCTTCATTAGAACAGGTAATCGAACATTTTGTTTTGCACAGCAAGTCTCTTCCCAGTAGGGACACAGGACTAGAATCGCAGACTACAAACTTATGCAGTCCCTGGAAGTTTCCAATTTCAACTAGAACTGGGTCTGTGATCGGGTTTGTCAAATACTGATTAGCTACTCCTACCACTCTTATGGTACGCCCTGAAAGTGGCAATTTCGGGACCTCTGCACTTCTGACTGTAGAGCGGGTAGCTCCTGCATCAACTAGGAAGGAAACCTTGTGAACCATCACTTTTCCCTCTACGTAGGATCCCCTCTGATCCACTTCTAGGGACGCTGCAAGCCTGCACTCCTCACTGTCAGAACTGTCATCCGACCATTCATCATTCAATCCATCCTCACCACGCAATGGGAATGGCTGCACTGTGTTATTTTGACTCATCATTTGACCTGTGACCTGCTGAGGAAGCATCACCTGCTGCTGTTCCATTGGAGCTAATGGTTGTTGCATTTGCTGTCTAGGTACCATTGGAACCTGCTGTTGTACCTGCTGCATTTGTGCTGGTTGAACACGCAGCATTTGTATTTTCTGCATGGGCTGTAACCCCTGCATCTGAACCATGTTATTCTGGAAGTTCTGATTTTGACCTCTCGATTTTGGACCCCTCATATTTTGAAATGTACCAACATCAGTGCTTTGTTGAACGACACCATCATGCACCATATTTGGGCATTCCCGCTTCCAATGCCCCACGCCCCCGCACGCGTGACATGGTGACATCTTTTTTATCCATTGGGCATCATTTTGAACCACCATAGTATTCAAATCTGGACCGCAATTCACAAAACCCAACCTCGGCCTCTCGGCTGTGCCTGAAACATGCCATTCCCTTGCGGTTGCTGCTGTATCATCTGCTGGATTCCATTTCTCTGCATACCTGCCTGCGCTGCCTTAATCTGCATTACCAGCGCTTTCTCCTTCAACTTTCTCTGCTTCAGCTCAATCTCGTAACTGCAGTATTTTGCATACTGCAACGCCTCATCAATCTGCTTTGCCTGCCAACAGATCAAATTATTCTTAATCTAATCATCTGGCTAACCTCTGGTCTCAGTCCTTCAACAAATCTAAACACAAGATGGTTCATGTCTTTCAGCTCAATAGTCTGAGTGCCACTGTAATGTTTGAAGGCTTTTAACAATCTCTCATAATAAGCATGGGTTGACTCTTTGACCTCCTGTGAGGTCCGGTCGATGTTCTGCCAATCGGTCACTTTTGGCGAAACTTTCTGCTTCAAGAACTCAATCACTTTATGATAGTACTTCATCACCTCCTTAGATGGTGCTCCAGTCACCTTATCCCTTGCTGGTTCCTGCGTTGGCCAGTCCACACCCCTTTTGCACTCAAGCCATAAGTCAGGTGGAACAATAATTTCAAATAGAGTATTCAAGTCCTCCCAGAGACACTTCGCAAGCTTCACAAACCTGTCTGCCTGCTGATTCCACTCTATCGGTTTCTCCCTCAACCTGGGATAGTCATTTGTAAATGACAAAATGTCTCCCCTGGACCACAGTACATGGACTAGAACCCCTCCAGCTGTTTCTCTCATTGGTAAATTTTTTACTGATCCCTTATCTGGTGAAGCTTTAGCTTGGCTTGATTCCGGACTATCACTTTGCCTTTGTCTCTTTTCTTTGCCCATCTGCCTTCCCATTTTTCTAGTGCACCCCAGATCTGCGCACTATGCAGTATCTCTTTAAGATGCGCTTTCATTCCGGTAGATCTTATGTGCTCAAAATCTTTAGAATCAAAGTCTAATCTGTAACTTCTTTTCAAATGTTTAGTATTCTCAATGTCTATATTGTATTTATCTGCCAGGTTCGCCAATCTCTGATGCACCTTGCCCACTTCTTTAGTGATTTTGGGACATAGGTACCTCAATTCTGCTTCTGTGTATGACTCTAATCGGTTTACCCCCATTGTTCCTTCTACTAGTTCTGCAGCTTCTACTCCCAGTCTCACACAATTTAGGTATTCTTCCCTTTCTGGCTTCTCTGCAGTTACCGCAGTATTTTGTGAAGCATAGGTCTTTTCTAGCCACTCATTCAATTGTTGCACTGTAAAACCTTGCAGTGAAATATTTCCTGCATGCATCATTGGTGACTGTGACAAATTTGTATTTATTGTCTGTGGGGTCAGCACACCTAACCCTGCTTGCCTCATTGTTTCCAAAGGTGCTTCAATCGGACTAAGGTTTAACAAAGACTTGGGTCCTTCAGCAGATTGCTCTCTTGGTGCCATTAATTGGGGAGTTCCCATGGACCCTCCTCTTATTGCCTCTTGGGTCATAATTCCTTGATCACACATACCAGGCTTACCCTGTGCATACAATGGTACTGGGGGACCAACTGTAATTGGTAGAGATATGGCAGCTGGTGTCTGTCCATGTGCAGGTACAAACGGAGGTCCTGCCGCTGGACTATAACCCGGAATCAGCAGTTGCTGTGGCTGGGGCAGCAACTGCGGAGTTGGCTCAATCTGCACTAACCTTGATTTTGTATATATCGGATCAGGTGGCACCATCAGACTCGTAGTAGTCTCTAGTACTGGGATGTCTGGATAAACCCTCTGTATCGGTGGCGGAGGTTGCAACTGTATCTGCATGTCTGGCACAGTGGGTACACTGACAGCATTCTGTATCAAACCTGTATCACTAGTCTGCACGTACTATTTGTAACTTCTTTACTCTGTGTCTGGTTCCTAGGTCCCACACTGGTGCTCAGGGCATTGTCATCTATTGCATAAGGTGGCGGGCGATCATGCAGCAATTGATTAAGAAACTCTTCATCGTCTGAGTCATCTTCATCTACCCAGGATCTCTTAGTCTCTTTTGGCTTACTAGAACCCTTATCTGTTTTACATGTGGCTTTCTTTCCCTGCTTCTCATCTTCCTGTGTTATTGCAGGAAACAATTTGAGTCCGTCAACTATTCCCCTTCTCCACATTTTGCTCTCATAGACCCATCTAGCCCCAGCTAAAGTCCTTTCTGCCCTCTTTATTCTTCTCTCAAATTTCTGCTGTCTTTGTTGTATGCCCATTAAATCCCAGACTGCTAATGCCTCATACTGAGCTGGTCTCGGAGGTGGCTTTTGTACATTCAACATCCACCTCAAATTCTCTAAAATTCTCGTATTGAACATTCCGTGTTCTGGAAATGCCAAACATCCCTCCTTCTCTGTTAACTTGTGCCACTGTTACATCCATAGGCAAGGCGCGACTCCCTTTTCCTCCATTACTATATAGGCAGGAGAACCCTCAGGCGGTGTAGGCTCCCCTTCACTCGCCATAATGTATGTGTCTCCTTTCAGAGCGCTCCTAAAACCTTTAAGAAAATTCATTTTTGCGTCTTTTACTTTTGTTTGAACTTAATCAGGAAGTGACTTAAATTCCCAGGACACTGTTCACCCACCTCTTCTCAACCTATTGCCTCTCACGGATGGCTGCCAATCCGTGCGTGACCCCTCTTGGCAACTGACCTATCCCAGCGCGACACCACTGACGTCACACTCACACACTGCAGCTGACAAAGTATTGCGACTTGTCCTCCTCTCACTGGATTCACATCAAACTAATGCAAAATTACTGCGAGCACCTTTAACAACAACAATAACTCAAATTTGCCAGTTTACTACAGGAAGGGTACACATTCGCTTCAGAACTTTACAGAGATTTCACTTGAAGCCTCGGCCGCTACTCTCTCCTTCTCAGTTCCCGCATACGCAAGCAGAATTCGACCCACAAATCTTACTCTCGACTTGTCAATGGTTCGTTATAGTGCACTATAGAGCTTGCCAAATCTCCATCGAAAGTTTCATACACACAATTTGACTCAAACTTGACTTGTCAACCACGTCCGATTGACCTATTTAACCGCACAAATTACAACACAAACCCATGTGTCTCCTACACTTGTCAATATACTCCGGAGTCTTAGACCACGCCGGGTCCGTACATTAACCAACCAACCATGTGGATAATTTTTTAGCACAAAGCGCCACACTCAAATGAAGTACGCCGACTTCCCTACTCTCATACTGCGGAGTACGCCCACTCCTTCTAAAACAACATTACCTGGCCTAAACACACACAACTTCACATATCACCTGCAAAGTGCATAAGCTGAGCAAGCGCAAATTCTATACCACACATGCTAAAACACCGAGAACATTCCCAACTCACTTAGGCAGGCTCCAAGATCCTGGGAAAGTCATGGGGAATTAAGAAACGCATCATATCTTTAATTTGCATTATCTCAGAAAAACAATCTAAACAATAATTCTCCGTCCTAGGGCCCCAAAGGGCCTAAACCGTTGCTCTGCTACCAGAACTGCTAACACGTCCCTCTATGATAAATTTCTACACATTGGGACTTGTCTTAGGCCAATGAATCTTTCGACCCAGTTGAGAGACACTTTAGGACGAGATAGCTAATCAACATGTCAATCAATACATCAATAATGTCATCAATATTTATCACAACAATGCATTTCACCTTAGTCAATGACATTTAATTAACTCAAGATAACACCATGACCTTTCAGTCATGAATAACCACACCAGTTTCGTATGAATTTAGTAATATTTATTCCCTATTGGTTACAATACTACTAGCAGATTTATTAATCTCAAAACCAAGAAACACAATAGCATAGTCACAATATGGCAACTCTGATAAGATTTCATCAAAGCAAGAATCACAAACATTAGGATATAGCACTGGGTGAACATAAACTATCATTAGCAAAATATTCCAGCGCATAGTTCAACAAAGCATAGATTGAGTCATTTGTCCATTTGCATCAGTTTTAGTGAAGCCCTTACCTAACCTCTAATTAGCATTGGCATGTTGGGCTTCATGCAAAATAATTTCGTAACCCCAATTTGTAAAACATCTAACTATGGCTCATGTCAAAAGAAAAGCAGTTGGTACCTAGAAAGGAAAAGCAAACAGAAAATCACAATTTGATTGTCATATAGTTACTCTCCAAGTTTGGTCAGCAATCAAGCTCTGTCTTCGTCTTCAGGACATCAGTTGAACAGGCGTCAGTAATTCAGCTCCAGATAAGGGGACACTTCCCTCATAAGGAGGTGAAGTGTAAAGGGCAAATCTAAGGACAAGTATGGTTGTAGATAAGTCAGCCAGTCACTAATAAAAGTGACAAAGTTTCTGGATCATAAAATATAGCATCAGCATCTCCCCCTCTCCTAGTCTCCTACTCCCTAATTCTAAATCACTTCCTGGTGACAGGGGTTTTTCTCCCCTTTTCATTGTACATTCCCCTAAAATCTGGTTGGACAAAGGTTGCACCCTGCTATCATTAGCCAATTAAAAACTTATTATGTCATTAAATCTTTTACCCCGCATTAGTTCTCAGGCAATTTATTGGTCCATATGATTGACATCTTCAGAGGTAGAATGTCCGGTATGATTTCATCCTTTTGTAATTCTTTGCACATCTTCGGTCAGTGGCTCCATTGTCTGTACCGGTTTGGTCGACCTTGTATTTAACATTAGTCTACACTGTTGCATTTAGCTAGTACATTTCTACAAGCAATATGAATTTCATGAGAACGGATCTACTATAGTTACATTCAGCTTCTAGTTTTTGAAAAAAACAAGAGTTCATGTCCTTTAGCAAGTCAGCACACTGCACGGTACAAAAAATACATTTAATATGAGAGTCAGGCAGCTAGGCCTCGACTCATGCTAACTAAGGCCTACAAGATTTATTAGCAAAACTTTAATAACACACTCATTAATAATTAGTATAAAATTATTTAAATGCAATATTTCATAAACATTAGTAATTTTCATTAGTCCCCGTATACATTGGCGGCCACTCCCCGATCACATTTGTATCTATGTATTATGTATATATGTATATGTATATTTAGAAAGAGAGTAGAGAGAAATAGATTCTCTATATATGGAAACAGAAGATCTGTCTTTTGTCTAGTGGCAGTTTTGATGCCATAAAGTAGCACAGATGGTTTATATTTCTGCTACAAAAGATATAGATGTATTTAGCTGAGTGGATTAGTAAAGCCAGGCATTACCTGCCCTTTAAAACAAATGAAATGTGTGTGGAGGGGGGATATGGCGATATGAGGGGCACTTTTGCTGGGTGGTACTGAGGGAATTAGAATAGGAGGTTATGGGAGGGAAAGTACCATAAATGACTGTTGCACTGGGTGCCACCAGGGCTAAAGGCTGTGATGGTGGATATGTGGTAAGGTGCAGTAATGGTGTGTCTTTTTTGTTTTTTTCAGTGTCTTCAGAGAATCTGCTGAACCAGAGAAGAAGCGAAGGTAAGATAACGACATTTACTATTGGACACATCACACATACCCACAAGCAATTTTGTGACTCTCTCTGCCTTCTACGTAGGCAAGTACTTTAGAGGGACAGTTTAGCCAGTAGCAGAGATGGCGTCTCGTTGGATGACTGTTGCTCAAGCCCTAACTCAGGTTATGGAGGAGAGCTCTGAGGCAGGATCAGAGACTGAGACAGCATCTGAGGGAGAGGAAAATGGGGCAGAATCTGGGAGTGATTTTTCTGTCGGTGGAGTCCCATCCAATGACACCTCTTCCAGTGATTCTGAGGGAGATGATGACATAAGTCATGCTGTCCCTTCGCAAGCACAGTCTCTGCAGCAGGACAACAGTGAGTTAGCCCAACCCAGAGAGCAGTTACGTGTGGCAGCAAGCACAGAGAGAGTGCTCTCTTGGCAGACCCCCCCGATTTAGTTTAGCCCCAAAGTACACCTTTTACATGTGACGCTGGATGTAAAGTCGATACGGCCAAATTTTTGCCAGTCGACCATGTCCATCTATTTTTGGATGTTGACTTCCTTCAGAAAATCGTGCATCAAACAAATTTGTGTGCAGACCAATTTTTGAGGGAGCATGGAGGCACTCTAGGGCCCCGTTCCAGGGCACACTACTGGACTCCCACTTCGCTGGCAGAGTAGAAGATATATTTGGGCCTTACACTCAAAATGGGGTTAGTGCAGAAACCCACCTTGCCGTCCTACTAGACGACTTGCACGGTTTGGGTAACCCCCATCTTGGCACCATACATGAGCAGAGATCGTTTTTTGCTACTGCAATGCATGCTTCATTTCAATGACAATTCTGCTGCATTGCCCCGGGACCATTCAGACCATGACAGGTTGTTCACAATTCGGCCTGTCGTGGAACATTTGTCTGCCAGGTTTCCAGAGACCTTTAGTCCTGTAAAGAACATAGCAGTCGAGTCATTGATCCCGTGCAAAAGACGGCTACTGTTCAGACAGTACATTGCGAACAAAAGAGCTCGCTATGGCATAAAGCTGTACATGCTGTGTGAGAGCTCTTCTGGCTATGTGTACAGCTTGAGAGTGTATACAGGGAAGGACTCTACCCTAAAGTCTACAGGTTGCCCTTTCATGTTAGGGGCCACAGGTAGGATTGTATGGGAACTTGTCCAGCCACTCCTTCACAAAGGTATCATCTTTATGTGGACAATCCTGTACAGGAGTAGAGCTGTTCAGTGAGCTCTACAAAGCTGGCACTGTGGCTTGCTGTACAGTTCATTGTAACCACAAAGGATTCCCTCTGGAGCTTGTTTGCAAGAAGCTCCAGAAATCCCAGAGTCCTGCATTGCATTCCAACGAACTGCTCGCAGTGAAGTTCTTGGATAGGCGTGATGTATACGTGCTCACTACAATTCATGATGAGAGCACTTTCTCCATCATGGTTTGGGGTCAGATGGCCGAAGTTCACAAGCCCATCGGTATACTTGATTACAATAAGTACATGGGCGGAGTGGACAAGAACGACCAGGTTCTTTAACCACACAATGTGTGTCATAAAAATCGCACTTCGTACAAGAAACTGTTTACCCATCTGATCCAGATGGCAACATACAATACGTATGTTGTTTACTATCAGACAACCACAGGAAGACTCATGACGTTTTTGAACATCCAGTTGTCTGCAATTGAAAGCCTCACTGCTGTTACAGAAATAGCAGCAGCCTCCACCTCATATGTTCTGGAGGATGTGGCAAGGCTGCAGGAGCGACACTTTGCTGATCGCATTCCTAAAACACCCAAAAAGGATCCCAATGTTGTCGCTGTAAAGTGTGCTCGAAGCATGGAAAGCGGCAGGAGAGTCTGTATTACTGTATTGTCCCCAGTGCCCATCTCAACTAGGCCTCTGTGTCCATACTTGCTTTACATTGTATCATACTAAAGCAAAGTTCTGGAAAATCGACTGAGGTGGAACTGCCACCTCAGTCGATTTCAGTGGCTGTGCATGGATACCCAACATCCATCGGCCACTCCTTCGTTAGGCAAGCAGCCACAGAATTTTACTTCATCTACTTCAGGAAATCACGGACTTCCTTATGTCCTGCTTGACACCTATGTCCACCATCAGAATGTGGTAGGTGTTCTGTACAATTAACATGCATTATAGTCCCCATACTGCACATACTAGTGGACAGAACATATGCCACATTGTCACAGAGTACCCTGTGTGGCAACATGTTAAAGGCATGACTGAATTTTGATGTACTTGTTAGGGAACTTATGTATGCTACACAAGGACCACCATGTTTGCCAACGAGAACCAGAGTAAGTGTAATAAGTCAAACAAGTGTCCTGTTGGACATATTCACCAACATTTCTACTTGTTTGAAAGTGTGCAAACTCAATTTGTAGCTTCACTTTCAAAGCAAAAGTAGAAGTGTTGGCGAATGCGTCCCACAGGATATTTGTTTGACTTTTTACTTTAGAGACCTTAGGATTTCTTCACCAGCATGTCTGCCTTATTTTCAATGGTAGATATGCTCACTCAGTTCAAGGAATAGGCCTCCCAAGGCATACTAGAAGGTTCACTTGGAACTTATACAGAAATAGTCAGGACTCTGATCAGGACAGAGATATGAATGGGTAGGGAAAGCATATTGTGGGTGTGCCTTCACAGAAGTATTGCACAGGTAGGAGGCAGATAGTAAAGGTAATACAGATGTACATCATCTACACCTATGGATTCAAACCCATTGGTGCCATCCCAGCACTGAAGGACAATGACACGTATGGGTCAGTGTTTGACCTGCTTTTCATGTTCATCCTCCATCAGAACTTAGTAGATATTCAATTTGCTTTATGATAAGTGCATTACATAAGTGCACTGCACATAACGTTAGCTGGGACATATGCTACGTTCTCACGGACTACCCTGTGTGCCAAACATTACCCTTTTCGTAGCCTATGACCTTCTCTTTATGGAACATTGCGAGAATTCTCGAGCATCTCTGCCCTAGTTTCAAAGGTAGATATGCTCGCTCAGTTCGAGGAATCGATTCGCACGGCATACTCGGACACCCCCAACTTGTATCCTCAAATTGGAAGGAGTTGGATTTAGCACAGTGAGTGCACTAAAGGTGCATGAAAAATATGTTTCCCTGAGCCTCAGGTGGCTGTCATGGGAGTCATTAGTAAAGGTTCATTACCCATGCCTTCGGTAATGTTCAGGAAGAAAGAGGCGGTTACTTGACAGGTGGTAAAATGTACTCAAATTTATTCTGTTGTGTGGCATATGAATGTGATGAGCCCTTGTCTGGCAGTCGGAAGTTAATGTGCGTGTAGTGATTGGTTGGATTGGGCACATGGCTGGTGATATGAAAGGGTTTTTTGTTGTGCATGAATGGCATGTGAATGTACCATAAAGAGGTTGGTGCCTGGATGCAGCTTTATGGCCCAACGTCAGAAGGCTTGGTTTCAACATTCATATACTTTGATAAATATTCATGCTTTGAAACCATAATTTCTGGAGGTGCTAAAACCAAACAGTGTGAGTGGTGGATTAACATTAATATACTAGTACCAGAGGAGTCCAAGGGTGCTTGGCTCTCACCAGTTTTCTTTCACCCAGAATCCCTTTGAAATCACAAAATGTGCTTAAAAATCACATTTGCCTTGCATTTTAATGAGGGGAAGTCCTGGAATCTGCAGGCAGCCACAATTTTTTTACCACTCAGCGTTCCACTAAACTTTGCTTCACTTTAGTGACCGCAACAGGGAAGTACCGAAAACGAATTGTGGAGACACCAAAATTACTTACGACAAAACAGACTGGTTTTGTGAGAAGTCACCTCAGTCTTTGGTCCTGGGCTCGGCGGCCATATAGGGAAATCTACCAAACCCAGACATTTCAGAAAACTAGACTCCCAGGGCAGTCCATGGAAGTGTGGTATGTTTGGATTTCACAAAGTTTTCTTACCCATAATACTCTGCAAAGTGAAACATTGATTAAAAATACTATTTTTCCTTGCTTTTTCATTACATAAACTACAGGAATGTTCAGGGATCCATAAAATTCCTACCACCCAGTGTTTCTCCACTTGCCTTGATAAAAACACAACCCCACTTGTGTGCCTGTGCCTAGTGTCTGCATCAGGATTGGATCACTCCAGGGTTAACAGTAGCCCTTGTGCAACAACAACCATTGACCCTTATGTGAAGCATTCCTGTCGCAGGCACTAGCCTACCCACACAAGTGAGGTACCATTTTTATTGGGAGACTAGGGGAATGCGGGGTGACAGGAAGTTTGTGGTTCACCTCAGATTCCAGAAATTTCCATCACCGAAATGTGAAGAAAAAGTATTTTTTTGCCAAATGTTGAGGTTTGCAAAGGATTCTAGGTAACAGAACCTGGTGAGAGCCCCACAAGTCACCCCATCTTAGGTTCCCCTAGGTGTCTAGTTTTGAAAAATGTCAGGGTTTGGTATTTTTCCCCAAGTGCCTGCTGAGTTACAGCCCAAAATCCACAACTAGGCACTTTCCAAAAAACACATCAGTTTTCAATGTAAAAATGTGATGTGTCCATGTTGCGTTTAGGGGCGTTTCCTGTCGTAGACACTAGGACTACCCACACAAGTGAGGTACCATTTTTATTGGGAGACTTAGGGGAATGCTGGGTGGAAGGAAGCATTTGGCTCCCATCAGAATCCAGAACTTTCCATCACCGAAATGTGAAGAAAGAATATTTTTTTGCACAATTTTGAGGTTTGCAAAGGATTCTGGATAACAGAACCTGATGAGAGCCCCACAAGTCCCCCCATCTTGGTAAGTAAGTCCCTAGTAAGTCCCTAGTATAGTGCACCATGCGTGCCCAGGGCCTGTAAATCAAATGCTACTAATGGGCCTGCAGCTCTGATTGGTCCACCCACCGGAGTAGTCCTGTAAACAAATCTCAGATTTGCCACTGCATTGTCTATGTGTGCAGTTGTAAACTGCCATTTCGATCTGGCAAGTGTACCAACTTGCCAGGCCCAAACCTTCCCTTTTACTACATGTAGGCATTTTAAGGTAGGCTCCAAGCAACACCATTGCCAGGGTGTGGTGTTCTTAAAAGTTAGGACATGCAGTGGTGTGTTTTACATGTCCTGATAGTGGAATACTGCTACATTTGGTCTTCACTACTGCAAGGCCTATCTCTCACACAGGGGAACAAGGGGGTTGCCCTGAAATATCTTTTTAGTGTAATTTCCCTTTGGGAGCAGATGGAGAAGTGGAGTTTGGGGTCTCTGAACTCACAATTCAAAACTACATCTTATGGTGAAGTTTTTTTTTAATTGTAAGTTTGAAAATGCCACTTTTAGAAAGTGGGCATTTTCTTTCTTAACTATTCTGTGCCTGGCTGTGGAATACAGCCTAGGTCAGGATTACAGTTGGGCTGATTGTGACTTCACTCAAGACAATCACACAAAGGGAGCAGAGGTGTGTCCTAAATATCCTGTTGAGTCTTCCTGAGCTATAGGTTCACCTGAATAGGGCTGTGCCTGTCCTTACACAAAGCAGTCTCCAACACTTTGGAGTATGTCTGGGGCCAGGGCAAGAAAGGCAGGGTCTTGCACCCTACAAAGACTTCTCTTTGAAGTTTGTCTACTTTAAAGAAAGAAATGGGTATAGGTACTAAACTTCTTACACCACAAAGTTAGAACACTTCTGGACTGAGGACATTCTCCCAGGAAAAAGAGCTGGATGCTGTAAAGGAACTGTAACTCTGCCTGTTGCTTTGTTGTGCTGGACTGCTTCTTGCTGCCTCTATCCTGGGAGTGAAAGGACTGAACTTTGCTTTCTACATCCTGCTTTCCAAGTTTCTCCAAGGGCTTGATTTGAACTTGCCTCTTGTTAAGAAGTCTCAAGGACATCAAAGACTAACTCTGACAACACCTGGGCTCCTCTGCTGAGAGCCCGGTCCTATCAAGTGGTGCCAAATCCAGTTATGTGCCCTTGAAGGTGGTTTTTGCCGCTGCAAGAAGAAAATCATTGCATCGACTTACTGCGTCAATCCGAACCAATGCATCTATGGAAGGATTTTCTGCATTGACGCTGCCTGCAACGGAGCGTGGTTCCCACTTGATGCGGTGAGCACGGTTTTCAATAGAAACAAACAAACACAAATGATGAACGGAATGCAGAACCAATCAAACATTCACTCCCACTCACAGATCTGGGTTTAATCCATTAATTATTTTGCTCACCATGCCACCCCAGTTTGGACCAAGCCATATGCAAATCAGTCTTGACCTTGTTCCCCATGGGAACAGTCCAGCCCAAAATGCCAGGCCAGGTTCTCCCTGGACTGGATACAAGCATCCTGGGACCGGGTTCAGGGTATCACCCTTCATCAGCCAGGCTGGCTTGAATCCAGTGGCATAGAGAGCCTGGGACCCAAGTCTGGGCCTACCTGGCGCACTTATGGCAACAAAAGCAAATAAACACAAATGATGGACAGAATGCAGAACCAATCAAACATTCACTCCCAGTCACTGATCTGGGTTTAATCCATCAATTCTTTTGCTCACCATGCCACCCCAGTTTAGACCCAGCCATATGCAAATCAGTCTTGACCCTGTTCCCCATGGGAACAGTCCAGCCCAAACTGCCAAGCCAGGTCCTACCTGGACCGGAAACAAGCATCCTGGGACCAGTTTCAGGGTATCACCCTTCATCAGCCAGGCTAGCTTGAATCTAGTGTCATAGTGAGCCCGGAACCCACGTCTGGGCTTACCTGGCGCAATTAAGGTGACAAAAGCAAACAAACACAAATGATGGACAGAATGCGGAACCAATCAAACATTCACCCCCAGTCACAGATCTGGGTTTTTAGTTTTCAACAGAGGCCCCACATTTCTGTAGCAGCATTTCATATGAACCACCGCTTCATGAGTATGGAATACTGCATCACTCAAGTCTGCAATGGACCGCCCTGACTCTGACCCAGCACCTTCTTCATCACTGTGAGATCAACACATCCCGGCTTTACTTCAGCCGCATCACTGAGGCATCATCCCATGGCGCCATTTTATTCATTAACACCGACCACAGTAAGGAACTGAGGCTTAATGCTGCAAACGATACATTACCTCCCCTGTGGCAGTAAGGAAGCGATGCATCACCTCCTCTGGCTAGTAGTAAGGAACTGATGCATTCCCTCCCCTGCAACAGTAAGGAACCAATGCATCTCTGGCTTTTTTGCTGCATTACCTCCCCTGCGGCCCACATCGTCTTTGTTTTTTTTACTCATCTCAGGTACTTTGCCTCAGTCAAGAGCTTCATTGATTTCAAGGAACTACAATTGCATTTAATCTTTAAAAAGTGATATCTTTGATGTGACTGTTGGATTTTGGTCATTTTGGTCTTGTCTTACTCAGATAAATATTGGCTATTTTTCTAAACTGGCGTGTGAACTCTGACAGGCTTGTTTTACTCAGATAAATATTGGCTATTTTTCTAAACTGGGTTACTGTGTGTGTGTACAAATACTTTACACGTTGCCTCTGTGATAAGCCTGACTGCTTGAGTCAAGCTACCAAGTGGGTGAGCAGGGGTTATCTTAGTTGTGTGACTTCCTTACCATGATCAGACTGAGGGTTCTACTTGGACAGGGTGCAAATCACTGCCAGCTATAGACCCCTTTTCTAACATTGGTGATCAGCGATGAGGATAGGAGTTGTATTTGTACTTGACATTCAGTGATTGGTGTACACTACTTCCATATCGCAGACCATTATGCAACCACATACTGTTTTTTCCTTTTGGCCTTTTTGTTTTGCCTTCTGGAGTTCTTGTGCAATCTCTGAGTTCTGTCCACAATCATGTCTCAGTTGGGTGAGCCATCAGCAGTTATTGCCGATCTGGAGTTTGAGCAGGAGAGTCTGGAGACCAATACAGTACCTCAGCACAAAAAGTTCTGCAAGGGGTTCAGGTGTTCTTTCAAAGGCCTCACTAGAAAGGAGGAGCTGATAAAGATGTCAAGGGCCTGGCTGGGAGCCAGGAAGGCTGGTGAGCATGCAGAAGTGGACAGTGTGGATCTGGAGGAGCAGAGCCTCCATAATGATTTGTGGCTCAACAGGCTCTGCCTGAGGGAAAGCACCCTCCAGGGAAGGCAGCAGTATTTCTTTGAAGGGTCTGACCCTAGAGGAGCTGGAGGACAAGTGAGAAGCTAAGAAGCACACTTTGGAACTTGAAAGGCTCAGGCTTGAAATGGACGCAAAGGAACTGGCCATAGAAGAAAGGAAAATGATCTTGGCTCACAAGCTGAACTTAAAGGAGCTGGACTTGAAAGGCAAGGTCAGCGCAGATGGTGGCAGCATTTCATCAGTGCAGTCTGAGAGAAAGGTGCATATACCCAGGAATCTAGGGAAAGAGTACACAAATGAAGATGATATACACAGGTAGTTTCAAGGTAATAAGGCAGCTTTCCATATGCACGGAGTCCCTGAGAAAGATTGTGGGACAGGTCTGTGGAACTACTTACAGTGGAAGGGAGGAACACCTTGTTGGAACTAGAGGCACCAAGCGAGCTCACCTACACTACCATGAAGAATGCCCTTGTCACTAGGTATCACAAAACACATATCCACATGAAACTAATTTTCAATCAATTTAAATATTATAGCAGAAAAACCTTCCTACTGGTTAACTCATACAAAAACTTATTAAATGAAGATGAAAATCATCTGTCTAAAATCTTTCATGAAAGCTCCACTGAATCCAGTACCAACAAATATCTGAAACATGTGTTTTTAATGTTTTGGAAGCTGCATCAGAATATAATGGTGAATCATTTTTATAATCATAATTTAGAAAAATAAACATTGGAGGGAGGGTAACTATGAGTCCATCTATGCCTGATGACTGTCTGCTAGGGAACGATCTGCAGCATACCACCGGGATGGAGGTGGAGCTCTGGTTGCATTAGAAAATTTTAGGATTTCCAAAGAGGACATGGTTGACCACAAAATCCATGGCCACCAGAGAGGATGATCAGAAAGACCTGTAGCCTGAAACAGTGGCACAGGTGCCTGCCAGGAGAGGAGGGGCAAGGGGTATGGGAAACCCGCTCCTGAGATTCCCACAGTGCAGGAGGAGGCTAAACCTGAGGGGGATGACCCACCCAGAACCTACAGGGGAAGAAGTAGCTAAACTGGGGGATCTACCTGAGCATACCCTTTGGCAGCGGGAAGGACACCCCACCTGGGAGGAGTTCTGCACAGTGCAGAAAGCGTGCTCTACTCTTGAGGGACTTCAGAAGCAGGCTGAGGCCCAGGCAGCTGGTGACACCTCTGGATCTCAAGTAATATGCTGGGACAATGTCTCCTGTATAGTAAGCCTAAGGCTGCTAAACCTGTAGCAGACCTCTGACAGGCTTGTCACTCACTTTTATTGGCCTCAAATGAGGAAAAACACAGGGTGTGTTCAGCAGGATCTGTCAAAACTGCCAGATGAGTTGCAAATCTGGGAAGAGGTGCAGGACTATTCTTCAACAGTTTCCTGTCATGAGCATCCCTTTTGAGCAGGTGGGCATTCACATAGTGGGGCCTCTCGATCCCAAGACAACACTTGCCAACAAGCTTATCCTGGTCTTGGTGGAGCATGCCACCCAATACCAGGAAGCTATCACTCTGAGGATGGTGACTACTCCTACAATTGCCAGGGCACTTATAGGGATTTTTACCCCTGTGGGTTTCCCCAAAGAGGTGACATCTGACCGGGTTACCAATTTTATGATGCTGTTTATGTACGCCATGTGGAAGACGTGTGGTATTACCTACAACTTCACCTCGCCTTACCACCCCCAAAGCAATGGGTTGGTTGAAAGGTTCAACCATACGCTGAAAGTCATGATTATGGGTCTCTCAGAACCCATGAGGCACAAGTGGAACATCCTGTTACCATGCCTGTTGTCTGCCTACAGGAAGGTACCGCAAAAGGGGGTTGGCTTCAGCCCTTTTGAACTTCTGTATGGGCATCCTGTGAGAGGGCCTCTCAGTTTGGTGAAGGAGGTCGGGCGCAAGCTCCTAAGAAGCCACCCCAGGATGTATTCAGTTACATGCTGGTCTTAACGAACCAGACCGCCTGATTCCAGAATCTTACTCAGGAGAATCTGGAATTAGCCAACATGACACAAAACACTGGTATGACCAGAATACCACTGTGATTGAGTTTGAGCCTGGCCAGAAAGTGTGGATAATGGCCCTGGTAGAGCACCGTGCTCTCCAAGATCATTGGTGTGGGCCATTTGAGGTAAAGGAGCACAAGATTAATGTCACAGACCTGGTGGGCATGCAGACTCCTAAGAACGCTTTGATGGTCCTGCTCGTGAACCGCCTGAAGCCGCACATCGAGAGGCCTAAGTTGTCCATGCTCTTGGTCACGGATGATGGGGTGGGAGAGGAGAATGAACCTCTCCCAGACCACCTGTCTTTCAAAGAGCTATATCGTGAGGTTATTTCAGCATTTTACACAGACTCATTATTTAGCTCTGGACCTGCGGCCTGTGCTCTTTTACATGGTTACAGTTTGCTTTTATTCCTTTTAATATTTTAGTAATGCTTCATTCTAGTGGATATGCTTTTTAGTCCTTTTATCAGTTGACCTTCCTTGAATTAACTGTTATTCACTTCTTTGCACAACATTTTCACCTTGTGCTCAACCCAAGGCTGCACACAATGTTTACCGGGCACCCCTGTCCAAAGGGAAGACTGTATACCCCACACAGAAAAATATATGCTGTCACCTCAGGGCAGTTCTTAAAATAACTGATATGATATATATAATATTAAGCTGCCCACATCGTCTTAGATGGGACATTCCAGCCAGTTTGTCATCTCATGCTGCACGTCGTTGCAGTTTCTGCCAAAACCTTGTGGTTCTTCTTTGTCTATGTGGGAGGACACTCAGCGGACTAACAGGTATGGGAATTGGGCTTCTTTCCCCAGGCCAGAAGGGCAGATTAGGGCTACCACTGCTACCTGCTCTCATGTAAAAAGTTTGTAGTTCAGGTAGGAATGTTAGGCACACTGTTATAACAATATGGTGGGACTCTTCTTGTGTTTCTCCCTTTTGGTCACTGCTGTAATAATCATTTCATTATCATCCTAACACAATATATGCCTCCCTACTTAGAACACAGTTGCATCAATAAAACCTATTGAACCAAGGTCCTACTTCTGTTTTGTCCTTGCATGTATGAGACTTGTGTAACTCAGAGCAAGGGGTAAGATCAGTTTTACCACGACTTCCCTGAGGAGTCTGATTGTCATGCAATAAGCTGCCACAAATCACTTCTACCTCTGGTCCTTGTGAGTTGCTGCTAGCTGGCCAGAAAGGGTTAGGCTGACAGTTGTCACATGGTGTAGGATTAGACTTAGTCCCCCATGCTCTTTGGCACTGCAACCCAAAATCCAGCAGTCTCCATACCATAATGGCAACAGCGCCACCATTTGTTAGGCACTGACTTTATGGACCTCCCAAGTATCTATTTCTCATTTCATGCAAAGGTCACCTTAACTACCTTATATGGAGACGTCCATGGTGTTAAGGAATAACCTCCTCAGTTAGATAGGTAGTAACTATTTGATGCTGTAGGTTGTTCAAGCTTGAACTTTTAAAAGAATTCCCCAATTGGTGCTTCTATCTCTGAACGATTCAATACCATTTTAACCCTTTGACAGCCAAGGACATAGTCGTTACGTCCTTGCCTGTAGCACTGAGGCACCAAGGATGTAACCATTACCTCCATGTACTGGCTCATGGGGGGACCACTACCAACCTGCAATACTGCCTGGCGGTGCTCTGATGCGGGGCGCTGCCGGTGGTGGGCGCGCCAGGTCATGTCCCCTCAGGTAGGAGTCCCTTGTCGCATGAGGTAAGTGATCACCGCAAGGGGAGAGGGTGGGGGTGCGTGAATGGATGTGTGTGAGTATGTGAGTGGGGGCGTTGTTCGTGTATGTGTGTATGGATTTGGGAGGGGGGTGTTTTGTGTGTGTGTGCAAATGTAAAGGTGTTAAGAGTTTGAGTGAGTGTCAGGTTGTGCTTGTCTGTGGTTGTGTGCATGTATGTGGAGGTGGGGGTAAGTATGTGTATGTGGGGCTATGGGGTCACTGCTGGGAACAGGGGATGGGGCTATTTGGGGGTTTAGGGAGGTGAGGGATGGGAATTTTGCAAGGGAAGGTGGAGTGGGGGGCTCGTGGGTAGATGGAGGGTGGGGGAGTCATCTACTGGTGACAGGAATACAAATTCCTGTCGCAGGTAGCCTTTCTGACAGGGATTTCCTGGCGGTGCTACCCCCACGAAATGCCTGGCAGACAGGGGGCTCATGATACTGACAGCAGTATTGGGTCGACCAACGGGTTTGGTGATGCTTATCTCCTGCTGTCGATCTGAGCGCCCTGGAGGTAAGCACAGGAAAGTGGTGGTTTGGCACAGGCCAAACCACCACACACATAGGCCCACATTATGAACTTGGCAGGATGCCCTGCCGCCAACCATGCCGGTGGTCAACGGAAGACCGCCAGTTGCGGCAGTCGTCATCCCGCCAAATAATGATGCCTGGTGCCTCTCTGCCATTGATGGCTGTGAGGGCTGCCAGGTGCCATGCTGGTGGTCAGTGGCGTGGGTGGATGCTGCTCCACCCTCACCACCATGTCAATCCAGACACCCCACACCAATTATGATGCATTCATAGACGTGGCAGTGCATGGAGTGGCGGCGATGGTGGCGGAGCAGCATCCAGGGAATCCGTTCCCTTCCGGAGCAGCCCAACGGAAGATCCTAAGATACAAAGAGGTAAGTGCTGTCCGAGAGGGGAGGAAGCGGGGTGTGTGTGTGAGAGTGTGAGTGCATGGTGATGTGCGTGAGTGTATGTGGGGGGATGTGTGTCTGAGTGTATGTATGCATATGTGGGTGAATGGGTGCATGAGGATGTGGGGGTTTGGGGTGGACCTTTATGTAGGGGTGCGGTGGGGGATGGTGAGGGTTGAGCTGGGGGGCCTACATGGTGTTTTGGTGGTGGAGGGTCAGTTTTCAGGGTTCAGGGAGTTGGGTGGATCTAGGGGCTTGGGGATGTAGTGGCAAGGGGGGGCCTGGCGTATCACATCCAGGTGACAGAAATGGTTATTCCTGTCACCTGTATGCTTTCCGCCAAATCCCTGGTGGAAATGGGATCAAAATCCCACCACCGGTCCGGCCTCCACCGCTAGGTCGAATATGCCTACAGTTAGCCCGGCGATTGAATCTGTTCTGGCGGTGGGAGGTAGTGAACAGGCTGCTATGCAGCCAGTTCACCTGTGTGTTTAGAATATGGCAGTCTGGACTTACATGCTGTTGGTGGTAATGACCACCGGCATGGCAGTCCAGACCACCATAATGTGGTGGTCTTCACGGAAGGCTTGTCGGCAGTGAGACGACCACCGGTACCGTGGCGGTCTTTGGACTGCCAGGGACAGAATGACCACCATAGTCAGCAACATACTGACCAAATGCTAGAAGAATCTGCACTCATTTCAGCCATTGTTTAAAGCCCAGAATTAGTTGAGGATCATTTGATGTGCTGACAGTGTACAAGTTAAAGCTCTTGGACAGAAGGTGTCAACGCATTGGAACTATACCTTTTACATGTTGCAAAATCAGTTTGAGCAGTACAAACTGATAATGACAAGAGGAGGGGATGCAATTTGGAAAAGCATTATAATGGATGCAGACAAATGGATCCTAGTCAACTCCCTGATACAGATGGTACTTCCTTTTGATGTTTTCATACAGGAAGTCAGCAAGGAGGACAGTACGATGATCCCATTGTTGCATCTGCTACAGGACCAGTTAAAAAAGGTTTGCAAAGGTTTTCTGGTGTGTAGGGCAACAGAGGAGCGCATGAACTGGTGTATAACTTAACCCTTCACTTTACTGTTAATCCAAGGCTGCAAAGAGACATCATATTCTCCAAAGAATACATCTGTGCCACAATACTAGATCCAATTTGCAAAAAAATACTGCTACTTTCATAACTTTGTTACAGCAGGATTGTATTGGAAATTGCACTTTTTTCAGGGTTACCTATCCCAAACGGTTGGCTCTCCTATCTTTCTGACCTTCTTTTTGTTGGCTTTAGGACTTTGGACATTTTACCACTGCCAACCAGTGCTAAAGTGTATGTGATTTCACCGCTAAGCATGGTAAAATTGGTGTATCAACAATTGGCATATTTATTTTTCTTATAAGGACCTTGTAAAGTTGTATCCCATATACACAGGGTCTGTACATTAAATGCTACTAGTGGGCCTACAGCACTGATTGTGCCAGCTACATAGGTAGCCTTGTAAACATGCCTCAGGCCTGCCACTGCAGAGCCTGTGTGTACAGTTTCACTGCTACTCTGACGTGGCATTTAAAACTACTTGCTAAGCCTTAAACTCCCCTTTTATTACATATGTCACCCTTATGGTAGGTCCTACACAGCCCATAAGGCAGAGTGCCATGTACGTAAAAAGTAGGAAAAACTCCCAAAGTCATTTTTCATTACAGTGAGGCCTACTCCTCTCATCGGTCAGCATTGGGAATTCCTCTATATACTTTTAAACTGTAACTCCTGTTCAGAAAGGAGTAACTGAATTATGTTTCATATCATATCCCCTTTTCCTGTGAAATCATATTTATTATTATTATTTTAGAAATACCACTTTTAGAAAGTGGGCATTTCTCTACTCTCACTGCTCTGTGTGCCTGACAGCCAGTCTCCAATACACGTTTGGACTGAGCTGGATGACAGCTACATTTATGCATTCCCTCTAGACAGCCACAACACATGGACACTCAACTGTATCTGCATTCATCTGCATACTGATGGGTTTTCCTGGGCACGAAGAATAGCGGGGGGCTCACATTTACACTTCAAAAGATATTGGCCTGACCCCAAATAAAGGGCTGATTACCCCCTACTGATAGGCTGGACCAGGGCTGGCTGGGATGAAAGGAGCTGCTTTGATGTTGCCCCCACTTGGGTATAATTACTCGGGCTTTGCCACTAACACATCAGCACACTGCTGGACCTAGAAATAACTATGCTGGAGTAAAGGTTGCTGACCTGAAGGATTGTCACTCTGCTGTGACTGACTGTTCTGAGGAATTGCTTCCCTGCTTTGCTGAGCTGCTCTGCTGCCTACTGACTTCTGCCCTGTCAAAGGACCAAGGACTAAACTCAGAGTGACTCTAAGGGCTTGTTGGCTTTCCTCTTATTCTCCCCAAGTCTCAGGGACATCAAAGATCTCATTATCTACTTGTTGTATGCATCACTATTAGAGAGACCGTTGTGAATAAACAAGCATTCTGCTTTTTGGAGTGCCTGATCACCAGCTGGTGCTATTGAAGGTTGAGTGTTTCGATCAGCTCAGCACTATACATTTAATTTAGCCAAGGCCCCGCTTTGCAGCTCTTCTGGCAACACTGCAGAGGCCTATGCTCCAAAGAGCCAGCATCCCCGTGAAAGCCCAGAGCTCAGAGACTGGTTAGCACCCACCATCACAGCTGTGCCGTCAGAGAAACTCTCCAGTGCAGTCCCTCTGGAAAGGGAGAAGCGACAACCTGCCTACATATTGAGTGGAGGCACTATCTTCCTGCTCTTCAAGTAAGTGCAGCACTAAGAGTAATCCCTCAGGGTGGCCCTTGTAGCAACACAGGAGCCAGGACAACTCCTAAGCCACTCGACAGCCGCTGGCCTGAGAAGCCAAAGCAGGACACTGCCTCTCCTTTTGTCCAAGTGGACTAGATGATGGCCTCTCACGGTATGGAGTGCATAGTGGCTCACAGGGCGATTACTCCCGGCCCACGCCCCCCTTCATGTGGCTATCATTACCTAACTAAATTAGGTCTAATTACCAGCCTTGCACGCAAGATAGCAGTGTGTTTTAACTGCTGTGGAAGCAATGATAACTGAAGCCAGGTCAATAATGATTTTTAAAGCACTGTTTTTGCATATTCTCATTTAAAGTGACATCTCCTGATCTATTGATTGGATTTTTGTCATTTTTGTCTTATTTTATTCAGATATATATCCCCTATTTTCCTAAGCCTGTGTGGAGTCTTTTGTTGTATTATTTTCATTGCATTACTCTGTGTGTGTGTCTTTGTATGTGTGTGTGTTGCACAAATACTTTACCCATTGCCTATGTTGATGAGCCTGCCTGCTTTGTGCTAAGCTACCATAGAGTTAGCACAGCTTATTTAGTGGTGTATCTGACTTACCCGAGAGGTGGGATTTTCCTGTCTTAGGTGCATACCTCAGCCAATGAGAAACACCATTTCTAATGGGGATGTTTCACTGTGCAAGACGTGGATTGTTGAGGATGCAAAAGACGGGTAAGAGGCACAACTGGAAGTTAGAGGTCTGGGTAGAATTTCTGGTGTGCAGCCTTTAACCTCCAGAGAGGGCAGTGATGTTTTCTCACAACAGCCAACACCAGCAGCAGAAGAATCAGACCCAACCTCTGGAATAGCTTGGGTTCAATTGGCAGGTATTAAGTCAAGTGCAGAGCTGAAAGCAAAAAAGGGGAGAAAATGGCAGCACCATTGACCTTTCAGAGGATGATCCAGGAATATCTGGATGACCCAAAAGAGACCTTCGTGGACCAAAACCCAATGGTCTATTTGTATTGGAAGATGCACCAACGGCCAGAGCTCAGCAGTCTGGCAATAAAGTATCTGGGTTGGCCAATAGCCAGTGTGTCTGCTGAGCATGTTTATACAGCAGGTGGGGCAGTTGTCACTGTCAGAAGGACCAATCTCTCACCTCAAAACATGGAGAGATTTACCATGATTAAAATGAAACAACACTTCATGCCATACAATTACACTGTTCCTGAAACACCACAGGAGGAAGATCAGGGTGATTTCTCAGATTCAAGTCCATTAGCCGAACAACGTCTGGGTAACCCCTGAATTTGAGGACAAACTCTATTTCACTGACTGAGTAGGCCACCACAGAACGTTCAGATTAATATCAAACTGTTTTTCCAAAAACATGGATATAGCTAGATGAAGATTATGGCCCTCATTACAACCCTGGCAGTAAATCAAGCTTTCTGTCGTGCTGAAGACCGCCAACATACCGTTGCGGCAGCGGAATTCCGCTACAGGTATTACGACCCACATCTCGGAATCCGCCCCAATACAGGCACCCACACAAGTCCGCCACACCAAAGGTCAGTGATAAACTGGCGATACCAAAACCCACACCGTCACGCCAACAGGAATACGCCCACACTATCTTGACCCACGAATCAACTCGGCGGTCTTTCAACCACGGTAATCCATTGGCGGTACACACCGCCGCACTCAAAATACACACACACTTACAAAACACAACTACATTGGAAAATTCAAAATACACACACATGATACACATACACAGACCACACCCACACACTCACACCACTATAAAACACACACCCACATTACCACAAACTCTTGCAACGTAACATTTGGAAGAAGGCCAGAGAGAGAGATTAGCAAACACAACACCAGCATCCACAGACACACAACACCATCACTAATAGAACATCCACGCACCTCAAACAACACACACCAACACATCCCCCCACACATCACAACAGACAGCACCTCACACATCACCCACACCACATCATGGCACCTCAAATACACCCCAGGTTTTCTGAGGAGGAGCTCAGGGTCATGGTGGAGGAAATCATCCGGGTAGAGCCACAGCTTTTTGGATTACAGGTGCAGCACACCTCCATTGCAAGGAAGATGGATCTATGGTGGAGAATCGTTGACAGGGTCTACGCAGTGGGACAGCATCCAAGAACACAGGATGACATCAAGAATAGGTGGGAAGGTACGTTCCGTGGTTTCAAGACACCAGATTGCTGTACAGAGGACTGGAGGTGGACCCCCATCTCCTCCCCCACAACTAACAACATGGGAGGAGCAAGTCTGGCAATACTGCATCCTGAGGGCCTCGCAGGAGTAGCAGGAGGACTGGACTCTGGTAAGTCAAATCTTAACTACCATATCCCCACACCCCACCTGCATGCCATCACATACCCCCACCCTTACCCTCACTCCCATCACTCCATCATCTCACATATGTCCCACTATCATAACCCACACATCTCAATCCCCAGGCCCTGCATGCAACACCTATGCATAGGCCAACGTCACCAAAGCATGTCTAGTACAGATACCCACACAGACTCCAAACCAACTATCACAAAAGGGCAAACACAATAATGCAAGCACAGGAGTAGAGGGTACCTCACCCAATGCATAAGATGGCACACACAGATATCAAAACTATGCATTTACACCCCAACAGGACCCATACCCAACGTCACTGGACAGGAGGTGCCAGACATATCCAGTCCCACCACAGAAGAGGCCCACAGTGATGACAGCAGCCCTGCACACCTGGATCAAGATGACCAGCCCCGCCCATCAGGGACCTCAGGACAGCCGGTTCCCCTGACATAGGGGGTCATTACGACCCTGGCGGTCGGTGGTAAAGCGGCGGTAAGACCGCAAACTGGCCGGCGGGAAATACACCACTTCACCATTCCGACCGCCATGGCGGTGAAGACAGCTGGGCTGGAGATTGCGGTCTCTAGCCCGGCGGTCGTCATTAGACTGCCGATGGTATCAGGACCCTGCATACCGCCATAGATCTCGGGTGGTTGGGAACTGCCATGACATCCATGGCGGTAGGCACTATCAGTGCCATGGAATTCCTTCCCTGGCACTGACAGGGGTCTCCCCCACCCCCTTGCCACCCCCCCAAATGTGGCACAACCCCCCTCCCCACCTCGACCCCGAACATGCACATATACACACCCCTCCACGCACACACCCCCAACATCCACATAAACACACCCCTACACGCACACATACACCCCGACAACACATACCCGCACACATACAAACAGACATGCACACCGTCCGACCCGCACACATTTCCCATACACACAGCACCCCCACACGCATACACTCACTCACTCACTCACCCCCTCTACACTCTCACACGCACACTCCCATGCACGCACACAACACACAACAACCCCCCACCCCCTTCCCTTACGGACGATCAACTTACCTTGTACGTTGATCCTCCGGGAGGGGACGGGATCTATGGTGGCAGCTCTGCCACCAGAACACCGTCACCAGAACACCGCCACACCGAATCATGGGACGTGATTCAGTGGGCGGTGTTCTGTTGATGTGACGGTGGAGGTTGAGCAACCTCCACTTTCCCGCCGTCCACCAGTATGGCTGCTGGCGGCTGTCCGTACGGAAAAGGACGGCGGCCTGCCAGCGGTCATAATATGCGGCGCGGAAGACCGCCACCACTGGCGGTCTTCAGCACGGCGGTACCTCGGAGGTCTTACGAAAAGACCGCTGAGGTCGTAATGACCCCCATAGTCCCAAACCACCACAGAACCTCCCCCCTCAGGAAACACCGCCACAGCACCCACCCAGTGGGCCCATCCCTCTGTCCCCAGGAAACATCAATCAGTAGTGTATCCACCACTACAAGGACCCCAGGCAAACCCACCCACCCAAGAAAATCAGGGACCTGGGGTCAGTGGCAGTGGGCACACGGTTCAGGAGACTGAGGCACAGGATAACAGGGAAGATGGGAGGACTGCTGTGCGACAGGGGGAGGACAGGCCCAGGGAAAGAGCACTCCACGAGGCACTCTCCAACATCATGGGAGCTTACCACCATTCCCAGGAGACCATGGGCACGGTACTGGCCAAGTTTCAGGAGACCCAGCAGCTGCAGGAGGAACACTGCCTCTGGATCAGGGAGGACTTGAAGTCCATTAACACCACCCTGGTCACCATTGCTGGGGTGCTGGCAGACCTTGTCAACGCCATGAGGGACACAGTGGCACACCAACGGGCCCCTGACACTAGCCTGGATGATGAACAGCCCTCCACCTCCGCCGGCGCTATTGGACAGGAGGCACCACCACAGGACCAACAGGCCACCAGCACCCCACAGCACCCCACCCACTGCAGAAGGAGAACCACCTTGCAAACGGTCCCTGAGATCCAGGAACAAGACAGAGAACATTGCCAAGACCCCCACCAGGAAATAAGCCCCTCCTGAATGTCACCCTTCTGTCCAACTTTGTCACCCTGTCCACCTTAAACTGCCATTGCTCCCCTTCCTATGCCTATTGGACAATGCCCCTGTGAGACCAACGCCCGTATTTATACTTTTTTTAACGCCGCATTTGCGCTGCTTTTTGACGCAAAACGGCGCAAACCTACAAAATACAATGGCATTTTGCAAGTTTGAGCCGTTTTTGCGTCAAAAAACGACGCAAATGCGGCGCAAAAAAAGTATAAATACGGGCCCAAGAGACTGGACTCTGCCATGGACAGTCCTCTACCATCACCCCACACACCCCTTCACTTATTAGCACATAAATAAACACCCTTGAATAACCAAATAATCTGGAGTCAGTCTGTGCTTTCACAAATGTGTAATTGCAAAATCTCTGGAATATAGCAATGTCAATGTACTTGTTCACATACCAATGTTACACAGCTGTAGGCCAGGAGTAAACATAGCAGAGGGCACAAATTGGGACCCAGATCTGTGAAATGGAAAGCCAAAGTGACAAGTCAGGGTCCATACACAGAGGTAAAAAGGCAGACTTATGCTAGGTCCTACAATAGTATGAGATGTGGGAAGCAGTTTCATCTTCTTACCTGGGTCTCACTGGAAGTATTGCATGATGATGTTGTTTCGGTTGTCTACATCTTCTTCTTCTGCCTCCTCTTCCTCACTGTCCACAGTCTCCACAGCTGCCATAAGACTAGCATCAGGCCCATCCTCCTGCAGAAAAGGCACCTGCCGTCGCAAAGCTAGGTTGTGCAACATACAGCTGGCCATGATGATCTGGCACACCTTCTTCGGTGAGTAGTATAGGGAGCCACCTGTCAGATGGAGGCACCGGAATCTGGCCTTCAGGAGGCCAAAGGTGCGCTCTATTATCCTCCTCATTCGCCTATGTGCCTCATTGTAGCGTTCCTCTGCCCTTGTCCTGGGATTCCTCACTGGGGTCCGTAGCCATGACAGGTTGGGGTAACCAGAGTCACCTGCAAATATCAAGGGACAACTGTTAGAGATACTCCAAACATTAGAGAATCTCCCATACCCAGACAGCAAATGAAACTGTGTGGGGACTTTAGGCTCATCTATTAGCCACACACAGTGCCTGCCCCATCACATAAGGGATGCTGCTATTCCTCAAAATGTAGTCATGCACTGAGCCAGTATACTTGACATTCACATCTGCACATCAATAGAATGGTAGCTTTTCCGGTTAATGTACTCCTGTTCATTCCTGAGCGGGGGGACAATGCCACATGTGTACCCTCAATGGCACCAATGATGTTGGAGATATGTCCCCGGGCACAGAGGTCCCCTTTCACTTTGGGCAAATCCTCCACTTGAGGGAAAACGATGTAGCTGTGCATGTGTTTCATCAGGGCAGACAACACTCTAGACAACACGTTAGAGAACATTGGCTGGGATATCCCTGATGCCATGGCTACTGTTGTTTGAAAAGACCCACTGGCCAGGTAATGGAGTACAGACAGGACCTGTACTAGAGCGGGTATTCCTGTGGAATGGCGGATAGCTGACATCAGGTCAGGCTCCAACTGGGCACAAAGTTCCTGGATTGTTTCACAACCAAGTCTGTAAGTGATAATTATGTGTCTGTCTTCCATTGTCGACAGGTCCACCAGGGGTCTGCACACCGGAGGATGCCGCCATCTCATCACCTGCCCCAGCAAATGTGCCCTCTGGAGGAGAATTGTGAGCAGAGGGTCATACAACACTTAGGTATTACAAGGTTGTTTAGCAAAAACTTTAAATTTTATATGCCTTTGTCTGTCCGTATTCCTGGCCTAGATAGGTGTGACACAGTTATTTGGCCTGCCATGTGGCCCTCTGAAATGGCGGCTGCCTGACCTGTAAGGTGGGACAAGGGGAAATGAGGTAACTGCGCTGATGTTGCACACAGTTGCGGTAGGCGGTCGAAGACCGCGGTGCAATTCAGCATTGGTTATCATTAGGCCCTATGGGTTCCAGGAACCAATGACTATGTACGCCGGCGGTGACGGTACGCACCGCTGCAGACGTGACTCCCATTTTCTATCAGTTCCTTCACTTGATACCTGACCTTCAGCAGGAGAGGACCTACACTGCAAGTGCTGCTGTGACCTGTGTCTGGAAGCGACAATGGCTACAGTGTCTGGGGAAAGGGCCCCTGCCTTCACTTTGGGGGAGTTGGAGAAACTGGTGGATGGGGTCCTCCTCCAGTACACGCAGCTGTACGGTCCTCCAGACAAACAGGTGAGTACACTGTGAGCATGGTGGATTCCACATGTTTGTATAGAGTGTCGTGAATGAAAGAGGGAAGGGGGACAAGCCAGCATGTGAGGATGGTGTGTGTATGTATGTCTTGGCCAGGGTAGGAGTTTTGTGGGCAATGTGTGAGATGAACTGTACGGGAGAGTAACATCCATTCTAACTTCACTTTTCCTCTAGGTCAGCACCCACCAGAAAGGTATTTGTCATGCCATCGACAAGGGAGTGCAGACCCTGGGGGTCTACCATAGACGGACACCCACTGCCGTAAAAGATGGGAGGACCTGCGCCGCTGGAGCAAGAAGACGGCGGAGGCCCAGCTGGGGATGGCCTCCCAACGTTGAAGGGGTGCCCGTCGCCCCATGACCCCCCTATGTACCGGATCCTGGCGGTGGCATATCTGGAGTTGGATGGGCACTTGAGGGCATCACAGCAGCCACAAGGGGGTGAGTACACTCTCATTCAGCTGACTCTGCGCACTTGACAAGGTGTCTGGGTGGGGGTGGTGGGCTGTGGGTTCCCCTAGGCCAGGGCAGACGCGCAAAGGTAGATCCATTGTTTTGCAGGCTCATTCCCACTCCAACCCCAAAGGTGGTATTTGCCCTCTACACCTAGTCACGCTCCCATGGGTTCCAGATGTGCATGAAATGGGTCTAGACAGAGTCCTCCTTGGGCATGTGCTTTTCCCCTGCACTGTTAGTGCATGGCTTAGTGCATAGGGCTGCTCCCTGTGTGTTGTGTCGCCAACGGTAGTGGTGTTGCATGCTTTGACCATGTGTCTCTTCTGTCTTCCCCCCCTTTTTGTTTTGTCACCCTGTTCTTGCGTACATTAGCATCATCTGGCGGAGGAGCAGTGGCACTGGAGCAAGAGGGAGCTGCATCCCACATGGACCTGGAGGGTGAAGTAACGGAGTCTGAAGGCACCAGTGGGACGGAGGGCGAGCGGAGCTCCACGACGGGGACAGGAGCATACACCAGTGACAGCGACTCCTCCTCTGATGGGAGCTCCCTTGCAGTGTTGGGCACCTATGTGCCCACCGCATCAACAGCTACAGCCGCCACCCCCCCTACCAGCACCGCCCTCCCAGCAGCCCCTCAGCATGTTTCCCGTGCCTGCTCACCCAGGAGGGTGAGCATCTCCTTCCCCCCAGGCACCTCAGGCCCTGCCCCAGTCAGCCCTGCTGCCCTCAGGGAGGAGGCTATTGGCCTCCTGAGATCCCCCACTGTTGGGCAATCTACCATTTTGAATGCCATCCAGGGTGTTGAGAGGCATTTGCAGCAAACAAATGCATACCTGGAGGGCATTCATTCTGGCCAGGCGGCCCAACAGAGAGCATTTCAGGCTCTGGCCTCAGCACTGATGGCAGCCATTGTCCCTGTGTCCAGCCTCTCCCCTCTTCAACTTCCTCCACCCAGACCCAGTCCCCTGTACCTCAGCCTATCCCAAGCACACCATGTAAATGTAAATTAGCACTTGTATAGCGCACTACTCACCCGTTAGGGTCTCAAGGCGCTGTACTCATACCGCTATGGAACCCCTCCTGGCTTTTCCCTGTGAGGCGCCCACTCCTGAGCAGGGTGAAGCCAGGCATCCAAGCGCTGTTGGGGCCGTTGTGGAGATTAAGCAAGCTATTGCCCAGAGTTGCAGAGTGGGACCCATGAATTAGATTAGGCACCGAGGCGAGAATTATCTCGTCAAGGGGAATTGAGCCCAAGACCTGCCGAAGCGGGACTTGAACCCTGGTCTTGAGCCAGATCTCTGCCTCAGGGTCTGCCGCTCTAACCATTGAGCCACACTTCACCATCAGACCAGCATGCACACTCATCAACACACAAAAGTGGACATGGCAAACATAAGCACCATACATCCCACCGGCACTCACACAAGCACCATCCCCACACAGACACACCAACATCCACTGCCTCCACTGTGTCCCCCTCCTCCACATCCTCCTCCTCCCTCCCTGTCTCGTCTCAACTCACACCTGCATGCACTACATCCTCAGCCACTACCTCCATCAACAGCATGCCCATCACCACACACCGCTCACGTACAATCACCCCCCACTACCATTTACACATCCCCTGTGTCCTCTCCCAGTGTGTCTGTGAGCCCTCCTCCCAAACTACACAAACGCAGGCACACACCCACCCAAACAGCCATCCACCTCACAACAGCCTCCGGCCCATGCACCTTTACCCAAATACACCTCCTACAACCACTACCTCTTCCTCCACTCCCAAACCCCCTCTATCTTCCCTTCCCATTGATCTAAGAAACTCTTTCTCGCAAACATTGACCTCTTCCCTACAACCCCCCCATCCATCCCCTAGGGCCAGGCTGTCCAGGTCTCAGCCCAGCACCTCAGCCACCAAATCCCCAAGCACAGTGGTCCCAGCAACTCCAGTCTCATCGCGGGCACCACCCATCAGGGCTGCCAGTGTGCCAGCTAGCGAGGCCAAGGAGCAGGCCATTCCGCCACCTGCTAAGGTGAAGAAGGTGCCCGCATGCCAGAGGGAGAAGCCGCACCTACCAGCAAGCAAGGGCTCCTCCAAGCCAAAAGGGGACAGTGGCAAGGCACCAGCAGCGACATCAAAGGTGGGGAAGGGATACACGCCGAAGTACATGTCAGGACAGGGCATGGTGGCTCTGGATGAGGGACCAGAGACACCCCTTCTGTCAACCACAGCATCAACCTGTACGGCGGTGGACACCACCACCTGCACTGCCACCTGCACTGCCACCAGCACTGCCACCTGCACATCTGCTGCCTCAGCAACAGTCCCCAGCATCATCCCCAGTGGTCAGCCGTCCAAGGCTGCAGGAGACGTCCTGCTGTGTCCCTCAACAGGTGCAGACACATGCACCACGCCAGCACTTCTGCCACAGACACCACCACAAGCCCCGCCACCAGCCCCGCGACGTGCTCAGACAGTGCCATCACAGCTGACATGGCAATCATCCCCAGTGGGCAGCCATCCGAGGGCGCAGGAGACGTCCTGGACCCTGCCCAGCATAAATGAGTCCCAGCACTGTTTGTACCTGCAGGTGGCAGGCGGTGGAGTATGTCACTGCCTCCATGGAGTATCATGCTACCTGTTCCCAGGCTATCTCATGGCATACACATCCAGGTGAGGGAATAGGACCTGCCACACTGCATGTGAAGCTCTCTGGGCACAAAGCCCCCTCCAGAACCAGTGGAGAATCACATCAACTACCTCAGTCCTTGGCAGGATGAAGCACTCTGGGCATAAAGCCCTCTCCAGAACCAGTGTAGAATCACATCCACTACCTCAGTCCTTGGCAGGATGGAGAACTCTGGGCACAAAGCCCCCTCCAGAACCAGTGGAGACTGTTATCCACTTGAGAGACTGTGGCTTTGCACTCCCCAGGATACAGCAGTGGGCAAACCACCCACTGGAAAGACTTGTGAGACTGTGGCTTTGCACTCCCCAGGATACAGCAGTGGGCAAACCACCCACTGGAAAGACTTGTGAGACTGTGGCTTTGCACTCCCCAGGATACAGCAGTGGGCATGGAGCCCCCTCGTGGAGCAGTCGTGTCGTCCGTTCATCCGGCTGAGGTGCCCCGCTTCCCCCTCCCCCTGAGGTGCCTGTTTATTTTCCATCTGATGCCCATGCAGTGTTCTCTCCGTTTCGAGTCAGGTATCTTGTGTGGGCTTCACCCATGCATTTTGGGACACTGATCCACAGACAAGGATTTAATTTATATCCGGACTTGTGAAGTTGGTGTACATCTTTGTATATACTAATTTTTTTATTTGCCCTATCTGATATTTCAATGATTACACTTGTTACTATCATTTCCTTTCGTCCTTGCGTTCTTCCAGGTGGTGAAAGGGTGTATATGTAATGTTGCTGTATGTATTTGTGTGTATGGTGTTGTGGGTGAGGGTGGGGGTGTTGCGTGTGTGTGTGTCACTCTCTTTTCCCTCCACTCTCCCCTGTGTGCTAGATGCAGTACTCACCGTGGCCGTCACTGGCGTCTTTCCTGCTCCTGATACAAGAGGAGGTAGACCAGCATGGGCAGGACCTGTAGTTCGGGCTCCATGGTGTCCTGGTTCCTCATTGGGTGTCGAGAGGTGAGTGGTTTCCGTTCCAAGTCCTGTTTCTGCCGTGCTTTTGATAGCGTTGGTACCGCCCCGGAAAAGGTGGCGGATAGGCATGTTATAATATAGTGGGCGGAACCTTGTCTTCCGCCTGTCTGTTGGCGGTTACCGCTGCAGTGTTTGTTTTTACCGCCGTGGCGGTCGGAGTGTTAAAGTGGCTGTCTATGTTGGCGGTTTCCACCATGGTCGTGATTTCATTTTTTTCCGGCGGCCTGTTAGCGATATTACCACTGCTTTAACACCGACTGCCAGGGTTGTAATGAGGGCCTATATATTTTGTTCATATCTTGCATGCAGCCCTACCATTTTAGGCACCTAGGCACATCCATGGCTGGGTAGGAGCTGTACCAGTGTGCAGTGAAGAAGCCTTCCCAATCCCTTTAAGGACATTGGAGACAATGCCTTCCTTCTTCCCATGCCTGTCCTTCTTTTTTTATATTCACCAAACAGGGCTGTCCCAGTTAAGATCATTTCATTTACAAGACTGCCAAAATGCAAATGTGTTGCTTCTATCAAAAAAGGAGATACATTGGTGTACAAATATCCCACTAACTCTGTGTTTTCTTTCAATCTAATTGCCTGTGATGAATAATCCTTCTGATTAATCCTACAGTTAGAGTGGATCCTCGCTTGTGATGTCTTCCCTGTCAGTGAGCTAGCCTGCTACGACTACCACCACCACTAAGACGGTGTTGATGTGCATGATAATAAAGTAGCTTTTTATATGAAAAATACATTCTCATAGTCAAACAAAATCGCAACACCACTGTTAGATTCCCCCATCGTGAACTCTCTGTTGACCCCAGCATGAAGGTATTTAGTCAGGCAGTGTCTGTGACCCAGGTCTGAAGTTTAATAACTGACAGGTCACAGGTGGGATAACATTTTGCCGACAGCCAAACATGCACAAAGGACAATTTAGATTATAATCCCACTGATAGGCTGATACACTACAATAATCCCAGGAGATTGGCCCCCAGTAAGCACACATGGGTAGAGAGACACAGACATTCCAAGACACCATAAAGTTAGAAACCAGATGTGGTTAGGTACACCTAGCCAGTCAGGGCACAACACACACAGCACACGAGGTGACCACACGCCCCTCAGGCCGGACATCTGGACAAGAACTCGCTATGTCAATTCCAGGTCAAGGCCCACCTGCATTCTTTCTCTGGAATTTATGTTAATGACTCCATGACAACTGTTCTCATTTTATAGTTTTGTGGTCCTTGAGAATGGTATAAAATATGTTCCAAACTGATGTACTCCGAGAGACAGTCCTCAGACCCTATTCTGTAGCTGCTCTCCGGGCCATAATGTTTAATTAAAGAAACAGTTTTCTGTCCTGCCAGACGCCTTTTGTCTTTTGTTTTCTTAAGGTAAAATCTCATTTTGAGTAACATTTGGTGAGACAGCCAGGAAAGTTTGGCATCTTGGACCCAACTGCAGCCAAAGGAAGAGGACCCTACCCGTGACAGATTCATATTTGTGCAAATGGGAAGGTGGGCAGACGGTGCAATAGATTAAAGTTGTTCTGAATCTGTGGGGTGGTGGTCCATCCTGAAGCCGAGGTCAAAAGTGTAAGAGACCACATTTGATTCTTAGCCCTAACATTAAGCATGTGGTAAATTAGGAAACCATAACCTGTAGGGATTCACCTTTTCGATAGTCAGCGTCAGGAAGGGTGAACGCTATGTTATTGTTTGAGTTGTTTTATATTATACTGGTTGCTGACCACTTGGACAGCTGGGTGTGATGCAGCAGTATGCATAGGCTCTGGGTATGACATAGAGCTGACACATATGTTTTAAGAGGTGTCTATTCGCTGGCCGATTCACAGTGGTACATTTATCTCCTCAGTGTTTTAAACAGGATGATCGCTTGGACCATTGACTGTCATGCAGTCAGTACACATTGTTTTGTTACACTAATGTGGTGTTAGGTGGCCAAAAACGCTGTGCTATATTTACAAAGTGGTGCAATGCTTACACCAGGCATAATGTATGCAAGGGAGGCGGGGGTGTTTCCCCTTAGGGTGGGCCAAACAAATGGTGTAAAGAAATGTAAGAGATTTTTTTAAGCACTTTTAATGCCTGCTCAGGGCAGCTGTTAAAAGGAGGCTCCCATTGATTACAATGAGCCTCTGGGTGCTTTGCAGGATTAGCATCAAAAAGTTTAATGCTACACATGCCAAGCACTGAACTAGCATAAAAAATTCTAATGCTAGTCCCCTAAGTACCTCCATGGTGCACCGTATATTAAATACAGCGCACACATGGTGGCATTAGGGGGCGCTAAGGAGCACAAGAAAAGTGGTGCTGCACTAGGTGCAATGCCCCTTTTCATAAATATGCCCATTAGTGTCTGGAAGAAGTAAGGGGTGTGTTTCCGTAGATCGCTGGGCATCATACAGTCTGTACCCATAGGCTCTGGGTTTGGTATACGGCTCACATCTCAATCTTATTAAGCTAAAGAGGTTATCTCAGCAATATTATTTTCTTAGCACTGCTGGTGTCTGAAAGAAGTGAGAGGTGTGTTTGCCTGGGCTGCTGGTCATTACACAGACCTGTGAGTGTTACATAGGGTATAATTCAGATGTTAGGGCACTAGAAAAATTGGAGTCCTGGAGAGCAGGCATAGCTTATGTTTTTGCCAAAAAAGCTTATATAATCATAGTGGTAAGTCCCTTCTTTCTCCATGCAAATTGTTTTAATCCTTTCCTCCAAGCTGGTATTAACTAGATGATCTGGCTCCCCTAGTTCCCACACAACACAGAGCTTCCTTTATTCACGGGATAACGTGTGCTAGGAGTGGTCAGGGCTAAAGCTTATTAGATGGGCCATTCTTCTGATTTTTTTTAATGGACCTAGTCCACTAACCCCTCTGCCAGTTAGAATAGTGTCATTTTGATATAGTGATGCTGGTTAATCAATGTGACTGCGCTTGTCCTAAATGTTGAATATTGTGTTTTTGTCGATGCTTTATGCAGAATGAAAAGAATTGGTAATTCACACAAAATTGTTGTTGCCAAAGTAAGGCTCACTATTTTGTTGACAAATTTCTAATGTTGCTGTGAATTAACGATCACACTGTGTGAATCTTCATGCGTTTGTTTGTTCAATGTTTATTTTGATGCATCTGTGAATAAGATTGATAGTATTGACCTTACTGAAGCCCCATGTGTATCTATCCTCCCTCACCAGATCAGTCAGTAAAACCCCTTGTGAATATTTTTCACTAACGGAGTGGATCTAGTAACACATGTACATATTCCCTGCCACTGTTTTTGTTAAGTAGAAAAACTAACTATTTAGAGAAAGAAATCTTATAAACAAAGAAGGATAGAACATGTGTAAATAGATCCTCTAAAGGCATAAAAGTGAAAGATTAACAGAACACCTAAAGAAAAAGAGGCTACCCAACTCCCACCATGGAGACCCCTCCAGAGCACATGAAGAGTAACTTCCCCATTTAGACATAGAAACTTAGCAAGTTCTTCCATGAGTTGAACAAGTAAACCAAGGCCCACACGTACCCTTGGTCTAAAGAGGCAACTTTCAACACCAACATAATTGAGCACACTAAGACCTACATACTGACAAAGTACACAGGACAGAAGAAGGACAAATGGGAACTATGGGCTGTTGTTGAGGAGCCCCAGGCCAATCAACTCAACCCACCTTCAGCAACAAGCCATCCATACCTCCCCCGCCATATTTAAGCATGGAGGTGCTTTCCCCGATGCCTGCAATCCCCACTAATCCACCCATTGAGGGAGCCCAAGTGGCCCCTACTGTACAATAGGCAATCAGATCTAGACAGAGAAGACTAACAGGCCAGCAGGCCCGATACTCCCTAGACCACCCAAGTCCAGCGTTAGGGCACCCTGAAGCTTGGCACATAATCCGTCGCTGTTGACGGACCAAGCCCCCACAGCCCAGAGAACAGATGCCCCCACTGGATGGAAGAAGCAAAGCCGAGTACACATGAGTTTTATAGTGATCTTAGACAGTGAGATCGCTAGTGAGAATGAGGAAAGAGGACCCAGTCGTTTGAGGTCTGTCGGTGAGTAGGGAGACCAGGTAGCCAAAGAAACCACTGAGAGTGAGTTCAAGAACAGGTCGAGGTTTGCAGCGCTGAGCAAAGGAGGCAGTCCAGATGGGAATCGGAGGAAAGTGTTCTGTGCAAACCACTCACAAGAATTCCAGGTGTTCCAATGGGGCAATGAGAATTCCCCAATCCCGGTGAGGACTAACGTGACTGCGACGAAGAGTACATTGCCCTCTCACAAGTCCTGAAGGGTAAGGGGGTTTTGGGAAGAGAAAATACCAGCTACTGCTTCGTGGACTGCAGCACCACTATCGGACTGCTGGAGCCTGGACTGCATGTTGTGTTGGGAGTCAGGACTTCGGATTTCTCAAAATACTAGGTTCTTGTTTTGTTAGCATTCTGGGCTGTAAAATAATTACTTTATTAATACATTGAACTTGCATAAACTGATGTACATTGCATACTGTCAGTTACTGTTGACACATTGTGCACATGTTTCTATAAGGCTGACCATGTCTCTTCCTCTTTTTACAATACTTTCGGAGTCTCTGAAGCAATGTCCAAACTCAAAAACAATCAACTTGACTAAAGGGCTTCTTTGTGTTCCGGCGTAATCTCTTGCCAATAATAGTTCTGATAAACATGTTCTAGTTACAATCTCCTAATTCTCAGAAGAGAGCTTGCTACAGGAAATATGCTTTTCCTTAATGTCTGTTTGGCAGAATCTTGGATTCCCAGCCAAACGATAAATCACAGTAGTTCTTTTTGTCATAAATAATTTTAAAGATGGTGATCTGTTTTGTTTCATTTAAACTACTAATCTTGCTTTACCTTGAAATTAAGTTATTTGATTGAAAATTTCAGAAAAACCCATATGTTTTTTTTCACCTTTCTTATTTGTCTCTTGTACAGGAAATACAGAATCATCAGCAAAACATGAAAGAGGAGAGCCCGAACTCTGCAGGAAGCCGCTCAGAGGGTGAGGATCATTGTAAATTGACTGGAGGCTGTCCGGTGGACTAGAATGCTGGAGCTTGATTGGAAGCTGGTCGGAATGAGGAACACTGGAACTCGACTGAAGGCAGGCTGGAGAAAGAGGAGCTTGACTTGCACTAGAACTCGACTGGAGGCAGGCTGGACGGCAAGGAACTCGACTTGACTGGAAACAACTGAGCAGAGCAATAGGTACGAAACCAAGCAAGCTCTCAGACTCACAAGCATCCTTAAATAATAAAATGTGCACCTGTGCCTTTTAGCAGTTAATTGTTTGTTAAGGAAATGAGCAATTATCCTCCTGATTGTGGCACATGTTGAGATCACATTATAAAGAGCACATGTTTTGACAGTTACAATTGGAACATGTAAAATCCATTGTGTATAATCAACAAGCAATGGTTATAATAAATGAGACATTTAACAAGATTTGGCTGTTGCAAACTTGATATTCAGTGAGGTAATTACTATACCTAAATAAGTCTTAATGTTGCAAGCAACAGCATCTTACTGTAATCAAGCTCTTGGGTGTGCTAGTTTACTCACATCAGATAGGCGCTTACTAAGGTGGGAGAGAACTCGCACCTTAGAGGTCCAACAAGAGAGTTAAGCATGACGCCCAGGAGGGTAGGGCCAGATAGAGAACCCCAGTGATAAAAGAATCTGAGTTGGATTCAAAAGTGAAGCTTCCTACTGGTGTCCAAATGTCCCCAGAGAGCCAGCAAAGAAGAGGGACTGATTAGGAGATTAGGGACCAAGGCGGCCTAGTGCTAAACCTACTCAGACACAAAGGGACCAAAATATTGCCTTTGCATACACACAAGGGAAGGAGCCACGAAGATGTCTAATACCTTCCCTAAGTGCACAGGACTGGTGAATTGACCCCTGGGGACATAGGGGGTTATTACAACTTTGGAGGAGGTGTTAATCCGTCCCAAAAGTGACGGTAAAGTGACGGATATACCACCAGCCGTATTACGAGTTCCATAGGATATAATGGACTCGTAATACGGCTGGTGGTATATCCGTCACTTTACCGTCACTTTTGGGACAGATTAACACCTCCTCCAAAGTTGTAATAACCCCCATAGTGACTCAAGAGGAAGGCAGAATGTTTGTGCACCCCTTTTGCCACTTACTACTCCACTGGACCACAGAAAGTGACCAATACAACAGAACCTGGCCAGATGAAGGATCCTTTGATCCAGGAGACATTGCGATCAACAAGGACTGCATTGAGCATGTAGGAGGAGATCCCAAGTGGAAATTCCATTACATGCAGGAGTATCTGAGGAGGCTGAGCTCTATGTTGGGGGGAAACCAATGGGGCTGCCCAAGACGCAAATATATCCACTAGTGCAGAGGGGTACGTCAGGGGCCATCTATGTACTGTGGGCCCAGATGGACAAGGAAGGGTAGAAGACCAAACTGCCACCATTGTTGCATGGGGCCAGGAAATGGATCTTGTGCTCCAAGAAAAACACTGCAGCGATAACCCTAGCCATAGGTGATGTTACGAGCCTGCTGTGTAGCATTATTGGTGAGCAAACCAACATGGTGTTCGTCCACGCCCGCTTTCCGGAGGTCACGCCGATCAACTCAGAGCAGGATAGGCCGCATTTAATTCATACAGACATCAGATATGGACAGCCCTGAGAAAAATATTCCCCGGCTCCCCAGATGTAGGAGGGTTGATGGTTGAAACAATGAAACAGGGGGAGACCATCACAGATTTTCTGGGGAGGATGATAGAATGGTGGAAACAAAACACAGAACAACCACAGACCGATACCAGCACTCAGGTTGTTCTATTCTATAATGTACCCAAAAAGGGACTGCCTGCTTATATACATAGCGGTTTGGTCAGTATAGTAGGGATGGGCACTAAGCACTGGCAGGAGATACAAGTACACATCACATACTGCACTTCCACAAAAGAAAAAAGGAAAAAGATAAGGAAAAACAGCAGCAGGTCCAGAGGCAGAGCGCCAAGATAGCCTAACATAAGCTGAGAAAGACCGCCCTTGAGGGGGCTACATTGGCCACAAGTGTACAAATGACACCGGTCATGAAGGGTGCTCCAGCACACAATCCCAGAGAGCTCCAAGGGAGCTACAATGACAGACAGCAGGGTGCTTGGCAGCATACAAACTCCGTATGATGTTATTATTGTAGGAAACTGGATCACATGGCCGACATGTGCCGCCTAAGGTCACACCACTCACAAAGGTCAACGGGCTAAAGTCAGGCCCTGCAACATCTCCACCCGCAAAATCAAGCTCAGGGAAATCTGAGTACAATTCATGTTCAGCTGCAGGGAAACTAGTCCAATGCCATGCCATTACAGCAGAGGTCAGGTTGTTGGATGAGCTCATGGCATCAGCAGCTGCAGATAGGAAACCTGAGTTGACAAGGACTGGGGCAGCATCTGCGACAGGGAGGGGTAGCCATTTGGGGAGATAATATCTTCATGCAGGCACAGAATCTGAGTGAGCAGTAAACCTTAATACCCCCTAATGCACCCGTGCACTTCACATGCACCTTAAAATGTATTGAGGTAATACTGCAAGAAAGAACAAGAGAGTAGTGGGGATCCAAAACCTTAATTTGCGATTGGGTGTCCTCACTAGAGTCCACCATTTAGGATGCTGTGCGACTGTCGATCGTGTATCCTCACTGAAGTTAGCCATGTGGGTTGTCCATCAGAGCCCAGGCCCACTCTGCTGCTGCTCCTTCAGGGTGGGCCTAACTCACCACACCCCAGGAAAGGGGTAGTTCTATGGGGGGCAGGACACCACTCCAGCCACCTCTTAAAAGCAGGCACTCAAGGTCCTCAAGCCCACAGGCAAATGTGATGGGACCTGGATATGAGGTCAAAGGGCCCCCATTCCCGTGCCCCCTGCCAGGACCAAGTGCGCTAAGTTGCAAACAGCAATAGAGTCTCCATAAACTTCCAACTTAGCGGGGTACCCATTCTAGTTCCAAAATAGGTTATCCTTCAGTGTCAGGAGTCAGGCTTTCCATGCACCTGTGGCAGTGAAAAACACTTAACATTTGTAGGACACACATAAGTCCAACAGAAACACTGCATCGCATGAAGTCATCAGAGAGGGTGGTTCGTGAAGGTATCTAGCCACCCTAGTCTATTCCCATGACCTGGGTGACATCCTGTGAGTTCCTGACCTTGCTCCAGACTCTCCATTTACAATGTCTTTCACCTCCTTCTTGACCTCACAACTTCCCCATGCTGTCCGGAAAACCATGAGCCCAAAAACGATATGGTTCGGGGGAGGGACGGGTGCCACAGAAGGGCGTCCAAAAACACCCATTGCAGACATAACCAGAATATTGTCCAGTAAGTTTAATGATAGGGTGACACACAAGGCCTCGCACTGTTTCCTGGTAACCACATTCCCAAATTTGGACACACCCAAGTACAGACACGGGGGGAACTTGAAGCAACTCTCTGATCCCCTCCATGCAACAACAGTGGAGATGAAGAGGTCTGGAAAAATGCCCAAGAGTCCAATAAAGGAGCCAAAAATTTGCCTAAAGGAAACATTGAGAAAAGGGCACCGTCCAGATACCTGGAGCCACTTGAGAGGGCCACATAGTTTGCCGTGTGCTGGGACCTGATAGGTGTGATAGCCAATCCATGCCTCCTCTTTCACACCCCCCTCGCACGTGCAAGTCAGAGACCACCCCACTCCAATGATACCTCCCCTGCGTACATTAGGGCTCCGAAAGGCTGCCAGCACCAACAGTGCACTAGTTATGGTTAGAAACTACCTGCTCACCCCATAACACTTACCCCTCCAAACCTATATTTGATCAGGCACAGAGAAAAAAGGGACGGAAACCCGATTTGTGAGAAGAAAAGGGAAATGACATATAAAAATAAAATTTCTATAAAAATAACCTCACTTTCCTCCAAAACCACATATCTCAATTAAGGCCACCCTGTGGTGCCCCACCAAGTATATGGGAAACGCAGAAATACTCAATTAATTTTACAAAGTATAAAATGCAATGTTCTCTTCTCTTACCACATCTTGACCAACAGGTTTTTAGTTTGGCGGCTAAAAGTGCACCACCTTTACAGGGGAACAATGCCCTCTCAGAGGCCGCACCAGCACCCCCAGCAGCATCAAGAGCAAAAGTCTCTTTCACCAGAATACTCTCACACTAAGAGCTACAACACACCCCAAGGAGTTTTCACATCCACACCCTCACCAGGTTTCTATACAACAGCTTTCCCCAAAGACTTTATCAAACTTTGCCCAACCATTTTGACGAAGAAGACCGATCATCTCATTGCAAAGAAGATCACGGTTGTCTCTTCATTGAAACTACTAAACTAGTTAAACATTAAGATGCTTCCTAAGTTATATATAATTATGTATTTCTATCTTCTCCGTGTGATAGAGATGGTACTGCATCCTTGAATCTCCAAAGAGCAGTCATTCCACTGGAGTCTATTCAGAAATTGTTACCACATTTGAATAAGGTCCTCTTGCATGTCACCTTTAGTTACACAGCACCCAACTCCACCGTCCCACACACACTAGAGAGCACACTTTTACACAACATGTGGTATCAGTGCATGACAGATGTGGGCTATAGACATGACCTGGATCATCTTATGTCTGTTCACCAATACCGTATGGAGTAGGCGCCGATAGACTTTACGTATCCCAAGAGATGACCCCTGAGAAAGCAAAATGCATCCTCCTTCTGAACCTGTGTAGAATTAATTAAAGCCACATTGCTACTAAGTAGAATACACCCCCATAGGGTAACGGTGTCCCTAACCGGCTATGAGATCAATACTACAGCACTGTGGCCCTCATTACAACCCTGGTGGTAAATCCCGCTTACCGCCGTGCAGAAGACCACCAACACACCGCTGCAGCAGTGGAATTCCGCTACCGCTATTACGACCCACAGCTCGGAATCCGCCATAATCCAGACACCCACACAAGTCCGCCACATCAAAGGTCAGTGATAAACTGGCAATAACAAAACCAACACCGTCACGCCAACAGGAATACACCCACTCTATCACGACCGACTAATCCACGTGGCGGTCTTTCAACCATGGTATTCCATTGGCAGTACACACCGCCGCGCTCAAAATACACACACATTTACACAACACAACCACATTGGACAATTCGAAATACACACACCTGATACACATACATATACCACACCCACACACCCAATCCAATATAAAGCACACACCTGCATCACCCACAAACCCTTACTACCAGAAATTGAAAGCACGCCAGAGAGAGACACTACCTAAAACAATACCAGCATCCACAGACACACAACACCATCACTTACACAACCTCCACGCACCTCAAACAACACACAACAACACATCCCCTCAAGCATCACAACACACACCACCTCACACATCACCCACACCACATCATGGCACCTCAACAACACCCCAGGTTCTCTCAGGAGAAGCTCAGGGTCATGGTGGAGGAAATCATCTGGGTAGAGCCACAGCTATTAGGATCACGGGTGCAGCACACCTCCATTGCTAAGAAGATGGAGCTATGGTGCAGAATCGTTGACAGGGTCAACGCAGTGGGACAGCATCCAAGAACTAGGGATGACATCTGGAAGAGGTGGAACCTACGGGGGAAGGTGCATTCCGTGGTTTCCAGACACCAGATTGCTGTACAGAGGACTGGCGGTGGACCCCAACCTGCTCCCCCACAACTAACAACATGGGAGGAGCAAGTCTTGGCAATACTGCATCCTGAGGGCCTCGCAGGAGTAGGAGGAGGACTGGACTCTGGTGAGTCAAAGCTGCATGCCATCACACACTCCCACCCTTACCCTCACACCCATCACCCCAACAACCCACAGATACCCCACCAACACAACCCACACATCCCAAAACCAAGCCCTGCATTTAACACCAGTGCATGGACACCCATCACCCAAGCATGTCCACTACAGATACCCACAGAGACCCCAAACCAATTATTACACAAGGACCAAGACAAGAATGCAAGCACTGGAGTACAGGGTCACTAACCCATTGCACACTATGGCACACACAGATGCAATAATCATGCCTTTACACCCCTGCAGGACCCCTATCCAACGTCACCGGACAAGAGGTACCAGACATATCCAGTCCCCCCACAGAAGAGACCCACAGTGATGACAGCAGCTCTGCACAACTAGATCAAGATGACCAGCCCGGCCTATCAGGGATCTCGGGGCAGTTGGTTCCCCTGACACTGGCACAAGCCACCACAGAGGGACACTGTGGCACAACAAGGGGCCCCTGATACTAGCCTGGATGATGAACAGCCCTCCACCTCCGCCGGCGCTAGTGGACAGGCGGCACCGCCACAGGAACATGACACCAGCACCCCACTCCATGCAGATGGAGAGCCACCCCGCAAACGGTCCCTGAGATCCAGGAAAAAACAGAGAACATTGCCAAGACCCCCGCCAGGAAATGAGACCCCCCTGAATGTCACCCTTCTGTCCCACTTTGTCACCCTGTCCATCCATCAACTGCCCTTGCTCCACTTCCTATGCCCCTTTGGACAATGCACCTGTGAAACAAATAGACAGGACGCTACCATGGACATTCCTCCACCATCACGTGGGACCCACATCTGTTAAATGGAAAGGCAAAGTGACAAGTCAGGGTCCATACACTGAGTGAAATGACAGACTTATGCTAGCTCCAACAATAGTATGAGATGTGTGAGGCAGTGACATCTTCTTACCTGTGACTCACTGGAAGTATTGCTGGATAATGTTGTTTCTGTCGTTTATATCCTCTTCTTCTGCCTCCTCTTCTTCACTGTCCACAGGCTCCACAGCTGCCACAAGATCACCAGCTGGACCATCCTCCGGCAGAAAAAGCACCTGCCTTTGCAAAGCCAGGTTGTGCAGTATACAACAGGCCACGATGATCTGGCACACCTTCTTTGGTGCGTAGTAGAGAGAACCACCTGTCATATGGAGGCAATGGAACTTGGCCTTCAGGAGCCTGAAAGTCCGTTCAATCACCCTCCTAGTTCGCCCATGTGCCTCATTGTAGCGTTCTTCTGCCCTTGTCCTGGGATTTCTCACTGGGGTCAGTAGCCATGACAGGTTGGGGTAACCAGAGTCACCTGAAAATGTCGAGGGACAACTGTTAGACACACACTAACCCATAGGGACAACCCCAGACCCAGACAACTATTCACACTGTATAGGGTCCTTGTCCTCACCTATTAGCCACACACGGTGCCTCTGGAGTTGCCCCATCACATAAGGGATGCTGCTATTCCTCAGAATGTAAGCAACATGCACTGAGCCAGGAAATTTTGCATTCACATGGGAGATGTACTGGTCGACCAAACACACCATCTGCACATTCATCGAATGGCAGCTCTTCCAGTTTCTGTACACCTGTTCACTCCTGCGGGGGGTACCAAGGCCACATGTGTCCCATCAATGGCACCTATGATGTTGGGGATATGTCCCAGGGCATAGAAGTCACCTTTCACTGTGGGCAAATCCTCCACCTGAGGGAACACGATGTAGCTGCACATGTGTTTCAGCAGGGCAGACAACACTCTGGACAACACGTTAGAGAACATTGGCTGGGACATCCATGATGCAATGGCCACTGTTGTTTGAAAGGAACCACTTGCCAGGAAATGGAGTACTGACAAGACCTGCACCAGAGGGGGTATCCCTGTGGAATGGCGGATAGCTGACATCAGGTCTGGCTCCAACTGGGCACACAGTTCATGGATTGTTGCACAATCAAGTCTGTAGGTGACTATTACATGTCTCTCTTCCATTGTCGACAGGTCCACCAGTGGTCTGTACACCGGAGTATGCCGCCATGTCATCACCTGACCCAGTGGACGAGAACAGCGAGCAGAGAGTCAGCCAACACTGAGGTATCACAAAATGTCATTTGCACACATTTATTAATCCTCAATGTGCCTGTTACTGTATGTATGCAAGGCCTACATTGGTGTGACGCAGTTAAAATTAATGCCATGTGGCCCCCTGAAATGGCGGCTTGACTGACCTGTAAGGTGGGACAAGGGGACATGAGGTAACTGCACTGGCGTTGTACACCATCGTGGTAGGCGGTCGAAGACCGCGGCGCAATCCTGCATTGGCTAACATTTGACCCTATGGGTCCCAGGAGCCAATGACAATGTACGCCGGCGGTGACGGTACTCACCGCCGTGGACTTGACCGCCATTTTCTGGCTGTTCACTCACTTGATACCTGACCTTCAAGAGGAGAGGACCTACAGTGCAAGTGCTGCTGTGACCTCAGACTGGAAGCGACGATGACTCATGTGTCTGGGGAAAGGGCCCCTGCCTTCACTTCGGAGGAGTTGAAGAAACTAGTGGATGGGGTCCTCCCCCAGTACACACAAGTGTACGGTCCTCCAGACAAACAGGTGAGTACACTGTGAGAATGCTGCATGGGCAATGCCTGTTTGGAGTGGTGTAGATGGAAGAAAAAGGGGGGGAATGAGGCCTGCTTGTGCGGACGGTGAGTGTATATGCGTCAGGGCAAGGGTGGGAACGTGGGCCAAAGAGGATGACGGTCCGGATGGGTAAAGATTTTCCTTTACCCCTGTACTATTCCTCTAGGTCAGTGCCCACCAAAAGAAGGATATTTGGCGTGCCATCGCCAAGGACGTCCGGACCCTGGGGGTCCACCACAGACGGAGCACCCACTGCCGGAAAAGATGGGAGGACCTTTGCCGCTGGAGCAAGAAGACGGCGGAGGCCCAGCTGGGGATGGCCTCCCAATGTGCCCCCCCTGATGTTCCAGATCCTGCAGTGGCAGATCCGGAATTGGATGTGCGCTTGAGGGCATCAGAGCAGCCACAAGGGGGTGAGTACCCTATCATTCTGCTGACTTTGCACGCATTACAAGGCGTCTGGGTGAGGGAGTTGGGCAGTGGGTTCCCCTAGGCCCGGGCGAGCTTGGTAGGCAAGGTCCCGTGTGAGGCAGGCTCTGTGGCACCCCAACCCCACTAGTGGTTAGTGCCATCTACACATAGTCAGGCTCCTGTGACTTCCAGGTGTGCAGCAATCGGGCTTAGGCCTTGTACCCCATGGGCAAGTGATGAATTTAGGAGCTTAGGGGCATATTTATAATCTGTTTGCGCCGAATGTGCGTCAAAAACTTTGACTCACATTCAGCGCAAACACTGCCCCATATTTAAACTTTGACGCCCGACCCCACGGATGACAAAATGACTGGGGCAGGGCCTGAGATGCTTGGGGTGAAGGAGATGCCCACCCTCCTGGGTGAGCAGGCACTGGAAATTAGCTGACGGGCTGCTGGGAGGACGGTGCTGGTATGGGGGTGGCAGCTGTACCTGTAGCCGAGGTGGTCACAGTGGTGTCCACCACCATCAGGGAGCTCCCATCGGAGGAGGTATCAGAGTCTGTATTGTCCCCTCCAATATCCGCCATGGTGCTGCCCTCGACCTCCATCCAACTGGTGCCCTCAGCGTCAGTGGACTCTGTCTAGAGGGTCCTTTGGGATGCAGCTCCCTCCGTCGCCGGTGCCTTTGCTCCTCCGCTAGATGATGCTAATGCACATAAGGACAGGATGACAAAACAAGAAAGGGGGAGAGAGACGAAGGATACACTGGGTCAATGATTGCACCAACAACACCGGTGGTGTACACAGCACCCTTACACACAGGGAACAGGCCTACGCACTATGCATTACACTACCAGTGATATTGCTGCCACCAAGGCATGAGGAGGAGCACACACCGCCAACTGCAGCACACCTGGGACCCACGCAGCCCTGACCAGTAGTAGATGCTAACAAGCTAGGTAGGCAGTATTTCCCCTTCAGACCCTTAGCCACCAGAGGACCTACGCTGCTATGTCTGGCCTGGCCTAGGGGCACCCAATGACACACCCACCAACCGGATACCACCTCTCCAGCTGTTTCCTTCAATGGAAGCCTCAAGCACCCATCCAGCTCTGGATAGGCCGTCTCCATTATGCGGGACATCAGGTGGGTCAGAGTTTGACAGGCACCCCTTCCACGTTGGGAGGCCATCCCAGCTGGGCCTCCATGGTCTTCCGTGCCCAGCATCTCAGGTCCTCCCACCGTTTTCGGCAGTGGGTATTCTGCCTGCCATAGACCCCCAGGGTCCACACTTCCTTGGCGATGGCCCGCCAAATACCCTTATTTTGATGGGCGTTGACCTGCATGGGCAATACAGACAGGAGAACACCATTAGCCAAACAGTCCAGCCTGTAGCACAAATGACCCACCATACCCGTTTCCATCATTATTGGCACACACATAGCCCAGCACTCAATGTGAACCCAGCAAAGATGACATCCCTCACCCTTACACGATGCCTTCACACACTCCTCCATAGATTCATGCCACATGCATCGTGCCCACAGCGTGCTCACCTGTTGGTCTGCAGTTCGTACTGGGGTAGGACCCCATACACCAGTTGCTCCAAATCCTCAGAAGTGAAGGCTGGGGCCCTTTCCCTGGTTACACAGGCCATGGTAGGTTCCAGACACAGGTCACAGCAGCACATGTAGTGTAGGTCCTCTCCTATGGAAGGTCAGGAAACAAGTGAGGAATGAGAAAATGGTGGTCACGTCCACGGCGGTGCATACCGTCACCACTGGTGTAGATCACCATTGGCCACTGTACCCCATAGGTCCCAATTTTAAGCAATGAGAAATTGCACTGCGGCTCCCGACGGACTCCCGCCACGGCACACAACGTCAGCGACAATACCTCACTTCCACCTGTCCCTCCATACAGGACAGGCAGACCCATTTCAGGGGGGCAGGCTTATGGAATAAAGTTGCATCACAGGAGAAATAGGCACATACTTGACAAATCACACTGTCACATAACATGTTTACAGATTGCAAACTACTGTTGTGGCTTCATTGTTCAGTTTGTGACAGCATCCTCACACTCTTTTTTCCCTTAGATTCCTACCACTGAGGATGAATAGGAGATGGAGACATACCCCCGTGTACAGACAGACCCCTGTAGGACTTGGCTACACTTTTGGACAGGCACATATTACTAGCCTATAGACTGGACAGGGCCACAATCATAGAGCTGTGTGCCCAATTGGAGCATGACCTGATATCTGCTATCCGTCATCCCGCTGGGATTCCCCTTCTTGTGCAAGTACTATCAGTTCTCCATTTCCTGGAAACTGGTTCATTCCAAGTGACAGTGGGCTTGGCAGCAGGAATGTCACAGCCAATGTTCTCAGTAGTGCTGACAAGAGTGTTGTCTTCCCTGATAAAACACATGTGCAGGTACATTGCATTCCCCCAGGTTGACGATTTGGCCACAATAAAGGCCGAGTTTTATGCAATTGGACATATCCCCAATGTAATTGGGGCGATTGACGGAACACATATTGAATTTGTTCCCCCCGCCCGGGAAGCATGAACAGGTGTTGAGGAATTGTAAGAGTTTCCACTCTATGAATGTGCAGATGGTGTGCTTGGCGGACCAGTATACCTCCCACGTCAATGCTAAGTATCCTGGGTCGGTGCATGATGCCTTTATCCTGAGTAATAGCAGCATCCCAAATGTGATGGCCCAACTACAGAGGCACAGACTGTGGCTAATAGGTATGCCCTGGTTCCCACCCAGTATATGTTGGTGTATGCCTATGGTGTTGGCCATATACGATAGTGTGTGGCTAAATGTTGTCCCTCAATATTTGTAGATGACTCTGGTTACCCAAACCTATCATGGCTGCTGACCACTGTGAGGGATGCCAGGACAAGGTCAGAAGAACATTATAATGAGGCACATGGGCGAACCAGAAGGATCATTGAAAGGACCTTTGGCCTCCTGAAGGCCAGGTTCCTGTGCCTCCATCTAACAGGTGGATCCCTGTGCTACTCACCCAAGAAGGTCTGCCAGAGAGTGGTGGCATGCTGCATGTTGCACAACTTGGCCCTCAGACGCCATGTCCATTTTCTACAGGAGGAGGAGACTGGAGATGGCCCTGTGGCAGCAGTGGACCCTGTGGACAGTGAGGATGAGGAGGCAGAGGATGAGGATGAGGACAACAGAACATCTGTAATCTGCAGTATTTCTAATCACCGACAGGTGAGACAGTGCAACTTTACATTTGATTGACTCTTGTTGTATTCTGTGTGGCTTTGGCATGCAGGTATTTCCCACTTTGATGCTCACTTACTGTTCCCTTTGGCTATTCATTTTGCAGATGTTGGTTATTTGACAAATACTCCTTGTGTGATCACAACAGCCAGCTACAGGTCATTAATTCTATGCTCATTCTGTGTACAGTTCATTTGCAATGGTTGTACCTGTTTCACTCAATACATATTTGAAATATATGACATATTCGAAATCGATTTTTATCAAAGGGTGTTTATTGAAGTGCTAATTTATAGAGGGGGATGTTCAATGGGATGGGATGATGATGTAGGAAAGTCCAGGGTATTTTTCCTGTCTGTTTGTAGCACTTGAGCAATGGCAGTTCAAGGTGGACAGGGTGACTGAGTGGGACACAAGGGGGACAATCAGGAGAGTCTCATTTCCTGGCAAGAATCTTGGCAAGTGTCTCTGGCTTCTGTCTGTATCGCAGGGAACATTTGTTGGGTGCTTCACCTTCTTCAGGGGGAGGGGCGCTGGCGGCCTCTGAGTCCTGTGGTGGGGCCTCCTGACCACTAGCAGCAGTGGAAGTGGAAGGCTGTTCTGATGACTGGCTAGTTGGTGTGACTCCGCCGCTCTCATAACGTTGACCATGTCTGCCAGCACCGTGCTATGGAGATTAGGATGTTGTTTATGGCCTGCAAGTTCTCCCTGATCCCCTGGAACTGTCCCTCCTGCAGCTGCCTGTTCTTCTGCACGTTGTCTAGGATCTGGCCCATCGTGTCCTGGCAATGTTGATAGGCTCCCAGGATCTCAGAGAGTGCCTCCTGGAGAGTCGGTTTCCTGGTCCTGTCCTCCCTCGGTGCACAGCAATCCTCCCAGTGTCCTCGTTGGTCTGTGCCTCTGTCCCCTGAACATTGTGTCCACTGCCACTGACCCAAGGTCCCTGATTGTCTTGTGTGCGAGGTGTGGTCTGCGGCCCCGGTACAGGTTGGCACACTGCTGATTGACGTGTCCTGGGGACAGAGGTTTTAGGATGCTGGGTGTGTGCTGTGATGTTGGTTCCTGATGGGGGAGGCTCTGTGGTGGTCTGTGACTGGGCTTGGGTAACTGGCTGTCCAGTGGTCCCTGATGGGCCAGGTAGAACATCCAGATCCTGTAGGCCAGAGTTGCTGTCATCACTGTGGGCTCTTCCGTTGGGGGACTGGATAGTGCTGGCACCTCCTCTCTAGTGACATTGGCTGGGGTACCTGTGGGGATGTAAATGATGTGTTATGATTGATGTGTATGACATATTGTGCATCCCTGGCTTCCCCTCTATGGTTGGTGTTAGCCTGCCAGCTTTTACTTGTGTATGTTGGTGTATGATGGGATTGTTAGTTCTCTATGCTGTGCATGTTTTAGTGATGAGTGTCCTTTCAGGGCTGTGAGGGATGTCCATGCATTGGTACAGCATGCAGGGCTTTGCATTGGGATTCCAGAGATGTGATGGTGGAGTGTGTCGGATGTAGTGGAGTGATGGGAGTGAGGGTGAGGGTATGTGATGGCATGCAGGTAGGGGGGTGATAATAGTAGAGAGTTGACTTTCCAGAGTCCAGTCCTCCTCCGACTCCAGCCAGACCCTCAGAATGCAGTATTGCCAAGACTTGCTACTCCCTTGCTGTGAGTTGTGGGGGAGGAAGCGGGGTCCACCTCCAGTCCTCTGGATAGCGAGCTTGTGTCTTGCTGCAATGGAATGAACCTTCCCCCATAGGTCGTTAACCCTATTCCCGATGTCATCCCTTGCTCTTTGGTGCTGTCCCACAGCGTTGACCCTGTCCATGATTCTCTGCCATAGCTCCACCTTCCATGCTATTGATATCTGCTGCATCTGTCCTCCAAATTGCTGTGGCTCTACCCTGACAATTTCCTCCACCATGGCCCTGAACTCCTCGTCAGTAAAACGGAGGTGTCTTTGTGGTGCCATGGGTGTTATGTGATATGTGTTGGTGAGTGTGTGTTGGATAATGTGTTGGGGTGGGTGAAGTGGGGTGTGTGAGGGATATATGGGTGTATGTGGTGTGTGTATGTAGTTGTCGCAATGGTCTTGGTGTCAGTCTCGTGGCAATGATTTGTATTTGTGAAGGGTTGTGGTACTGTTGGTGTATGTTTTATAGTGGTGTGGGTGTGTGTATCGGTGTCAGGTGTGTGTCTTTAGTATTGGCCAATGTAGTGTTGTTTTGTATGTGGGTGTCCATTGTGAGCGCGGTGGAATGTACCGCCAAAGGTTTACCCCTGTTAAATGTCCACCATGGTGATTCGTGGGTCATAATGTCGTGGGCGTTGTTCTGTTGGCGTAACGGTGTGAATTTTCATACCGCCAGTTTATCACTGACCTTTGGTCTGGCGGATTTGTGTCTGTGGCTAAATTCTGTCAGATTGGTGTGTGTTGGCGGCCGTCAGCATGGCGGTAAGCGGGATTTACCGCCAGGGTCATAATGAAGGCCTTTGTGTGTAAAAAGAAAAATGAACTAACTCTCATTAATGAGTAAGGCATCATGCACTATGCAGCACAAGTATTCTACTTGTGCTAAATTAATGGAGACATGCTAGCGCTTTGGATACTTTGCTACTCTCTGCATTCTGCAGCTGGGACAGCTGCAATGGGCAATTTATCATCTTACTTTAAGTTCAATGGCCCTGCTCTTCTCCGACTGCCTTTCAATTTTACCCAGACTCCAAAGAGACAGATGAATAATAATAATAATACTATAGCACACACATCTCATATAAAAATGTGGATATCCTGCTTGACATAAGTAGACAGTGGGAAACATTTTGAACTGCAGTACAGAGAAAGGAACGGGATATAGATTTTATTTGGCACGTTTATCACAGAGTATCCTATCACCAAATCCAAAATCAGGCACTTACCTCCACTTCACACCTTGGCCTCACCCACCATCACATACGTTTTTCAATAAATACTTTTGCTTGGTAGTAAGAAAACTTACTACACTTCCTGGTAACTTAGAGAGATTAAAGTAGGTAGATGTTTCACTATAAAATAGTGGTGGGGTGCCACTGATCATCAAGTGCTAAGCTTTGGGTTAGTCAGTCACTGTAGTAGATGAATGATAAAAGGGAAACATTTGAACAGTTGTAAATCCTTTATAGAAGCCATGAAATATACATACATAATTCAATTGGCCAGAAAAAGGTGGCACATGCCAAGAATTGATTTTTCAAATTTTTTGGCATGCTGGAATAGAACTGGGGAAGAATAAATGAGTGAGGTACTGGGAGGTGATGAGTGGACACTGGGAATCACACCTTTTTTTTTGTTTGTTACGCAGTGAAAGCTTTAATTGCTGCATTAACTGAAGAAGATGCACATTGCACATCCAACAATGCAGTGCTGAATTCAACCATGCTGCAGTTAGATCACAGGTGACAAAATGACATAGGCAGGGAGGTGATGAATAATGATGGGTAGGATATCTTCTTTGCTTAACAAATACAGTGAGTGTACTTAATTTTTCAATATGCAAGCAATGTGACTTACCACCAACCATCCCTGCCACCATTGTGACTCCCCTTCAAACCGACCCCTCTACCATGTCTGACACATTGGTACTGCCACTATCCCCATCACATGTGGTCTGTGTTGCTAGAAAAAAAATTAGATATTTGATTTTAGATGCCAGATACGCCTCCCATTATGATTTAAAAAATAAAATCCAGCCACAATACCTCACTACAGTTCGGCTAGCTGTATCCGCTATCAAAACTATCACTTTGGGTCGGTTTTTTATTAACAATGTTAGAAAAGACAGGTAATGAAGCCAACCAAAACCTTTTCGTAGAGGAGAGCAGAGCTATAATATCTCTGAGTCATTGAAGTGTAAAGAAGGGTTAGAATAATGGTCAATGAAGTCCATATGGTCTTGGTTAGCAAATGCAATGGGACCTCATTCTTTCTTGCCAAGTTGGACTGTCATGGAAACTGACAGTATGCTGTATAAATGAATGATAACACAGCATTGTGGGGGTGCACAGTGAATATGACTATTCTCTTGTTTTAACTGTTTGATCGCGAGCAAGAAAAAGAACGCCTTCTCAACAAACATGCATGGTGAATAACTGATTACTTCAGTCTGCAATCTTCACAGTAGAGTACCAAAAATCTGTTCTCTTAGTCTTATAGGACCACAAGAAACATAAGGAGAGTGGGAAAGCTTACTAACATAGCAGAAGAAAGCTACTGACTAGTTCAACAGACAGGAGGAATTTAACTAGAGAAACATGAAATATAGATAAAAAAAGAATAATGCAGGGATAAAAATAATTTAACAAACATTAGATAAAGAAGTTAAAAAAAGGAGAAAGCATACTAAACCACGGCAAAATTATTCTAATACTGGGCAAAGATAAAAGTTAGGGAAATATTAACAAGAGGACTGACTTGAGCCAGCAGAACTATCTGCCGCAGCGCTGGTGGTTGTAATGGTAGTTCCATTTGCCACAGCAGAGGTGGTGGCAGTCCCTTCACCTCCCTCATCTGCTCTAGAAGCCCTCTTGCCCCAAAGTAAGATATAAAGTAAATAAAAAAAATAGATTACTGGTGCAGGTAATCTTCCCCAAAACAATTTTGACAGGCAAAGACAGTAGCACTGTAATTTTCTAAATCAGATCGCCTATTGTACTTGAATTGAGTTGACCATTTCCTAATTTCCTAAACCTTATTCCTAATTTCCTAAACCTAAATTACATTTGGAACTACTGATGCATTGCAGCAAATAATCTTTGCTTCTCAACCCCCTTCGATGTGCCACTCGGTATTTCTTTTCAAAGCACAGATGCATACTATGCATCACTGGAAGATTTCGACTGTATGCGCTACATAAAGAAAGACACAGAGAATGCTAACTTACTGATAGTACTACTACCATTATCTTAGTGACAGGACAGAGGACTCTGCATGACTTCTTAAATAATCAGCCCCAGCAAGCACAGACAGGCATGATTGGGTAGTTCCAAGCACCTGGCTAGCTCAAGCTGGATCACATAATATTCCTAATATAAACTTATATTACCACTGAGTTTGAGCAGCATGCTATCTGAAAAAAATATTGCACTGTAGTAGCCCCACTACCTTGATGCCCAGCAGGTCAAGCAGGTCCTGTTTCTTTGGAGTATGTCGGTCCAGCAGTGTGTCGACTGCTGCATGTCACACTGGACCCCAGTGCTCCAGTGCAAGGGCCACCTAACTCTCCCTCACAGCAGCTGACACTTCTGAAGTGGGTACCCACTCCCAGGCCTGCTGCCTGCTGCCAGCATGGAGAGAAGGTGTTGCACTACATAACAAAACCAGTGTGGCCACCTTTGCCTCAGAAAAAATAGTCAGGGTTGCACCCCTTGGTGCCACCGTCAGCCGCAAGGTGTGCAGTTTGCTGCTCCTAAGACAAGGCTCTGGGTAGTAGGGAATCAGAAGTAGGAAGGAGCTAAGTCAGAGAACAGAGAAGCAGAAAGGAGGAACTAAGGAAGAAATAAGAAAAAAGGCAAACACAAGGACACACACTGATAAAAATAAGGTAAATGAGTGGTGGATTAGTGGGCAAGAGAAGGATTGAAGAAGTATTTAAGGGATATAAAAAATACGGTCCAGCACCATGCAGAAAACAGAAATCAAGAAAAACAAAATGGCCACTCTCATGTGAACCACATGGTGCAGAAAGTGCTACTGGCCTGAAAAAGTAGCATGAACGGGAGGACGAGCATGCTTCCTCCCGTTTGTGTACTTCAGAGGAATTTTGCTGAGTATCTTTGGAACTTTGTGAAATTCCATGGAGAAAAACTCTGCAAGTTCTGTTGTCCACAGCATAGAGGTTGCGTCTATAGTCCAACTGGCTTGAGACCAGGGTGTGTGTGATGATTTTCCAGGTGGTGATTGGATGCCAATTCAAAATCTCCCATAGCACTGTTGGTGTATGGAAGCATAAAGTGGTGATGACATTGAGTTGGGTGTCATGTTGAGTTTGCTGTTGATAAAGATGCTGAGGTTCTTGGCATGGGTGATGGGGGTGGATGTTAGCTCTGGCCCTGTTGGCCACCAGTGAAGTGCTCTTCCTAAATATTACAATTTCGGTCTAGTCAGTGGTCAGCTTTAGATAGTTGACCTTCATCAAGTCGGTGATTTCAGTTATGCAGGCATTGAACTTGATATGGGTAGTGGGCACCTTGTCCATGAGGAAGAAAATGAGTAATGGAGCAGAAGAGCACATTGATGTCGTGAGAGCAGATGATGTTGCCTTGGGGGGTTCATGAATGTGTTGATGAGGGGTGGCCTCAGGGAGGATCCTGGTGGAACTCCACAGGTGTCAGAGGTTTACAGTGCCAGGCTGCCTCACTAGGTCTCTCCAGTCAAAAAGGAGCAGATCTATCAAAGTGGGTGCCCTTGGATTCCGATGATGTGTAGGTGTTGGCTGAAGATGGGCTGGGAGACTGTGTCAAATTCTGCAGAGAGATCCAGGGGGAAGAGGACTCCCATCCACGGTCATGCGGATGTCATCTGTGGTGGCAATGAAGGCAGTCTATGTGCTGTGGTTTGGTCTGAAACTAGACTGAGTGGTGTTGTGCAGTTGGTGGTTGTTGAGGTATTCTATGAGGTGTCTGTTGATGATTTCCAGGTGTGACAATTTTGTGATATCTGGATGATCTGGGAGCAAAAGCTAGGAGATAGAAATGGTGAACATGGAAATTTCTGCCTCTAGTGCCTCTGGTGGTCATTGAGCTGAGCATCATAACTCAAGATGGTGCCCACCCTGATACTTATCGCACAACTTCTTCACCTACCTGACCTTAGATCAACACCTTAAAGCCACAGGGGCAAAAGCCCTATGCTGACGTATAGCTCACTGTCTTAGGTAATATTGTAAACAACCATATTTTCACAGACCTTAATGTATCACTCATTAATTGATGTTGCCCATGCCTATGATATATAGCGTTTTGACACAACCCGAAGGTGCAATATCAGAGCTATATTCGTAGCTAAAAATACTAAAATAAACTAATACCGAAACTGCCATCCTCTTGTGGGAACAACTGCATCTTTCTTATTGGGGGCATAATCCTTTACCCATGTGAAATTCATGTGCACTTCTCATTCCTTTGTAATATGGATGAACAGAGAATTTTAACTAAGGAATATTGTTCAAAGTATTGGCTCATTAATGAAAATTGAACGCCAACCCGGGTACTCCAATAAGCCTCCTGTATGCCTGTGTAGTAGCTGAATACAGTTAAAGAGTGTACTTTAACAAATTACATTCCACCTATGCTTAGCATTGCAAATTTCTCACAAATGTAAAAAATGACAATATTAGTTCTAAAGCATATTTCTCTCTACAGTTCACAGTGCTTAATTTTAGCCGGTGGTTGTGGTTGGGAGGCCATCAGCACTCATTTTTGGGGGCCAGCACTTTCCTCATAAAACATACTACAGTGCAAGAGAGCAAAAAACACACAAACGGAAAATAATGAGAGAGAGAAAGACAGAAAAAAAAAACACTAAAGCTTTATTTCAATCACCAGGTTCATAAAAGCACAGTTAAAAAAATAGGTCCAACAATGATTGCTAAACATAATAAAAAGACACTTAACTACATTAAATAACACTTACCTTACATCACCCCTTACATTTAGTACAGAGATCAGTGTTTTATCACTTTAGAGCTGGTGTAAAATAATGAGTGTCAGTGACCAAAGCACTGCTCAGAAGCCAATTAAATGTCAGAGTGCCATTCAGGACTATGCAGCTGTGTTATTGGGCACTCCAGCATTTCATTTTACAGGCCGTGGGCTTTGGAGCTCGGCAACTATGTTTATTATCGTTTTTCAGTAAAAGGGGCGGGGCCACCGGGGTGACAAGTAGTGAGGGGGAGTGCACAGCCCTCCCCATCACTGTGCATGTATGTTTGGCCAACCTTCTCAGGCCGGCCAAAAATACATGCACACTGGGCTCTCCCCAGAGCCTGCACAGGCTCCCAGTCTCCCTGGGAGCACCCTGGCTGGGTGCTTCCAGCCAATGCCGACGCTGCTTTGAGCAGCGTCAGGATATGCACAGGTCAGGCTTTGAGTCTGTGCGTGTTTGCAGCCAGCGACGAAGCACAGGAGCCGAGCAACGTGCATGGGCAAAGGTAAGTTTATTTTCTTTTTCTCAATTAATTTATTTTTTATTTCCTCCTCCCTCACCTCCGCACGCAACCCTGCCCCTTCTGTGCTTAGTGTGCCGCCACTGATTCTGAGCAGCAATTTGGACAATGGCACTCATTCTTTTACAAATTAACACTGACAGTTCATCCTTTCCTGATTTCCCCAGACTTCTTTCAGATTGGCCTTGTCCAACACATCAATGTTACTGAAATGTTTTCAAATTATAGCTTTTCATTGCCTCATAAACCCCGTGTAGTCTTGTACAATACATGGGTTACAAACACAAACCGCGGCAACTTCATACATAGGGGGTTATTCCAACTTTGGAGGAGGTGGTAATCCGTCCCAAATGTGACGGATTTACCACCAGCCGTATTACGAGTTCCATAGGATATAATGGACTCGTAATACGGCTGGTGGTATATCCGTCACTTTACTGTCACTTTTGGGACGGATTACCACTTCCTCCAAAGTTGGAATAACCCCCATAGGGCCTGATTCCGAGGCCGGCGGGCGGCGGTCGCCGCCCGCCTGGCGGGAACCGCCATATGGTCGCTCTGCGGTCGAAATACCGCAGAGGCCATTCAGGCTTTCCCGCTGGGCTGGCGGGCGACCGCCAGGAGCCCGCCCGCCAGCCCAGCGGGAAACCCCTCCCCACGAGGAAGCCGGCTCCGAATGGAGCCGGCGGAGTGGGTATGTGCGACGGGTGCAGTTTGCACCCGTCGCGTATTTCAGTGTCTGCATTGCAGACACTGAAATACTTTGTGGGGCCCTCTTACGGGGGCCCCTGCAGTGCCCATGCCATGCGGGAGACCCGCCAGGAACAGGATGGCGGTAGTGGGTGTCAGAATCCCCATGGCGGCGAAGCGCGCTCCGCCTCCATGGAGGATTCTGTAGGGCAGTGGTAAACCGGTGGGAGACCGCCGGTTTACCCTTTCTGGCCGCGGCTGAACCGCCGCGGTCAGAATGCCCTTGGGAGCACCGCCAGCCTGTTGGCGGTGCTCCCGTGGTCGGTGACCCTGGCGGTCACCGGCCGCCAGGGTCAGAATGACCCCCATAATCTTTTATTATTCTGAGGTTATTAAGCAGAAGCTCCTATTGGTCAGTTCAATGCTACAATTGTATAGGGAGCAGTAACGCCTTTTGTGTAAAACCGTAAGGACAAAACGCACTAAGCGGTGATAGGTATTCCTATAGGAGTGTATATAGCTATCTAAATAAATGGCATGAACCAGTATAATGGGCACAAAGGGTTTTGTATGAAATTGAAAAGAAAGATCAAGCAGAAAGGAAGCGAACATCCCAAGATTGGTAAGCTGCTGCTTCGTTGAATGTTCGACATTATGTCCTGCAGTGTTTAACAGATTAAAATCTGGTATAAATTATATTAAATTAAAAATCAATTGGAAGTGCATTCAGCGCGATCATTTGCAGAACAAAAAATGCATTATATTATCTACAAAGTAGTTTTGAAAGTTTGATCAATATCCCATTTATTTTACACCACATAAATGGGGCTAATGCGTCATGAACATGTTCCATTTGTTAAAAAAGTATTTCAGGTTTTATTTTTATAAATCATCATTATTCATTTAACGCAGCTGAAGTACAGGGACATTTATTTGTCCCAGAACTAGTAATATAAACGTCACTTTTCTGTACAGTTTGACAAAATCAATAAACACATTTCCATGCATGCAGTAATTTAAAGTACTATTCATTATTTATATTGACTAGATGACGTCGATATTTTTGAATTAAAAGTTAACAGCATATCTTTCCAGCAATAATATAACTCATCACGCCAGGCAATGCTAATTACTTTGCCAACTCATCAAAGAGTCTGCCAATAGAAACAGAACATTCCTCAAAACTAATAACCACTGCATCAAATCCTTAGCAGCCCCACTCTCTACAGACAAGTGGAATACTAACAGTCACTTCTTCCATGAAAAATGATTCACCTGCACATCGACAAAATCAAGACTTTCTTCCTACAGGGTGTCTTTGTGGTGCCAGGGGTGGGATGTGAGGTGTGTTGGTGAGGGTGTGTTGGGTAATGTGTTGGGGTGTGTGAGTGGTGTATAGGTGTGAGTGGTGTGTGGCTCTAGTTGTGTCAGTGGTCTTGGTGTCTCTCTGGTGTCAATGCTTTGTGGTCATAAAGGGTTGTGGGTAATGTGGGTATGTGTTTTATAGTGGTGTGGGTGTGGTTTGTGTATGGGTGTCAGGTGTGTGTTGTTTGAATTGTCCAATGTGTTGTTGTTTTGTCTGTGGGTGTCCATTGTGAGCACGGAGGTATGTAGCACAAATGGTTTACCGCCGTTGAATGTCTGTTGTGGTGATTCATGTGAAATTTGTGGCAAATTTGTGTACGTGGCTGAATTCTATCAGATTGGTGTGTGTTTGTCATAATGTGGTAAACAGATATCCGCCACCGCGGACGTAACTTGGCGGCCGTCAGCATGGTGGAAAGTGGGATTTGCTGCCAATGTCATAATGAGATTGTATGTTTTAAAGTCTACTCTGTTCCAGACACCTATGCCTCAAGCACTGTTTACATCTTATCCAGACCTGAATGCCAATAATCCAGCCAAAGCTCAACCCAATCAAATGAGAATTACAACTTTTCTCCAAGAACAATTGACAACAACCAGCATCAAAACCTGCTTAACAACAAAATTAATATGGACAGATTTGAACCTCAAGTTTCACCTAATGAAACGTCATTAAGACCAACCCATGCAGCATATGGCCTAAGTTGTGCATAGTGGGAGTTGGCCAATACAGCTGGATGGATGCATGGTTGCAGGTTTTATGCAGCGGAGGGTTTCTATCTATGAATGGTTAGACAGAGGGCATAGTTGGAATCCACACCTTATGTCCAACCCAGTCTACACAAGACTGAAGGCCATGTGCAGTGGTGATTGGTCGACTGAGACAGGCTGGATGCAGGACATAGCACAGAGATATGATTGAACGGCATAATTAAATTTTAGATGAGCATCTTCAATTAACCATACTTTTAATTATTCACAGGGATTTGCTTGCATTTAGTTCAAGGAAGGCACAACTGGTCACATATACTTGCTCTGGATTGAGCTTGTATTTTCTTGTCTATATCACCGGCAGTCTAATTTCACTTTTAACCAATAAAAACACTACCTTCGATGCTATTGCGTGGGATAATGCAAGCAGATGTTTGCACTTGTGCAAAAGCTCAGGCGACATATTTAGATAATGGGCTACATTTTGCCCAGTGTATAGATATCTGATGGTAGTCCTTGTTTTGTGCTGACACTTCTCCCCTATCTCTATAGTTTAGACATAGCAGTAATAAATGTAGCTACTGTTTGTACAGAAGAAGTAAGACTTTGGTACTGAACAATTACAGGCAAGTTTAACAAAAGTTGACCTGCCTTCGACAATGCTTGCGAAATCCTACACTTTTTGAAGCTTTCTCTCCTCACAACAGCTTGCCAATATAGACTTCAAAACTATTAAAAATATGCAGTCTGTGCTGGAATTACATTTCTTGCAAGCAGGGCTTTGCATAGTTTACTTTAAATGTTGATCGTTGGCTTACTAACTGGATGAAGAAGAATCCAGAATACAGTTTTAACATTCATGGGAGGAGCTTAAACTAACTCACACATATTTGTGAGATATGCTCAGTACCTTTGGAGGGCCACCTAATATTTGCAGTTCTGTTATTATATATTTCCTGTGTAAGAAATTCCTGAGATTACAAGTACATTCCCCATTTTGCCTGCTCATTAGTGTCTTCGTGTCCTTGCTCATTGTGGACTGAGGGCCCCCAAATGAAGCGTTCCCTCCAGTTCCATTTGCAGAATTGAAAATGATCAGAGAAGAAGTTGTCATTCTTACAATAACTATTGATATTCCAATTAGAAAGTGGGCCTCGACTCTTAATTCCACTGCATGGTCCAACTCCTAACCTTCAAGAAGTTGTTGGAAGAAGTTGGTTTATGACATGCTTGACAGGTACACCGGGTCAACATATAACCCGTTCCTATAAGAACAAATCAAGAACTGACTGCAGCATCCAGCAAGGAACAGGGGAAATCAGAACATCAGACAAGGTCCCTACTCATTGATTGTTACTGTTGCTATGCAAAGCCTTTGAAAATTGATGTTTAAAATGAATGTATGATTTTGACCATCAATTATTGAGTAAAACGGCCATTTGGAGTTTACAAGGTGGTCTGGAAAATTAGAAGAAGGAATGTGTTTAAGGAAAACAGCAAAACAATGAGGTCATTGATTGATTTTCCTGCACGTTATCACCAAGTCTCACAGGGCAGCCTAATACAGGGAAATCCAGTGATGGTTGTCACACGCTAAATAGGATGGATTATCTTCACTATAAAATGACTGCCCTATTGGGGACAGGCCATCAGGTCAAGAGTTTCTACTTTCACTCTGTCAGTAGAAAACTTGCAGTTTACCACCTCAAAATTATATACGGAAAAAATTTGAATTATGTAGCAGTAATCAGAGAAATGTTGGTAATTTTGCGTTACTCATTTGGCAAGAAAATACAGAAAATTACAGAATTACGTCAGTTTGTGTAATTATGAGTAATTTTGCACACAATTCGTCCTGTTGGCGCTGAAGGACAACACACTTAGGGAGGAGCGTGGGTGTCTGCTGCTGTTTGGCTCCTGTAACATTTAACTCAATTTCTTAGAGCAAAATGCATTCTTAAAGCCATTTTGACGTAAGTGTGTATTTTGCGCTAAGAAAGTAGCGCTAAATGCTGGGTTATGGTCCTTGACTAATTTCACATAACTTTGTGTAATTGCACTACAGCAAACTATGCGAGTTATGCTCACCCCCTACTCAAAATGAGGCAGCTGAACTGCAAGCTCAACATGAGGTTGGGAAGAAGGGTAGCAAGAATATTGATGGGAATTGTTTTTCCTAATATTTATGCATTATTTCTTAAAACAGTCCATGTAAACATTCCATTTGCCACCAGTGAGGTATACCTTCAAACCTGCCCGCCTCTGAGTAATTGAACGGAGGTACATTATAGCGCAGTGTCAGTGTTTGACCTTGAAGAGGCAACACTTATGCATTCATGCAAGGGAGTAACAAAGGTCAAAAACATGTATAACAAAGTAAAAGAAAAAACAGGAAAATCAAATTATCAGCTCTATATTATTCCCCTCAAGGTAGTTTGTCATCCGTAGGATACATGAGTTCCTCATGGACATAATTTTGTGTGGACTCCTGGCAATGCTTCCAAAACTTCAGGCTTTAGAATTGGCAAAATCAGTGGCAAGTACACTGAGATGGCACACCGTTGTATGTGTAGGTATCTACCCTCCTTTTTTCAGCCCATTTTTTATTGAGCTAATAGAGAATAATAGCTTTTGATCCACTATTACCATAAGGTAAAATGAAACATCCAGGGCTGGACAGTACCTTTTCTAGAAACGGTGCTAAGTAGATGCTTTTAAATGTATGCTGTGTGGATGCAGCAAGAGTGAGCATGTGTATCTGTGTACGTTTGTATGTGTGAGCATGTGCCTGTGTGTGTGTGCATGAAACTAAGCAAGAGCGACAAGTAATGAGATGAGGGGCAGATTTATCAAGATTTTGTGCTGGTTGCAGAGTGATGCAAACTGGTGCAAAGTCTTGATAAACTATTTACTTTCCAATAAAAATACTTTTTTTACTCTGGAAAGTAGCATAAATAGTGCTCTGTGCTGCTCTGCGCTACTTTGCTGAACAGGCCCGCCATAGGTGTAATAAGGGTATTTCTTTGCTACAACCCAGGTTTTTGAAGCAAAGACCTAGCAAAGATGTTAAAAAAAAGCTTGGCACTAAAAAATAACACCTTCTTGAGGCAGGCGTTAAGTTGGAGATATGTTTTAATTTCTTATAACTTTCTACACATTGCATGTGTGCTGTACCATACAACACACATGCAATGTGTGAAAGGTTTTAAAGTTTGTCTAGGCATAGTATTTTGTTCTGGAAGGTTACCCTTCCAGTACAAAATCTATCCTAGATATCATGTGCACACCTTTGCTCCAGAGTGCAGAGGAATATGTATAGTGCTAAGCAGCCTGTTTGTGTGCCAGTGCTAGGTAATAGAGCAGCAGGGTCCTGTCTTAGTAGATATGACTCTCTGATTCACTCTTCCCCTAGTGTAACGTAGCATATCAACTTTGGTTGCTGCACTGCATAGCGCTACTCTTTTAGTAAATCCACCCCCAAGTGTAAGTTGCTATGAATGAGTCAGTAATTGAGAGAAAGAGTAATGCAAAAGAGTGAGAGTATGTGGGTGAGAATGAATGAGCATCTCTGTGAGACAGTGTTAGAGAGTGTGAACGAGTGTGACCAAGAATGAGCATGACTGAATGGCAATGATTGAGCATACCTGTGAGTGAGAATGAATGAGCAAGTGCAAATGAATGAGCAAGTGGGTGACAATCAATGAGTGAGAATGTGAGTGTGAATGAATGAATATCAGTGAGTATGAGTGAGATTCAGGTTTTATGCTTGCAAGTGTGTCCTTGACCCTGGCACACTGAAGGTAATTCTTGCCTTAAAAAGGCACCTATGGCAAACCTATGGTACTGGCATACCGGAGGCAGTTCTTCCCGTGACAGGCACCTGTAGCAAAATGCCACCAAATGAGGGCACACTAGAGGTTAGACTTGACATTTGGACACGCCAATTATAAAATGCTGTCACTGTCATACTGAATGTAATTCTTGACACAGGGGTATCTGTGGAAAGCTGCTGGTGATGGCTTACTGGGGAAAAGTCTTGGCACCCAAGACAAAATGTTACCTGCTGACACAGTGGAGATCGTCTTTGGCATAAGAGAGTACAATCATAGAATACAGGAGGGGGCATTCATGACAAAATACAGGCCCTGCGATCATTTTTGACATGAATGCCGCCCCTGATTTATGACAAAATTACAGCAGCAGTTCTTAGACTAAAAGGGCAGCCATGGTATGTGGGGCATGCCCAAGTCAATGTGCTGAACCTGGCACAACCGAGGTAATTGTTGACATATGGGGATACCCCTGGCATATTTTGGAAAAAATGACAACTCTTGGGAAGAGACTGGTTAAATTAGCCTGGCACAGCATTAAGTACTTGAAAACGTATTAAGTGATTTTGCAGAGCCCATTTTTCAAAGTTTTTTGGGGGGAGGGCAGGGATTACAAACCATCACTTTAAAAAATAACCAGCACCCACTCCAAGGGCAGATTGTAAACAGTATCTTGATAAGCACTGTTTACTTTCTGTTGCCACCACTGCAAGTAAAACTGGGACATAACAAAATTAACTAAAAACAAGCATTTAACAACTTGCTGTAACGTGTCACTACTGTGAATACATGCAAAATTTAGTGCCTGAAAAAACCTTCACCTCTGTCTTTCACACGGATTATATAGCCTTTGAAACAAATTTAGGCCCATAGTTATATTTTTTTTAGCGCTGCATTTTGACGCAAAATCGGTGCAAATGCGGCACTAAAAAAGTATAAATATGGGCCTTAAATCAAAATGTACTAACAGTAAGGAATAATGTAGGACAATAATATAGTACATGTGCAACATATGGTCTAGGTCAATTAATACGTGTGGACATAACTCCTAATGCTTTATTTTTCTTCTCTACCTGTGATTTATCAAAACATTTCTTACTACAGTGTACAGTAGGGGAACTGTTAAATCTAGACAGTAAGGTAAGGAAATAATTAGGGTACTAGTGCTGTTGTGTATTATGAGACACTACATTCTCTTCAGACGAACCCATAGTTTTTCAAGTAAAACTAACGGAAATGAGTAATGATCCCCTTGCATATCATGTTAGCACTCTAATACAAATGGATTTTAAAACACATATTTGCCTATGTTGTGTTATTACTTCAATAATGCATTTATTGTGGAACTTCAACAATATCAATTATTATGATGTCCTCAGGGTTCATTTCTTGTACCATCACTTCCTGGGAAGATTGAAGGTCAAAGGACATATGATGTCACTTTCTTTGATGTCATTAAGGTAAAAGATGTGTGATGTCACTTCTGTTACACCTGACATTTTCTTGAATCGACATCCATGGATTTCCTTCAAAGCTCTCAAATGTTTCAAACGTTAGATGTATGTCCTCTGTGTACTCATTTTATCATATCAACTGTTCACAATCTCATAGCTAGCATCCTTGGTGATTTCTAGCTCGTTACTATTCACCTCTTTCTTAATGTAAGCCCTAGCGCAGTAGTATCACAGTTTGCTTCTCTTTAACTTTGAAGGTGATATATCCCAGCAAACAAACAAAAGTCATAAATATATTTGCATTTTTGCCACATAAGGATATGTGTTTCCACCTCGTTCTTGCATCTAGTACACATAACACTGCTGGTATCGTAATTGTTTTGCATTAATCATGGAGTCAAATAGGTATTATGTACACATGCGTAACATCAATGCTGTGATTGGCTGGCCACAACCTGACAGGAAAGTTGCGGCCACCATTTTGTGTGTCTGGACTCAGTTGGTGGGGAATAAAACATACAAAATGATACAAGGGGTCATGGTAAAAGTATTCTGACCCTATACGGGATGGAGGGGTCAGTTTGGGACTCCCCTCATGGGCAAGACATTGCCCAAAAATGTTTTTCTGAGGCACACAAGGATCCGTGGGTCCTACGCGGTGCTCAGCATGGCCCCATGTGTAAATCTCCAATGGATATCGCAGACTCAACCACAATTTAAAAAGCATACACCCGCTCACAAACCCACTCACATGCTCACTCACACAGCCACTCACACACCCACTTACACATCGACCCACACACTCACATACACACACTGACAACCCGACTCACTCACACACCCATACAGCCACTCACACAGACCCACAAAACTGCTTGCACACTGACTCACAGACCAACACAACAACTCATACACCCATTCACACATCCATTTATACACCCATAGAACCACTCACACACCCATTCAGTTACACTCACAACCACTCATAGACCCCCCAAACCACTCACACACCCACACAGTCACGCACACATGTATTCACACACCCACTCACATACTCACAAACTGACAGAACCACACAACCACTCACCCACACATACTGCCACACACACTCTCGGAGACCCACAAAAACACACACATACTCCTACAGACCCGCACAGATACTCCCACACCCACTCACATATCCACTTACACACCCAGACAACCCCTCACACACCCACCCACACAACCATATACACTCACACATCCACTCACAGAGCCACAAAACCACTCACACACAAACTCATAGACCCACATAGCTGCTCACACACTTACTTATAGACTCACACACCCACTTACACATCCACACAACCAAACTCACCCAGTCACACACCCATATAGCCACTCACTCACCCACTTAGGTCTCCCATTCATAGAGTTGTCAGCAAAAGCAAGGTCACAAAGAGTGAAAAAGACTAGCTATTTCATTTGGCTAATTAAGTAAATTCATGTGTGGTGAAGGTGGTGTGTACCATACATATCCTTTGCAATTTCCTTGTTGTGACCAGCTTTGGAAATGGGCTGCATCGGAGGGACTAATGGTGATTTTTAGGCTGACAACTAAATCTAGAATCGCAAGGGCCTGCTCAACATCTTGACCCAAGATGAATGGCTAATTATAATATGCAGTCTTGGATTTGAGGGGAGTGGAGAGAGTGGTTAACAGAGGTAGCGCCTGGGCTTACCAGTGCAGGAAGAAACATAGCATGGTTGATGCTACTGGAGACCTATGGATGACTTCTGAGCATGCTAAACTGATATCAAGATGGGGTGGCCAAATTCTCAATGTAAACTTCATTGTCAATAGGGACCTTCAAATGATTAAATGCAGAAGTTCCTTTGCAAGTAGCAGGCACTTACATACTGCACAGTTGCTAGATGAGAAAGATGAGGTATATATGAATATTTATGTCTTTTATTTTTTATCATTAACTCATTTTCATATGGATCGCTGACTTGTTGACTCCATTTGTGGATTATCAGATTGTATGTGTATCAAATGTGTGATGTCCCACAGATTTGTACCCTGTCTGTCTTGCTAGCTTTAGAACCCATGGCACTTTACCCTGCAAACCAGCGGTAAAGTGCCTGGGTTCCCTCTTTAAACATGGTTAAAATGACGTACATGTAATTGGTATATAAAATTTGTCTATAAGCCCCTACAAAATGTGTATCCAGGGCTTTAAAGGCAAATACTACAAGTGGGCTTTAGCACTATTATGTCATCCAGCACAGTGGCAGCGCAAATATGGCATCTGGCCTACCACTGTAGCCTGACTGTAGCAATGTAAAAAATGAAATTCGATCTGTGAAAACAAACCATTTGGACATGTCAAAACCTTCCCTTCAAACATTAATCAGTCACCTTTACAGTCACCTTTACATAGGATGAGTGGCCTATAAGGTATGGTATTTTGACTTGCAGAAATTTAAAGTTAACACGTCCATACAATGACTAGCACCTATTTTTGCTGTAGTAAGGCTGTTTGGCCCAAAGAGAAATATTAGGAAGCAATGTTAAGTATTAATTCTGCTAAGATATCGCCCCTCTAGAAAAACGATTGAACATGTAGTTGACGCTAACCGGGCCTTAGCACCGGCAAGCACCATTCCATAAATATGGCGCCCGACCGGCATCTTGGAATGACGGTAGCTGGAGCTATACTTTTTCACGCAAAACTGCGCTAAAGCAGTTTTGCGGGAAAAAGTATAAATCTGGGCCTATGTTTTTACCCTTACATCCACAACTCACAGCAAGCAAGGAATGGGGTCCATAGCTATTGGAATCCTCACTGCAGTAGACACTTGTGCCACAACAAACATCCAGAAGGAGTGCACCAGTGGGCCATACCACACAAGGTGCAAGAAGGTTACCACATCTCTGGCAACCACTAATTTTAATGGGATCTATTCTACTAAGCAGCACAGGTTTCACATGCATACAGTGTAAGAAATTGAAATGTATTAACTTAAATCTGGCATAACGGGAAACAAACTGGACCAGCACACAGGCCCTGCATCACTGTGCATTCTCCAGGGAACAACCAATTTCTCCTCCCAGGCTGCTCTGGCAGGAAATGGGTATTAGGCACTATCATCTGTCATGGCTTTATAGAGATGAGAAACAAAGAGACGGGCTCCCCTAATCTCTAGCAACCCCTGAGACATGAGTGATGTGGACAGGGTGGCAGGGTATGTGGGCCATATTTCCCTGACTATGGCTCCTATGCTGGCACGTGTTAAGAATTTTCCATGCCCTAGTCCAATGTTCTTCTGCATCACCTCAAAGGTAATAAACCCCTCTTTTGGGATCTTTGGAAATCCCCCAGGGTATCACAAACACCCCCTGACCAAGCAGTGGCATCCACTGAGTCAGCAAATGTATGGAATGCTGGTAGGGCCCAGAAGTTCAAATGTCTAGCAAAGAGGGCCCTACACAGCTCCAGTCCTACAGCTCACTCTCAAAGGGAAGTGATGTACCTACTAAGTTACGATACTGACACCGCATCCCGTCCCCCCAAAATCAGTAGTTGATGGAGAGATGGGTCATGTGTTTCAATGGTTACCATCAATTTCTCCCATTTTCTCCTGCCCGACACCCAGAGCACGGTGTGCTGTGGCTGGGTGGCCAAATAGTACAGTTCCAGGTTGAGGACTGGCAGGCCTTCCTTCAGCAATGGCAGAAACAAAATGTCTTGTGCTACCCTACTTCTGCTGCTGGTTGGTATTGAAGTAGTAGGAAGAGAATGTAACCTTCTAATGACCACCCGGAGAAGGGTGTCAAACAAATGGTGCATAGTATTCTGGCATTGTGGCAAAAACACTGTCTTGGCCATAGCCACTCGACTCATCAGTAACAGGAAGATGATATTCTTGTGGTAAATCCTTTTTAGTTTCCCCCTGGGACACAGGAGTCAGCTTAGCCTTTGGCTTGTAGGCATGTGCCCCATCACATAGTCACATAGTGACCTTTTACTTACTTAGCATGCTCTGTTTTATTTCATTTATTTGAGTATTTCTTTTAGCTTTCACCATGTGCTTACATTTTATAAGAAATGTTTTGATTGTCATTCTCAGTGCCATTCTGAGAAGGAGTCATTATCAGCATCAGTATTAGTGGTATACATAGGTATTGTTATCATGTCCCTTTCTCATTTACATGTGATAGGAACATCACTTGTTAGGGATTGTTTATGGAATTGCCGACACAAGTCTGCCACATTATCAGTTGTTTAGGAATATACCTGCGTCAGGGATCCTTCATCATCAGTATAAATACACCTCACATGGACAAGGACATTAGAGGGGTTCCTTCCAGATGCCATCTATGCTGCACATCAATTTGCTGCAGAACTCAGCCCTTCTATCAGCACAGAGTCTGACCTACAGACCTCATTCCAAGGTAACAAGGGTTGGGGGATGCTTTTGATGGACATGGTACTTACAGATCAGGTTTATCATACCTAGCTCTCACTAGGGTAAAGAATTAGGCTTTCTTGGTTAGGTATTTTATATCTCATGTGTATTGTAAGATGGTGGGGGTTTTTATATTCACAAATGTCATCTTCACAATCCTGCTTTTATTATTATTAATTATCCTAATCATTGCCACACATGCATTTTATCGCAGATTGCAGCCCTTTCAATAAATATATTGAAAACTCTCCTGCATCTCTTTCATTGCCTATGTGTGTATGAGACTTATTGCCAACAATAGAAAAGGGTAACTAATGTTCCACCATGACTTCCCTGAGAGGTATAAAACTAGAGTCCATGCATAAGGCTGCCAGAAATCACCTTTGCTTTCTGAGTTTTGGTGAGGTACTACATGTGAGCCGGGAGGGTTCGGCTGACAGTTGCAACTTGTAGAAGTGACTCAGTTGCCTACAAACAAAAGTGCTGTTTCCCCTAAACCAGCAGTCTTGCTTAGGAACCAGAGTCCAACTACGACATGGCGCCACCAATGATGGTGTATTTGGCACTAATTTATGGATATCCTGAGTATCTCTTTCTCACACACAGCAGGTACTCTAAGTACCATTATACAGAGACATCTGTTGTCTTGGGGGTAATCCTCCTCAGCTGGATAGGTAGCACCTAATTAGGCTGTAGGTTGTTTAAGCTTGAACCCTTAAAAGGATTTCTCCCCATCTGGTGTTTCTTCTCTGTACCCATCATTCAACATAGCTAACACCATAGACATTCCAGAAAGTATCAGACACAGATGAACACAACATCTAGTAGCCCATGGCTTAAAAGATGAGGCCGGAATGTCATATTTATTGCGTAAACTCATGAAGCTTACCAAACAGAAACATTCCATTCGAGGGTCACCTTTCCTGAAGAAGAAACTACAACATACACATTTCACACGTATCAAATAGTGGGTGTACCACAATGGTACCAAGCTTAAAGGTACTTAGAGATACTGCTTTCCAATCAAGAACATCAAAATTAGTTCAATGGCACCTTACCACATGTAATACAACCCGTGAAACTTGGTTCCTTATGCAATGACGGATCAACATGGCTCATGTTTATCAAATATACACCTCATCCTGGTGTACAGGTAATGCAAATAGCTGCCATACCCACACCTTACAATGAGCTAGTAGCACTTTACACATGACTGGTACAATTCACTATGCGATCCTTGAATATTGCCCCTGCACGGGCTGCACCAGCTGGTCACCAATTGGCTGTTACTGGGATTAACCCACAAACAGTACATTCTATCATGTGCAAGGTGCGGACGGAATGTGAGCTGCCTCCATTATGGAATGCAAAAAATACTAACCAGCTGAAAGCAGTGTTTCCCCATACAGGACCCCAACATGAACACAGAATTCTCACAATGTGCTTGCCATTAGGAATGGTTCCCTCAGTTGGCGACTGTACCACATAGGGTACAGTCTTCACTTTAATTTACACTACTATGCATTTTACCCCAACACTTGCCAATTTGCCCGAAGTGTTAAATAAAACTAATTCAAAACGAGCCCGGGCTGCTCCATCCCTGGATTTGGTGATGAAACTGATGCATAATTTTGCCACAGTCTCCTCGATAAAACTCTGAAACATTTAAAGGGAAGCTTTTGCGTTGATTTTCTGTCAGCAGCTCTGGGATATTCCATAGTTGGAACAGGAGCATCAACCACCAAAAATTATTTCTGAAACCTATACTAGCATAGGGTGGGATAGTTAGGGAGTCAAGCTGAAGAACCCTGAAATTCAGAGTAGCACACCTAAAGAAGGTTCTAAACAAGCACAAGAGGGTTCTAAAAAACTATGGGATAAACAAAAACAAAATAAAGACAGAAGAAGTCAGAGAGCAGACTCTCCTCATCTGGAGAGCTCTGAAAGAAGCTATAATCTCAGAAATAGAGAAACAGAAATAGAGAAACTTTAAAGGCTTCTGCAGACATAATGATACATGTCCCTCTTGTTCCTTTTTTGGACACGCCGGATAGATGGAGTGAGAGGGTGGGCCAGTCTAAGCAATGCACTGACCGCGTGAAACAGAAGAAAGACTCATAACATTCCTCAGACAAGAACAAGGACAAATCCCAACAACAAAAGCCAGCGAATTCAATAAAACATGTGAGCAAACTTTAGAACATTGCTGAAGAACAGTGACCTGCTGGACAGCGCAGCAGAAGTCAAAATATGTCGCCAGAATCTGAAAGATCATCGGGGTGTGACAGCAAGTAACAACTTTCTTGTAGTCAAGACCATGGATAGGTGTGTTTTCCCACCGACAGGGTTTATGATTTAAATATCCAAATTGAGGGAGACATTTAGCGCACTATTAGTGTAATTATCTGGGAAGAACTTAGTTGTGCTATCCTATTGGCAGAAAGAGACTGGCCACCTGAAGACGTCCATAAGCTTCCACATGGGGAAAATGTAATTTTGCCTTTTTTCTCAAATGTTGTTCCAGAAGCCGTAATAGAACCCTACGCTGTTGACTGGACTTTGGTACAGGCACCTGCGCTATACCACAACCACGTATGGTGGGGTAAGGATTCGCCCTACCATGTAATACCTACCAGATCTACACATCAGCCTCAGCCCCAATATCCTGTTAAACATGAGGCTAAAGCTCCAGTGAGAGAGATCCTCACTCAGCTTAGGAACCAGGGAGTAAAATAGCCCTGTGTCTATGCAATGAATTACTTAGTTATTCCCCGTTGCAAAACTAGACCGTTCAAATGGAATAGTCTTAGATTATAGACACCTAAACAACTATACACATACATAGGCAATACAAAATGCACACAATACCGCACAAATTAACAACATAGTACATAAGAAATACAATTCAGCCTTGTATATTTCCAATGTGTTTTTTCATGAAAGTCAGGTCCGTGAGTGCATGTTCATTGGGCTCACAAAAACATTTTTGACATTTGCCCGAGGGCTATAAGAACAGCCCACGTGTGTTTTCATCCCGTGTAACATCAATGTTGCATGGTATCGATTCAGAGGCGTTGTCCTATTTGGATCACATCTATCTCACAAAGGAGGACCTCAACATACATGTTGCCAGGGTCAATCAGATCATCTTAGGATTCACCACCTTGAGCTACAAATTCAATTTAAGAAAACTAAAATAGCATTTTTCAGTGTATTGTTCCAAGGGAAACAAGCTATCAGATGAGAGCAAGAACCTGACCCAGCACTTTTTAGAAAAATGTGCCCAACTGCAACCACCAAATACCATCAAGAAACTGCAGTCTTTAGTTTGTTTCTTTATTTTTATCAGAACTTACATTCCAGATTATGCACAGCGCATCAAGCCACTCTATTGTTTAATTCACCCAGATTTCTCAAGCAGACACTGGACAGTTGAAAACACACACATCCTTAGAGGATTGCAGCAAGACATCCTAGAAGCAAAACACTTACAATCATATGATCACAAAACAAATTTGTCACCTTTAACAAGAGCAACACGGTGCTCATAGCATGCAAATCACATTTATACTCCAACGCAAAACAGCGCTTTGTACCCACAGAAAGAATTCTGACTGCTGTACAGAGGCTGTCATTAAGGCCCATATTAATACTTTTTGGCGCAAAACTGCACCGCCGTAGTTTTGCGTCAAAAATATTACTGCAGGCTAACGTCATTTCGGTGCGCCGTGAGGGCGTCAAATTTATACTTTGACGCACGGCGGCGCAAACCACAGGTGTAAGTCATTTTTGTTTACGCACACCGCAGCGTCAAGTTGTTAAGCAAAACAATGTTAACGCGGCAGAAATGACTGTGGGTCGATTTACGACACCGCAAACCGGATACAAGGCTTTTTTTTCCGCAATAGAATCAAAATTCCCCGCAAACACAGCCATTTCAGCAGAGGAGAGCCAAAATAGATCCCAGATGCCTGTACAGACCCCAGGAAGATGACAACAGACCAGGAACCAGCCGGGAGTACACACAACAGTTTGAAGAAGAAAAGAAAGTGTTGCTTCAGTGCAGAGGAGCAGGAAATTCTGATTAAAGAGGTGACGGAACACCAGCATCAACTGTTTGTCACCTCAAAGTTGCCAATCAGTAGGAGAGAGGCAATATGGCAACAAATTGATGACAAGATTAACAGTGTGGCAGAAGTACGCAGAACAGTCATCGAGTGCAAGAAGCGCTGGCATGACTGCAAGCGCAGGACCAAGGAAAAGATGGCCCGGAACAAGAAGGCAGCACTGCAGACTGGAGGTGGGAGTCCAGCACACCCGGAGCCCCTGGACCACATGGAGGAGATGGTCGCAGCTGTCATCCCTGAGGAGATCGTCACAGGGATTCAAGGGCAGGACAGCGCAGACTACCAGGAGACAACGCACATGCAGGGTAAGTCGCATTGGGAATTAAAATGCACTAATGTCAACTGTAAGCAGGTGGGGGATACCGACCACAAAATGCATGGAAGCCATGATATACATGGAATGGCATGGGTAAAAGGATATGGCATGGAGGCATTGCCTGTACAGAGAGAAGCTGGGGCACACCATAAAACAACACCAACAACAGTCCCATGGGGTATGCTGCCATGCCAACGATGTAGCAAAGGTAAAGCCACACCAGGAGGGAAGGGCACAACGTCAAACTGGCATCCCATCACAAAACAGCCACTATACCCCCTACATTAACTAGGGCCCAATTAACAACCTCTAGCCATAACGACAACAGGAATGTAACAGTGACAACAGTTGCCACTACCACCTCCGCTCTGTGTGCAGCTGAAGTAGTCAATGGCAGTAACGTCCCCATGGATCATACACACCTAAATTAGTGGGTTGAGGATGACAACTTTAACAATCCCCTGAAACAAGACAAATGTTCCAGTCCTGTCAATTGTGATTGCCCATAGTTGCTGCAAACATCAGCCAATGCCATCAACATTAGGAGCTACACAGCACTAAGGTCACACCCATGCTGCATATGCCAGGGTCCATCCTGTTCCTGGGTCACAATGCAACATCCCAAATGTCATATTGCTCAGACAACAACATTGAGGGGGAGGACACATGTAACTGGTCACTGACATACACCTGCACAGTCAGAGGAGGAAATAGAACACTGCTAAGACTATCGGGGCAATCCAATCTCCACACATTCCCCTACATCAGCTGTACACATTACCAATGCTAACATCCATATCGTGCCATTACAATGCTATGCATAGGATACACTACATTTCAACTACATATAAGTGGATGTGAAAGATCAGAGACTGGGGAAGGTCCATATTGTTAAGTGTGCTGCTAGTGCCATCAGAGCACCCACAGCCAGTGAAAGGCCTTGCCGTTAGAATGGATGTAGACAGAGGGTTGAGTAGGACAAGAAGGTGGCAATTCACTATTTGGCCTAAAACAACACTAGAGGAGATGATGCCGGCAAGTCAAATAACTTACCACAATACATGTGACATGCAGGTGGGCCATAGGCCTGGGAGAATGCCCATCTAAAAAGACTGGAGCAATGAACAGGAAACAAGATCACAATGTGAAATCATCACAAGGCAGGCATGTCACATCACTAATGCCACAACACAGACACACTAATTGTACCCTATTCCATTGCAGAGGATGATGGATCTCCTGCGGATATGCCTGTCCAGGACTACCCTGATGACATGGATGACGATCTGACAAACATCAGCCACCAGACCCTCCAAGATGTCCTTGGAACCCTCCAAACCCCACCTTCTGTCACAAGGAGGAGCTCAGACAAAGCAGCCATCACAGAAGACCCACCCACAACACCAATTGTAAGACCTGCCAGCTCCAATACAGCTGAGGACTTAGACGACCAGGCACCAGCTTTGAGAGAACTGTAGTCGGAATACAGCAGGAGCTGGCCAAGGAGGTTCGGGTGGGGATGCAAACTATGGCAGCCAGCCTAGAGGGGGTGCATTTGTGCATGATGTCATCTGCCGATCAGACAGCAGCCATGCAAGTGCTAACATCCATCCTGCAAGGACTACAACAAATTGTAAAGGAATTCACCACTGCAGTAAGGGAGTTGCCACAACACCTCGCACCCCAAACCTTCCTCTGCATGCACAAATGCAATCATGACCCCCTAAGGGCCGACCTGGCTGCCTACTGTCGTGATTTGGCTGCTATTCTTAAGAAGCAGCAGATCCTCCTTGCAGCAGCACTGCCCTTAAGATCTTCACAGGTAGCAGCGACCGGGATGTCTGACTTCACGTCTTCTAACACTGAGGTGTGTGTTGCCCCTTCACAACCACCACCACCAAGGACAGAGGAAGCAACACACACATCAGAAGAAGAAGACGTGGAACAGATCACCTTCATACGGAAAAGTACCCGGAAGTACTAGTCCCTGCCACATGGCCAACTATTACCAAGGTCCATCGCTTCGTAACATGCCAGTCTTACAACAACTGTACTCAATGACTGTTCTGCAAACCACTGTATATCTTGTCAGCCTGCCCAGTGCTTGTCTCTCACTTACTCATTGGCAAATCCTGTCCCTCTGCACTGTCTCACACATCACCCCAGCATGTCAAATGTATTTTCCTTTAGCATTTGTGCAGGGTCACAATGGAAGATGTCACTATAATGGACTCACAATCATGGACAATGTACATATAGCACTACATCCCTTTTCAATAAATAGCACTTACACAACCACTATGTGTCTGTGTAATGTGACACATCAACCGTGCAGTAGTTCACTGAATTTTGCCTCCTGTCAAATTACATAGCTTGTCAATACAACTGTCCTGAAATTATGTAGTCTGATAACTATGCACAGTGGCCTGGATTGCATCATACTCTGCCCTTCCTGAGGGTAATATCTGATGAAAAGAGAAATCATGCACCATAATGCTGTGTTGTACAGAATAATGCTTCCTCAAGGGATATCTAAGCCATCAAATAGTAGCAGCAAAATGTTGCCACCATGCAATACTAACACATATAACAGTGCCCACAAATCTAAGCAGTCAACAACCTGCATGAATGAAGGTGTCTGAGTTTACATCCAAATAAGTAATCATGCTCTGCTTACATGGAACTCTAGTCACAGATAGTCCTTGCAAAGATCGGTGCAGTTGGACTTACTGCTGTCAAGGCTCCGGTCATACATTCCTGTTACCAATGCAATAGCACATCCATTGCCTCATGTATGAGGCTTGTTTTCCCCTTATTGAGTGATGGTGTCTTAGTTGTGTGCCATATGCTGTGATGAACAATGTTGTCAACATGTATGTGTGAAATAGGTGTGGTCCTCTGCTATTGCCCTTCAAAGGTGAAATGTACAGGATATATGTCATTTACAGCGTGTGTGTATGTGACTGTTGTATGATGCGCATCACAATTGCTCAGGAAATTTCTGTGTCCTGATCGGTATATCAGCAATGCTCCATGAGGCTACACTCTTATTCTGATAGTTAGAGATAAAGGTGAGCAAAAATGATTAGCCAGACCATGATATGGTGATTATTATCGGTGTTTATTTACATTAGTTAATACAGTGGTGATGGTGATTAGTTTTAAAAGAAATTGTTCATGTATAAATCAATGGCTTATTCGTTACCTGGGAGAGAGAGGAGTCACTTGCCATTGAAGTTTTGACAAACCGCAGAGAAATAATTTAAATCTGAGTTTTAGTCACAAAATTAGTTGGAAAACCAAAGAGTATTTAGATGTTTGCCTCCCGGTGGAAGGAGGAGAAATTGACTACTAGTTTTCATAGAAAGGAAACTGCTGGCAACAGCATCCTGCATGGGAACAGTTTCCATCCCACAACTATGAAATGGAGCATTCCCTTTGGGGAGCTTCTTTGTGCCAGGAGTAATTGCTCCAATGCGGAATCTTATAAAGCAGAATGTGATACAATGATTGTTCTTTTCTGGGAAATGGGTTATCCTAATAAGGTTCTGAGACAAGCGCAGGAATAGGTGCCTTCTTGCGGAGGGATGACCCACTGTTTAGGAAAAAAAAGAGAAACTAAAGTAAAGGTGCAAAGGGTAATCAGATAAGATTTATCATGGATTAAAATTGCAAAGCTGCTGAGGTAAAGCTACTCATGAATAAACATTTGGGTATTTTAAGGACTGATCCAGTTATGAAAACTTTAGTAGGGCCCACTTTGGCATCACATACAGAAGGGCAAAATCACTAAAGGACACCCTTACACACAGTCACATTCAGAGATCCGCAAAGGAAAGATGGCTTAAAAATTCAGGAGATTTTTACAGATGCAGGAACTGTAAGGCCTGCAAAAACACTAACAAAGTGAAAATCGAACAATTTGTTACCTGTACTACAGAATATTGTGTCTATGTTTTAGAATGTGCATACAAACTCTGGAATGTGGGCAGCACAATCTTCCCTCATAAAAAGAGAATTATGGAACATTTACATACCACAAAAAGCATTGATGTGACATTTCCCGTTGCAAGGCATTTTCAACTCAAACAAAAAAGTAACCCAAATCTCCTTCAATTTTTCAGCATTGACAGGATTGACAGGCCAACAAGGTGAGGAGAAACGGGAGAATCTTCTACAGACACAGGAATCAAGCCAAATTGTTCAAATTGTTGACATTGAAACAAATGTCCCACAGGGTTTCAATATGGATGAGGAATTAGCTGTACATATCTGAATAATGATGTAGGACGGTCCTTCAAACATTTGGAGACATTGGGCTGACTTGTTAGGATACAGGCGGAACATGGTTTCATTGTACATTTAAAGTGCAATAGTTTTGCTCATAGGTAGAAAGCATACACATATAGGTCCCCTTGACTTTATAATCACATCAGGAACTTTCCAAGTTATATGATTTTTTTGAGATTGGTGTTTATCTATTTTTCCAAGTTTGGGATGTGACAAAGGTTGTCCATGTGGATTTAATAGTTTTGGCTTGAACCAATGAACTGGCACGATGGTGCAGAGTCTGTGGAATATGCTATCCACATACTGATGGTGTCCTTAACAACTGTAGGATGGCATGTTTGGGACTAAGTAGTCTTTTGAATGAATCATATATGTATGCCCACTGGGGTTTGATTGGCTGACACACTATGATGGTATTTTTAACCACTGCAGGTTGGCATCTTTGGTGCTAAGCGTGTGATCCGATGAGTTACATTAGTATCCCCACTTAGGATTGATTGATTGATTGATTGTCCATGTTTTTATTCTCATTAACAATTGGGCATGTCCCTCTTTTTTAAGGATATGCCATAGATATTTTAGTATACAGGCCCACTGAGGCTAGTATCACACATTAGGTCTGCATTCCAGATCAGCCTTACGTATAAAACATCTGAGGCTTACTTGGCATCAAATGTGCAGAGAATCGTGACATATTCACTGTGATGTATTGTGGAATAATGAGGTTGTTCTTGGCAAATATTATGAATCTCTGAATTATATTTACATGCAAAAATTGTTTATTCAGAATCTGTTTCAGAGAACTTAGATATACACCTTTGAACCCACATGGATATCGATGTGTCAATAAACCTATGAGGCACATTCAGATGTAGATATGCGTGTGCCCATTTTGGGCCATGCAGTGTTGAATGTTGAGGTATTTCTCCACACATTTCTGTCTTATGCTTTTTGATTTATATTGCTGACAACTCTGAAAAATTATTTTGTGTGAAGCATTTTGAATGATATCTTATTTAGATGAGCATTTTGTCATAAAAATTGAAGGTTCATATTTAATTGCGGTACAAAGAATTAACATAGCATGAAGTGAACGCCGCAGTGCACCATGAAAGAATACTTCTATCTATTTACTTTATTTTTCAATTATTCATTTGCAAGATATTTTTCTTTTTTGTATTGAAATTGATTGCCTAATCATGATAAAAATGTGATATAGAACTTTGGAAGGCAGTTTGTTTATTTGAGAATGATTTTACATGGGTGCATCAACTGGCATGGAGAACTGAGGGACAATAATGCATTTATTTCTTCCTGTGATTCATTTTTACCAGAATCATGTTAATTCTTTCTAATTATTCATAGTCATTTTGGAGCCTATTTTCTCCATAGTCTTTTAAATGGTGATTGGATTGTTCTATTTAATCTTGATTAGAAATAGGCAACTCTACTTGAGAAATATGTTGTTGTAGGCATTGTTGCAATAAATAGCTTGAGGAGTGCTTTGGAGTTATTTAGATTTGTTGAATTACATGATTATGCATTCCTTACAACCTGTGTAATATATATATATATATATATATATATATATATATATATATATATATATATAAATAACTTGCAACCTCTCCATGCATTGCTAATTACCTCAGATATCACAGCACATATTTTATAACATCATTAATAATATCACTGTAACAACTGCTGTAAAATGAATCATACAAACTGGGCATGAAGGGGGCATGAGTTATACTTACATTAGGGCACGAGTTACAGTTACTTGAAATAATTATAACTTTAACTGGTGAATTTCTAAAGTTTTGTGCGAGTAAATTCAGAGCCTTACCATAATGTACCTGTAACCTTTGTTTTTTAAGTGAACATATATATACTACCTAGGTTACATGCACTAGGGTGTGTGTATGCATATATATATATATATATATATATATATATATATATATATATATATATATAGGCCCTGGGTGGTGGTCCCCAGGGCCATCAGTAGCTCCATGAGGGGGCCGTGTGTTCCCCCTCCAATGTGGACATAGCCCCAGGGGGTGGTGGTCCCCAGGGCTTGGGGGCCCCAAAAGGACCCTTTATTTCGGGCCACCTCAAATCTGTAATAATTAAAGCCCCGGGGAGGTGGCGGTCCCCATGTCGTTTGACAAATCTTCTCAAAACTTTTCAAAAAATGCATGCCGATGATGGTTGCATAGAAAGTTGCAGGGTGATCTGTCAAGTAGGGGTCAGGAAAATTGGAGGGTCACAAAAAGTGTGTTTCCCATGTTAATTCCCATTTGAGTTTTGAACACTTCTACAGACCAAACCGCTAGACAGCATTACACCAAATTTGGCACAAAGCTAGATTTTGTTCAGCTGATTGTGCTTTTTTTATTATTTGGTGTAAATTATTTCAATAGTTTTCGAGATATTAAAGGGAAAATAAATTAACATATCTGGGCTGGGCCTTAGCACAGATCGCATAGTGAGATCTGATTGAATGTCAGCGCTTCAACCAGAAAGTGATGACAGCTATTTTTCAGACCTGTACCTTTCTGCAGGAGTGAAATGGACACAAAATACTTCACAACTTCCCTATGACTCAAACGGACTCCTGAGTAGTCATGCCTGACCCACTGGGAAAAAGGGACAAAGGGGCGAACCTTGACCAGGCCCAACACCAGATTTCCACCTTGTGATGTCAATTGTCTTTTAGGTTTTCGGAAAGCATAAGAACAACCTTCAGTACTTAGAAGTCATACATTGATTCCTTCCCAATTTATGTAACCCGCATCTGATTACCTAATGTTCCATCTCCCTTTTAGGTGCTGCTTCCTGTAGACTGAAATTCACTATGCAATAACTCTAGAAGACAGACCTCAAGACCATTAATCCAATAGGTAATAATCACATCTATCTATCTATCTATCTATCTATCTATCTATCTATCTATCTATCTATCTATCTATCTATCTATCTATCTATCAATCTATCTATCTTTCTATATCTATATATCTATATCAATATATATATATATATATATATATATATATATATATATATATATATAAGAATATAACAATACACTCTAACACTGACCTAAGTGCATAGGCTCTATGAATCGAGATAAATAAACTTCAGTCCATTTGACAGTAAATCAATATGCCTATAACAGTCCCTAAGCCTAAATCAGTGTTCATCTCCTGAAATCATAAATGCACATAATTAAGTACTCCTCTAGCTGTGAATCTCTCTTCGATAATCACTTTCATATGCATGTATTAATGTAACAACCTTAGAATGACCGTTTGATCACTTTTAACAAAAATGCAGCTGGAAAGCATGTATATGTCTTTTTTCCTCTTAGAGGAAACAACAAAAAATGTTTGACTTCACCAGTCCTTTCAACGAGACTCCATCAGACAAGTATTTATTTCTTTGACTTGTACAATTCTTAAACATTGCCAGAATGTACAGATTGCTGCTTAAAAAAATGTTCTTTGTTTTTCTTTTGCAGGTTGTCAGCAGATTCGGGAATCAACAGCAGAAGAACTGATGACCCAAAGGGAAGGAGAGACCAGCCAAACAAGGGTCCCGAGCACTCTGGAGAAGAACACAGAAGAGACGGAGGATGACCCCTCAATGGACGTCAACCCACAGGTGAGTACGGAAGGTAAAGGTAAACTGACGATGAGCAGTAGTCATGGTGCAACATGTAGCCTTACATGCTCCACCCTTAAAGGAGCCACCCACCGAAATGCGTCTGATGCACCTGACAGTACACGCCCCAAAGGCGTCTCCCACAGGTTTGAGTTTGTCAGGGTTTCTACGATGAAAATGCACAGAAGACAAGGGGCATGTACATGACACGCAGGCTCCCATGTGCGACCCTCCAGTCCATAACCCTTCCATTGAATCAGAAAAAATAATCTGTGCCATACCTGCTAGGAATCCAGAATCTTCTCTACTTCAAATTCAGGTTCATTATCCACCATAACAACTGGGATTTTCTTAGGAAGTAAAGTTCCAGGAATAACTGGCCTTAACAAAGACACACAAAAAACGGGGTGTATTCATATCTGCGGAGATAATACCACTTTCATGGCAACACCATTAATTCTCTTGAGAATTAGATATGAGCCTATGTACCATGGTTGAAATTGTAATGGTCCCTTCAACTTGAGATATTATGTGGATAGCCATACTTGATCCCCCACCTGGTATTCAGGACTTGCTCTTCGATGTTCAGCCGCATTCTATTTATACGTCAGCTTTGCTTTCTCCAAATTATTTTGTGCTGTTTGTTGAATAAAGTGTATTTGATCCCCCTAACCTTCATCTGCCAGAATATCAGTAGGAGGTGTGGAAGACAATAACAGAAAACAAGGGTGCAGACCATAGTTACATTAAAAGAGAGTTACCTTTGTAGAGCTGTGTTGTGCATTTTGGTAGGCAAACTCTGCAGTCCAAAGAAATGTATCCCACTCTGAAGTATCACACAGTGCTTGATACCTAATCTATTGCCCCAAACATTTATTTACGCTTTTCGTCTGACCATTTGTTTGTAGGTGGTAATCAGTAGACAGATGGATCTCTATCTGCAAAATTCCACACAAGGCCTTTCACATTTTTTAAACAAATTGAGGGCTTGATTGGGCACAATAATGGACACAATAATGGAAGATAGACCATGCAAGCGTGCTATGGACTGCAATAAGATGTCAGCAAGTACCTTAGATGTAGGTAAACCTGATATTGGTGTAAAATGAGCCATTTAAAAAAACATGTCCACTGTAACCATGACTGTAGTATAACCATAGTCTGTTTTGGGTAATTCTACTATAGAATCTAAAGAGATTGTATGCCAGGGGTGTAGAGGAGTAGGCAGAGTATGTAATAACCCAGCAAGTGCTTGAGGTGGATTTAAATTCTGAGCACAAATAGCACACCTTTGACCAAACTGCTTTGTATTTGTCACCAGTGTGGGACACCAAAAATGGCGCCTAACCAATTATAATGTCTTTTTTTCACCTTGGTGCCTCAGCCAGTATATGAATATGACACCAGTATAAGACCTGTTGCTGTAAAACTGAAGTGGGAACAGATGATCTATTCTGTACATGATACATATTGTTTATAACCTTTTTCTATTTTTTTGCAGGATTCTTGTGCCTCTTTGCTACGCTGAGCAGCAACTACATCTGTCTAAAAAGACTTTTCATATAGTACAGCCCCTAAAATATAGTCAAAGGGTATGATTTGAAGACTTTCGGATTTTTGTTCCACTTCTATTTGACCTAAACATGACAATGAGTCTGCGTTCCCATGCTGTGTGCCTGCTTGGAATTGAATTACAAAATCATAGGCAGTAAAGAATTGGGTCCAGCATGACTCTCTCATGGATATAGTTTTAGCGGATTTGAGGAATTAAAGATTTCTATGATCTGTGATGGCAAGGTGCCCATCAGATAATAACACCACTCCTCAAAAGCTTTCTTGGTGGCCAGTAGCACTTTGTCACCAATGGAGTAATTTATTTCAGCTGGACTCAGTTTCTGAGAGTAATAAGCTACAGGATGGAGTTCTCCTGTCTCCTTTTTTCTATACCATTGGACTCCCTCCCCCAACTGCTACCTGAGAAGCATCAGCCTCCACAATAAATGGTTGTGTAGTAGTGGGATGTTGTAAAATGGGGGCATTTATAAAAGTTGTTTTTTAAGTTTTGGAAAGCCTATCCTGCTGCCTCAGTCCATCGAACCACTACCCACTTTTTTAGCAAACTTTGTACTTTTTGTTACAGTTTTAGGGGTTTTCCACTGCACGATAGCAGCAACTTTCTGTGGGTCCATGCTAACCCCTTGTGAAGAAAGGACATACCCCAAAAAAGGGACTTCAGAAGCATGAAATTCGCATTTCTCCAGTTTTACCAAAAGCCTATTATCTTGTAACTATTGCAACACTGCTCTCACATGCTTCTCATGATCTGTCACGGATGAGGAGTATATCAATATATCATCAAGATAAGCCACCACACATACACAGCAAAACAATTCTCTCAATACTTCATTTATGAAGAAATGAAAAGCAGCAGGGGCTTTATATAACCTAAACAGCATCACCAGTTATTCATACAATCCGCACTTACTACAGAATTCTGTTTTCCACTCATCCCTTTCTTTTACCCTCAGCAGTTAATAGGCCCCTCTCAGATCTAATTTAGTAAACACCTGAGCATCTTTTACTTGATCTATGAGACCAGAGATGAGAGGCAGAGTATAGCAGTTTTTTACAGTGACATCATTAAGAGTTCTGTAGTCAATACAGGCCCACAACTCTCCCCCCTCTTCGGTATGAGAAATAAGGAATCAAAATCTGGCGAATGGGATGGCCTAATGAAACCTATCTTTAACGTCTAGATATTCACCCAGATGGATGTTTTCTTTTTCTGTGAGTGCATATATTCCACTGCAAGGTATGCGGGCCCCAGAGGTCAGATCAATTTGGCAGTCATTTGGACGATGTAGAGGAAGAGCAGTGGCCCCTTGTTTGTCAAAAACATCTGCTGGATCTTGGTAGCATGAAGGAATCTAAACACTCTCTACATCAATGGATAATGCTACAATTTTGTCTGGATTTAACCAAGAGGATCACTGAAAACAATGGCCCATATTTAAGAAAAAAGACGCACAACAGCAGTAGCACAGTTGTGTGTCATTTTTTTAACGCAAGCTAACGCCATTCCCTAACACCATTCATGCGCCATATTTGAGAAATGACACATGATGGCGCTAAAGAATGTCTAGCATCTCAAAAAAAGACGCTAGCCAGTGACAGATGACATATGGGGAAATTGCGCTAGTGGGTAAAAAATGATGGTAGGCTGATTAGCGGCACAATATCTGCCGCTAGTCAGCCGTGCATCATTTTTCCATGCACAAGCAGCCAAAAAATGACTCCTGTCTGAGTGTAGACAGGAGTCATTCCCCCTACCCCAATGCCCACCACAGGGAACCAGTGTCCCCAGGGCAAGCCCAACATCCCTAGTGCAGGCTGGGTGGCCAATGTAAGGGGCCGCCAGTGGCACACCACACTTACGCACATACACTCACCTGCTACTTATTTGGGATGGGCACCCCTCCAGTGGTTTCCCTGTGGTGTAGGTGGTGGAGATGCTGAGGGTTGGGGTGGGCATCTATGTGCCCATTCCATTGTGTTTCCCCAGGGAAATGGGCCTACCTGCATATTAACACCTGGTCTGACTAGGTGTTAAATAATGGCACTGAGCGAGCTTAGCGCCATTATTTAGGGCCACCTCCTATGTGTGCATTGTTTCAGCATCGAGAGTTAAATTTGGGGGCGCTAGCGTCTGTTTTAGGAAGGGAACACCTACTTTGCATCTCATTGACGCAAGGTGGGTTGGCGCTTCCTAGAAATGGTGCTTACTCCAATATTTTGACACTAGACCGGTCTAGCGTCAAAATATAAATATGGAGTTGTTAGAGCCTCTTTAAATGACTCTAAGGCAACGCTAACCATCTGATAGTTATAGGCCACTGTTTCTTACAATAGGAAGAACAAAAGGTAATCTCATGACTTTTCTAGAGCTGGATTATGGGTCTCCAACCATGGTATACCTAGAATAGCTTGAAATTGTGGAGCTTGTACAGATCAAATTGTATCTTCTCTAAATGAGTTTCCTAAATGCTAAGCCACAAAGCAGTAGTAGCATGTTTTGTGGGACCTGGCTAAAGGGCACTCCCTTCAATAGTTTTCCCTTCATCACCCTGCTCTTTCTGTTCACAAGGAATGGCATATAATGAAGCAAGAGTGTACTCCACAAAATTCCCTGTATCTCCTGAATCGACCAGTAATTCTAAAGGCAACCAAAACCCCATTCTAGGACAAATGAGCTATTACATAGAAATGGTGGCATTGTTGGATACATGATATTTGTGCTTGAGTTCTGGAGGCTATATTAGTCTGTACACTCGAAACACTTGCCTCCCTAGGTCTTGGGTGTTCTAGTTTCCCACCTCTCCTTTTTTCTTTGGTTTTACTGGACAGTCACACAAAAAATTACCTTTATAACCTCAAACAGACAAAGTTTTTATGTACTCTGCCTTTATCTTTCCTAATCGCTCAATGGGCCTCTTAGACGTCCTATCTGCATGGGTTCTGATTTGTCAGTTTTGTCTGGGTCAAACCTTTTTTCCTTAAATACCACTATTTTAGTTTCAGTTCGACCCTTGTCTCGCCTACACTCAGTCAGACGATTATCCAGTTTCATAACCAAGTCTATTAGTTCACTACAGTTATCTGGAGAGTCAACAATTTGGGGCAATAAATCTTTTAATTCAACCCATAATCTCTCATAAATCACTGAACTCCTTTTGCTGTCCGGTCACCCATATTCTGCTACCAATCAAATGAATGTAGTAATAGTCAAACAACTTTTTCAATTCAGCCTTAAATGCAGGATAATTGTATAATAATGGGTCAACACTTTCTAAAATAGGAATTGGCCATGTAGCAGCTGTACTCCCCCCCCATATAGGACAGGATGAAGGCCCCCTTAGATTGATAAATAGGAAAACAAGGCAATTTAAAAATAAAATGTAGCTGATACTGATTTATGAAAGTGGCAAATTTTGAGCACTCTCCATAAAACACTCAGGAGGAGCCAAAGAAATAGCTGGTGGAGTGATAACTTGAATTACTGGTGTACCTGTACCCTGATAAGATCCGCCCCCCCATACTGTGCAAAACCCCATTCTGAGGGTCCACACCCATGATCCACACCTAAACAGTAGGTGTAGCAGTGGCTCCCCCTTGTAAGGCATCAACTCTCTGTGCTAGTGTCTGACTTTCTTTTTGCAAATTGTCGATCATCTGAGCTAGATCAGCCAATGTGACCTCCTGTGTCTCTACTTTACAAAAATTCTACATGAGCTTGTCGTACTGTCAGACCTGTACCTTTTCACACAATGTAATTCCCAACTTCCCTATGAATCAAATGGACTCCTGAGTAGTCACGCCTGACCCACCAGGATGAAGGGGTGAACCTTGACAAGGTCCAACACCAGATTTCCACCTTGCGATGTCTTTCCTGTTTTTGGTTTTCTGAAAACATAAGAACAACCCTTAGTACTTATATCTCATACAATGATTCCTCTCCAATGTATGTAACCCAAGCCTGATTACCTAATGTCCCTTCTCCCTTTTAGGTGCTGGTTCCTCTAGACTGAAATTGGCAATGCAATAACTGTAGAAGACAAAACTCAAGACCATTAACCCAACAGGTAATAATTGCACATATATATAAGAATATAACAGTATGCTCTAACCACTACCAAATTCTATAGGTTCTACAAATCTAGATAAGTAAACATTAGCCTTTTCGACAGTAAATCAATGTTCTTATAATAGTTCCCAAGCTTAAAACAGCTTTCACCTCCTGAAATCATAAATGCACATAAATAAGTACTGCTCTAGCTGTGAATCACTCTTCAATAATCAATGACATATGCATGTACTAATGTAACAACCTTAATATGAGTGTTTGATCACTGTTAGCAAAAATGCCACTGGAAAGTAAAAATGTTTTTCTTTCCTCTTAGAAGAAGCAACAAAATATAGTTGACTTCACCAGTCCTTTAAACGAGACTGCATCAGATAAGTATTTCTTTCTTTGACCTTTGTACTATTCTTAAGTGTTCCCAGAATGCATAGACTACTGCTTGAAAAATGTCCTTTGTTTGTCTTTTGCAGGTTGCCAGCAGATAGGGGGATCAGCAGCAGAAGAACCTACGGGCAGGAGAGATCTTCAGCGAGGAGACCCATCGCTCAGGAGAACATCATGGAAGAGAAGGAATACAACGCCTCAACAGATGTCAAACACAGGTGAGTATTGTTCTCTGTTAATTCATTAAAACATTCTGACATGTGGACTAAAGCATGCGTTTTCAACACCAGCAGCAGACTGCCAGTTAACAACCTGGTGATCAGCAGCTTACAGTATTCTAATGGACAACTACAGTGCTAACATTCTGAATCTATGCCAAAAGTGTGGCACATCTGAATGCCATCTTGATGAAATTTAAGTGGAAAACTGAAAGTATTTTTTACTGAGGGTACTGCATTAAATAGGAAAATTAGAGAACCAGGCCCTGTGTCCAACCCCCCCCCCCCCATGCATTGTGATGGGCATCTTACTTAATGTTAAAAAACCCTAGAAATTCACTGAAAAAAACCCAAAAGGTTACAGGGACATTATAGTTAGGAAATAGAACTGAAAATCCTTTGAAATTCACTAAAAAAACAAAGGTTACAGGAACATTATAGTTCAGATTTTACATGCACAAAACCATAGAAATTCAGCTGTGATGCAGTTACTTCAAGTAACTATAACTCATGCCCTAAGGTTACTATAATTCACGCCTTTGCCATGCACTGCTAATTACCCAAGATCTTATATCACTCATGACACTTATTTGACATAACTGATTATATTACTGTAACATTTGCAGTAAAATTATTGATGATAAAGCTGTGCATGGCAAGGGCTTGATTGATGTTTGCATAACCATTTCTTTTTGTTTGATAAAATTGTGTATAAACAGAGGAGAGGTACAGCGATGGGCACCTGCTTTGCCCTCAGTTATGCTAATTTGGGCTAGTGGGAGGAGCAGGTGCTTGCAACTGAGTTTTCCACAGAAAGGATGTACAGTGTGGTTCTATGGACCCGCTTCATTGACGATGTATTCAACATTTGGAGAGGCATAGAGGTTGAGGTAAAAAGATTCAGTGAGAGGTTAAATGAAAATAATCAGAATTTACATTTCACTTCCACTATTAGCTGCAAGGAGGTCCATTTACTCAACCAGGAAGTGTTTGTTGAGAAAGGGACAATACACACAAAGACATGCAGGAAACCTACTATGGATAATAAAATATTGCATGCACATAGTTTCCACCTCGATAAAATCGAACACAGTATCCCAGATGTGGAGAACCCGAGGATGAAACGCAATTGCAGTGAGGAGAAGGAATTGAAGGAGGTTCAGGATGAGTTGGGAAAATAAGTTGTGCAAAGGGATACAGCCAGAAGGTGATTTATGTGGCAACCAATAAGGTGGGACAGATCATTAGAGAGAGACACTCTTATTTAAGAAGAAAGATAAGAACTATAACTCTGAACAGGAGGTGAGATTAATCACAGGGTACTATAGACGGCATCAAGATCTAAGGAGAATCCTGGTGTGACATTGGCATTTGATCAGAAATGATCCTGTGATAGGACACACAGTACATAACAGGCCACTAGTGCCATTTCTCAAAGCAAGATCTATGCAATAGGACCTAGTGGTTAGCCATCTAGAGAAGGCTCCTCTTAATTGGTTGGAGGGCAAAAGAGGCTTTAGAAAATACCATAAATGCAAGGCCTGCAGACACTGGTCGATACCACTGAGGTACAGTACCCTCCTCCGAGTCAGATTCAGGTTTCGAGGCTCATTCCATTATAGGATTGAGTTTGTGGTATATGTTTTGCAGTGCACATAACCCACAATATATGTGGGGAGCACCATTTTGCAGGTGCATAGGAGGATCTTCCAGCACATCAGGGCAATCAGGAATAATAACCCAAGTTATCCAGTTTCCCGTCATTTTGAGGAGACATATAAAAGTGAGGAGACTGCTCTAAGCTACATTGTTATTGATTCTGTGCCCAGTAACATCAGGGGCAGGAACAGACACAAACAACTGAGACTGCTTGAATCTAGATATACTTTGAGGTTTAACAGTAAGATTCCAACAGGGCTGAACATAGATGAAAAATTTAGGCCCATATTTATACTTTTTGACGCAAATCAGCGCTTGGGCAAATTTGCGTCAAAAAGTTTATCACCAGCTAACGCCATTCCAACGCGTCAGCAGGGCGCCTTATTTCTGGAATGACGTTAGCCAGCGCTGCGGCCTGGTTAGCGTCAAAATAAATGACGGTAACCGGGCAGCAGAGGCTAAGGGAAGACTGGGTGTTGTGCGCCAAAGAATGGTGCAAGTCAGGTTAGAGTCAAAATGATTGGCTCTAACCTGACTTGCACCATTTTCTGACACACATCCCCCATGGCAAAGACAGAAGTCATGCCCCCCTGCCCAATGGCCATGCCCAGGGGACTCCTGTCCCCTGGGCATGGCCTTTGGGCACAGTGGAATGCAAGGGGGCCCAAGTTAGTTGTTTTGTAATGGCGTCCTCTGTGTTTGACAAAGGCCAAGTTCCAGACCGAAACATGTTGCACTACAGCCTCACGCTGAATAAAGAAGCACGTATTTTGGATCACCCTGAGTGTCAGATCCTGTTTTTATGGACATACAGATTGTGGAGTTTCTTATATGTATATATATATATATATATATATATATATATGTATATATATATATATATATATACACATATATATATATATACACACATATATATATATATATATACACACATTATATATATATATATATATATATATATATATATATATATATATATATATATATATATGAAACTTACAACAACAATTCAATTCAATTTACTTTATTTGATCATTTCCAAGATGATCATAAAAGATACACATAAATACAAAAGACTTTAATAAATACATAAAAAGGATAGTTATAAATTGCATCACAAGAAACATCACACCAATAGATAAAACTATGAATAAAAAGCTCAATAGATGAAAGGTTTTAAAATATATGCATTATGTTACAAACATAGCGTCAGAGCACATGATAACAGGGGCCTAATAAAGCCATGGTACAAATGGGGTTTAGCTCTCCATAAATTTAAAATAACATAGCCTTACTCAGACAAAAAATACTCCTCAAAGAGCAGCTAACCAAATAACATGCACCTTGATCATTTAATTGCTGGAGGAAAAGCAATGCAGCCTTACTTTTGGTAAATTTGTGTCTGCTCAGTCTCCTAGTCCAAGGAAGGTAAAAATTGCACACAAAAAATGCTTGAAGAATCATTGCACGGGTAAACACAAATATCATTTGGAGAATATTGCCCTAGTGGGAAGCACAACAACCAATGTATAGTCTCTGTTCTAAGGTGCATCAGAAGATTGCATTTGTACACATTCTGCACCAAAAATAAATAAGGCACAGTCCCACCTGTCATCTGAACAAAGAAATTCTCTCTGACAGTTGACTTCACCACTTCCACCGCCTCCCCATTGACCTGGCTATGCTTAAAAAAGAAGTCCAGAGCCCGGGTTTTATCTTTTTGGGTAATAGTATCAGGGCTAATAAACAAAGGTGCACAACCCAGGGCCAGAGTGGTCTCTTTTATGTGCTTTAACCACAGAACATTCAGGCCGTGGTCACAAGCAAGGCAATCTCTAACAATGGCCTGTTTGAGTTTTGCTTCATTATTTGACCTAATTGAACACCATAGAGCCAAGAGAGCTGCCCCAATAGAGTCCTGCACATACTCCTGGCCTAATTCCTGAAGTAGAACAAAATGAGAAGCCAAGGGAGAGACACCCAACAGACAACAACAAAATCTGTTTTCTTCTGTTTGAATAGTTTCAATGTTTTTGTGACCCCATCTCCCCATGCCATATGTCAAAGTCTAGATACACTTCCTTCTAAAATTCTAAAATAGGACCCACATGTTTCCTACCAAGACAGATGGCAAGGAAGAAGGTGGAACCAATAGCACGGATAAAACAGGACAATCTGTTTCTGGGGCACGTAGACCACGTACATGCATCATCAAAATCCAATCCAAGGTATGAAAAGGAAGACACCCTGGCTAATTTTCCCCTTATATGGATAGGGTGTGTGTTTCAGTGTTCTTCGGTCCGCACATCATAATAAATGTTTTTGAGAAATTTGTCTCCAAATCAAGGCCCTTCATAAAATCCACAAAGCTGCTGATCAAATTCTGCGGACCATTAGCCATTCTGGCAACCAACACTAAGTTGTCCGCATATAACAGGGAAGATACTGCCTTTTTCTTGACCTACAGAAAGTCCGTCCCAGCAACCACTTATAAGATTTCTAAACCATTTATGTAAAGTAAGAAAAGAATGGGAGAGAATATGCAACCTTGACAGACTCCACGATTAACCTTAAATGGCGTGGTGCACTCACCATCCTAACTGTATCTTACTGAGGCTGAGACATCCCCATGAAGTAGTCTTAAGAAGAAGACAAAACCGCCCTCAAGACCCATAGACACAAGGATCGCCCATATTTTTCGACCTGTTTACACAATCACATGTGCATGACAGGTCCATAAACGCAAGATGAATTGGGGTGCCCTTAACCAATTCATATTTATCCATGAAAAGGTTTAGGTTAAGACACTGCTCGATAGTCCCTTCCTGAAGCCATACCGGATCCGCAATAGAATGTTATGATCGCTGAACCAAGAAAGAAGCTGTTCTAACACAACTCTTCCAATTAATTTAATAGTTGAGTCAAGCAGGGATATCGGGCATTAACACTTTGGATCATGGGTGTTGCCCTTTTTAAAGATGGGTACCATAATTGAAAGGCACCTGGAGGGCGAGATCCCCTTTTGACATGCTGACTAATTAAAAACATTAGTAAGAATGGGAGTCCAGAACCCGGGGTCCTCCTTAAGTAAATGCATAGGTACATTGTTCAGACCGTGCACCTTATTACAGGGCTTTCTTACAATAACTAAAAGAGAATAAGGAGAGACCAATTCAGAAGAAACAATGAACATATAATGACAAGACAACAATATTCAATATTCCAGGACAAAAGGTTTTACATTTTTAATGGCTTACAAAGTCAGTGGAGAAGGACACTTGGTAGGAGATATAGGATCTTTCTTCAGTCACCTATTACTGTTATCTGCTCCATCTGAGAATTACTGGCAATAGAAGACCGCACCATTGGTTTCAGATTGTAAAACATTTGACTCTCAAGTTTCAAAATATTGCTTTCCGCCATGTAACCACAGAGATCACTGCCATATGGAAATTGTGAAGCTATGGAGGGCTTATGGGAAGAATACATTGATTTGTGAAGACGCCAAGTTCTTCCCATCAAACAAGAAAATCAAACTAATCAGTTGGACAGAATAATAGTATGAAATTGGCTCTGAAAAGCAAAATAATGTAATCAGTGAAATGTTTTTGGTATAAGGAAGAGTTAAAACCATGAGCCGGGGTGGTGCTGGAAATTACCAAAGTGTCCACCTTGAGGAAACCAAAGTATGAATTTGTGAACTGTATGTGAGATTTAATTGCTCTGAAGTGCATAGTTCCTCATAGTTTTTAGATTCATAAAGGCTTTAATGAAGCCACTAGAAAATAAGAAAAATTAGGAGTCAAAAACTTAACTCTCTCCTAACAAACAAAACATTTGGTAAAAAAACAAAAAACTGTCCTTTGTGACAGAAATGTTGTGAAGAATCCTCCTTTCTAACTGGGCCCCGCAGAAGCAGAAACCTGAGAATCTCAGTTGTGACTTGCGCAAAAAGATCAAGTGATGGACGGAATTCTGAACAATGTAAAACATTCACTCCCAATACAGAGGTCTGGGCCTAAATCCTTTTTTTTTTTGCTCACCATGCCATTCCAGTATGAACCCAGCCATGTGCAAATCAGTCTTGATCTTGCTCCCCATGAGAACATTCCAGCCTGAACTGCCAAGCCAGATCCTCCCTGAACTGGAAACAAGTGCCCTGGGACTGGTTTTGGGTAACCCCCCTCATCAGCCAGGCTGGCTTGATTCCAGGGACATGGCAAGCACATGACCCATGTCTGGGCATACCCGTCCCACTTAGGCTGACTAATACAAAAAGAACAAGTGAGGGACAGAATGCTGAACAATGTCAAATATTCACCTCCAGTAAAGGGATCTGGGTTTAATTCCATCGCTTTTTTTCTTTTGCTCACCATGCCATTCCAGTTTGGATCCAGCCACATGCAAATCAGTCTTGAACCTAAAACAGTCCAGCCCGAATTGCCAGGCCAGGTCCTCTTTGGTCTGGGAACAAGCACCTTGAGTTGTAATGAGCATAGCCGTTACTGCCAGGATAGCAGGAAGCCATATGGAAGAAAATAGCCGCTCCAAAGCCCAGCTATGGTCCAATGTCCACCAAGCTGCTTTCCAGGCTTTGTACCACCCATGATTCATTTTTGTTGGGCTACCCATAAAATAGCTAGCAGGACGTAAGATATGTGTTTGCAAAGTGGACCTAAATAAAATGACAGCCACCTTGTGGGCACTCAAGTCTAGCCCCCGCTAGGCCACGCAGTGTGATTTCAAGCTGTAATTCTTTAAGGAGGAAACAGAAGGTACATGCTTCAAAAGGTATCTCTTGTGATTTAGAAGTACCACAAATCCCCTCCCTTCATGCAAAGGACTGTTGCTTCATACAGTGTTAAAATGTTTTCCCTCCAAAAATTCAACTACGAGAAAATGTTTGTGCTTTTTCATAGTGCCAAGAATATTTTTTTTTGCACGTTCTTTTTCTTAACACGAGAAATCTCCATAGATGCATGTTGCAGACTCTTTGCCCTTTCAGTTGTTTACAAACAAGCTAGAGGGGTTGTAAACGTTATATATTTCTTCAAGGTTTTGCGCTAAAAATGTTGTTCACGCGTTATTTTTTTCTTAGTCTACCGCAGCAACTGTCAAAGAAATGCACCAGTCACACTCCACCCTCCGCTAATTAGCCACTCTGGAATGGATTACAACAGCTGACCTTTTAGGAAAAAATATACAATTTAAAAAGTCAGAATGTATTTCAACCATTCAACACTCCTGGATACATCATATAAAAAGTGGTGAGTTAATGGGAAAGCTTTAGTTGATACCTCCATATTTTCTTAAGTGGAGTTAAATATACAGCAGGCATAGAGTGGAAAGCACCACTTAAAAATACCCCACGTATTACAAGCTTGTTTCATAATAAGTCACTGATGTCGCCTTCAGTATTTATGTTATGTATAAACTATTATAGAGCGTGAAATAGATTTAAAAAAATGACTTAAACCAACAATTTGTAGTGGCCAAAAGAGTGTTAACTTTGCGTCATCTGGAGGAGAATCAGGAGATTTTAAAGGGATCCAGAAATACCGCATAACAAATGCAGTAACAGTGCAGGGCACATTCACTAAAAAGGTTTGATGTGCTGCTTAGTGATGGGGTAAAGAGGAGAACATTGCCACAACTACTAAGATATGGTGCTGCTGCTCTCTTCCCCAGCACTGGTGCACAAATAGGTTGCTTAGAACCACACACTCACCTTTGCACCTTTAGTACCCTTACAATACGAAAATCTGTGCTTAAAATAACATTTCTGTTTTTTCACTGTGGGAGGACGGTTCTGACTATCTAGTCCGCCCTGATTTTTAGCTTTTTGATCACCTGGTTTATTACTGTTTACTGTGAGGAGCCTCATAGTTGGGGACTTACCCACTGTAAACTCATGGTAAATGGACAGCGCATGTTTACCGCCAGTGCTGCCTTGCTAAGGGAAGTTTGTTGTGGTGCAGCAAGAGTAGGAGTCCCCGGGCTGGTTACACATGATCACATGTGCACCCAGGTGTACACAAGTGTGAGGGCTGCACGGGGAGGATTCCAGAGTGCGCAGCCGAAGAACTGCGCTTAGATAGCATGGCGCAGAAGTAACTATGCAGAGTGGGTGGTGACCTGTAGTAGGCCTCATGAGGCCTTGTGTACACAAGTGAGGGATACTCAAGGTGCTTACTATCTTTTCACTGTAGGGACACGCAATCAAATGTCAATGGGAAAGAGTGGCCTAGGGCATGACTCAAGTCCTCTAGGGCCCACAGAGACCAGAGTCACACCAGTGTACACTGTCAACTGTATGAAAAGAATAATGCAGTAGGTTACAAAAGCATAGTTGTGCAACGTATGGGCCATCCAGGAATGTAATCTTTCTTTGTCCCAGCACAGGATATGGGTCAATTACAGCTCTATCCAGCTGCCTGAGCAGGGCCTTGCATCAATCAGGCAGCTGTCAGCCCCTCCCAGGAAATGGGTGGCGAGGCCCTGGAAGGAATGTCAGGGAGGAGGGGCTATGTTTCAGAGCACATGTGGCCCTAGCTCCTGTACAATGCCATTTTGAGCTATCCCAGAAGACTGTGCAGGAAGGAGGGGACAGGTGCAAGAAAGTGATGTGGCCAGAGGTTCAGGTCTGCTGGACACTTCTGCCTCCACTTAAAAGGTCTTGCACAGGGAGGGATCTGTCTCTTGACTGTGCTTCACTGCTGGACACTGGGACTGCAGACGGGCGTCATGGGCAGGGACTCTGCCCCTGAAGGTCTTTGGACCCAGGTAGGCACATGCCAGGACCAGGTAAGCTAGCCCCCTCACCACCCTTGAGGACTAGGTGGGGAAAGACTGGGCTGACACAAGGAGAGCACGCTGAATAGTAGAAAAAGAACTCACCCAGAGGAAAGGCTGGCTCAGGGAGTCTGTGGGACTGGCTTCCTTCCATCTGGGGATCTTCTAGGCCAGGAGGCTTAATGAAAGTGCTCCTGGTGGCAAGGACTAGCCACCAGGAGCAAAACAGCACCAAGATCATCGAAAACGGCCCTTGGGGCCTGAGATATCACTAGGAGAAGTTTTGTGACCTTTTCCAATCCTAATCTCCAAATTATTTCAACTCACCCATGTTTTTTTCTGTCCCACAGACCCCAACCACTGGGTAAAGATTCAACACAGTGTCACATGTAGCCCATCCCCAGGACACTGTGGTTCCTTGCCTGGGAGAGTGCAGGCATACCCTGCCTGCACTCTCTTAGGCAAGGATCTCCACTTTGCTACCTCCGGTTGGGAGCAGTTAAAAACAGCTGCCTTCACCGGATGGGAGCAATGGCAAAGTGCTGGGTCCCACCAGCACCTGGTATGATGCTGCCCTGTGAGCCCGCTTGTGCCACAGGGGTCTTGGGACTCCCCCATGGCCCCTAATATATTTGTTTGTGGCTGTCAGTGGACCCTAGGGCACCCATATTGGCTCAATTGAACCCGTGGAATGGTATTCCCGTGCCCTTAAGGCTCATGGAGGGGGGCAGAAAAGGCCCATGGAGTGGGGTGCCCGGAACCACTTGTAGCTCGAGATTAAAAAGAAAGGGCTTCAGGATGGGGTCCCAGGGGCCTGGAAAGGCTCAGGGAAGGAGGCACACACACCCTCTCTCCTTATAAAAAATAAAATATTGGTGTCCCAGGTGGGAACCAGGTCACCCATAGTAAAATAGTTTTTTAAAAGAAGTGAATATGAAATGATCAACTGGAGGCTCTCATGTATTATTCACTGTTCCTTTGAAAGAGCATCTTATAATACTCTACAAAGGCTTTATTTTTTCATTTTGTTAAGGTAAGGGGTGCCCCAGAATAGGAAGGGGAACCACCAAGCCTTTGTTTAATGTTGTTGGGGGCTGCAGAGACTCTAGCAGCCCGCCAAGCAAAAAGGCAGACCGCCAGTAGTGTGGCTGCCTGCTATCTAGGCGGTCCAACCTCCAGTGCTGTCATCGCTGTTGCCGAACACCGATCCTATTACAAACACACAGCCACTGTGGCGGTCCACTTGCGGCAGTTAGCCAATGGCAGTCGACCACCGTGGTTCATGTTCAGCAAAGTAATAGACAAGTGCACCTTGGATGAATTAAAAAACAACACAGCTGACACACACTGGTCCAGTGGACACACCTTCAAATCCCACTATAAAGCACACCACTTCACAGACCACAATCTTTTGTATCTCCAGTGAAAGACAAAGAACACCAACCACGTTTTTTTTAATTTTTCCATAGATTAGGCACCCCTTTTTCACCATTCCATTTAACACATTGCACACAGTTTTGTTTAGGCAGAACGGCCGTGTGGAGTACAAGGAGTTACCTGACTGCAACTCCCAAAGCCCAGTGTCTGTAATTCCAACCACCATCCCAGTGTTCACTTGCCCATATACTCTCATTTGAAGGGTACTCAGCTACGAGGATACCATTTGTCAAGTGTGTGAAGTAGAGGGAGTGACCTAACTGCAACTCCCAGGAGACCCTGTGTCTGTAATTCCAACCACCAGCCCTGTGGTCACTTGCCCATATACCCCTGTTTGCCAGCTCCTAATTGAAGTGTACTCACCTGGGAGGATACCATCTGTCAACGGTGGGGAAAATAGGGGTTGCCCTGATTGTACCTCCCAGGAGGCCCTCTGTCTGTAATTCCACCCACCAGCCCACTGGTCACTTCTCCAAATGCAGCTGTTTGTCAACTTTCAATTCAAGTCTACTCACCTATGAGTGAGCAATATATAAATCATGTTCAACTCAGAGTCAAATCTGTCTCTGATAGAGACAAAATTGTCAGAGACAAATCTGTCTACCTAGCTCCTTCTTGACCTGCTATCCCAAGATTAAACTATTGATGACACGAATGACACCTTACCAATGGCCGTATTTATACTTTTTGGTGCAAAACTGCACTAACGCAGTTTTGCACAAAAAAGTTTTGCACCCGCTTGCACCATTTTTTAGCACCAGCTGGACACCATATTTATGGAATGGTGCAAGACGGTGGAAAGGGTAGGCTAGCATTAAAAAAATGACGTTAGGCAGGTTAGAGTCAAAATAAATGACTCTACCCAGATTAGCGTAATTTTTTAACGCCAAGGTACATATTTATACTCTGTTTGCACTGAATTAGCGTCATGTTTTTTTACTCTAATTCGGTGCAAAACTAACTCCATATTTATACTTTGGTGCTAGACCCGTCTAGCGCCAAATTTATGGAGTTAAAGTCATTTTTTGGAAGTGGAAATCTACCTTGCCTTAATGAGATGCAAGGTAGATGACTCTATATGGCCTCAATGCCATATTTATACTCCCATGCAAAAATGGTGCAAGGGAGGCAGGAGGGGTCAAAAAATGGTGCAAAGTTTGCTTTGCCCCATTTTTTAAAGCCTGGGTCAGGGCAGGCGTTAGGGGACCTGTGGGCCTATTTCCATGGTGGAATACCATGGAATAAGCCCACAGGTGCCCTCCCCAGGCCCCAGGGGCACTCCCACCCACACCAGAGGGACTGTGGAGGATTGGGGACCCTATCCCAAGTAAGTACAGGTAAGATTGCATTTTATTTTTGGAAGTGCCATAGGGGGCCCTGAAATGGGCCCCTATACATGGCACAGGGTGCAATTGCCATGCACAGGGGACCCTTGTCCTCTGTGCTGGCCATTGGGGTGGTGGGCATGACTCCTGCCTTTTCTAAGGCAGGAGTCATGTGGTATGGTAGGTTTAGCATCATAAAATGACGCTAATCTGGTTAGAGTCATTTGTTTTTAAACTCTAAACTGCCTAAAGGCATTTTATTGGTGCTAAACCCTCTTCTTCTATACCGCCAGCCCCACCCGACTAAAGTCCTTTATTGGTACTCTGGCCTACCCTTTGGACCAGCTTGCACAATTCCATAAATATGGTGCCCGGCTGATGCACAGAAATGGTGCAAGCCGATGCTAAACTTTTTGGTGCAAAACTTTTTGTTGCAAAACTGAGTTAGTGCAGTTTTGCACCAAAAAGTATAAATAAGGGCCAATATTTTGTACGTTTGCGCCACTTTTGCATCAAAAAACGACGTTAATGCGGCGCAAAAAAAGTATAAATCAGAGCCTTGGTGCTAGACGGGTCTAACACCAAAGTATAAATATGGAGTTAGTTTTGCACTGAATTAGAGTAAAAAAATGATGCTAATTCGGTGCAAACAGAGTATAAATATGTCCCTAAATATGGCGTTAAGGCCATAGAGTCATTTTTTTCACAGAACGCCTACCTTGCATCTCATTAAGGCAAGATAGGTCTCCACTTCCAAAAAATGACTTCAACTCTATAAATTTGGTGCTAGACGGGTCTAACCCCAAAGTATAAATATGGAGTTAGTTTTGCACCGAATTAGAGCAAAAAAACATGACACTAACTCAGTGCAAAAGAGAGTATAAATATGCCCCCAAGTGTGTACTCCAAGTATTCTAAGGCCTGAAGCTCCATCACCAGATTGGCAGCAGCAGCAAACACATTGACAGGGCACTGCACACATCATGACTGCAGCTCTATATACAACAAAGTTCAGTGTTTTCCTGTATCTCACTCATCAAGGTCTCCAAATGGTCAAAGAGATTTGCCTCTCCACTATGTTGGCTTCACTGTTGGTAAGATGCCATTTTCATTCCATCATCCAAAGTGCAACTGATCTGCACATCGCATAAGTTGCTTGAGTCAAATAGTTTAGGTAAACTTCACACATGTCATGTCAAATATTCCTATACCATGGAAACATGGCACACTAGGCGAACCTACAACTTAAGAATGTCCACTGTCTCTGCTTACTGTAACACAAAACCTTGGGAGGTTGATGTCACATTTCAATAAGTAACAATGTACTTCCTTCATCAACAGGTCAAGCTGCCACTGAGCACACGGAGGCCACCAAACAGACACCCAGGCTCATATTTATACTTTTTGACGCAAAACTGCGCCGACGCAGTTTTGCATCAAAAATATTACCGCCAGCTAATGCCATTTCTGTGCGCCGTGCGGGTGTCAAATTTATACTTTGATGCACGGCGGCGCAAACCACAGGTGTGAGTCATTTTCTTTGAAGCACAACACAGCATCACGTCGTTAAGGAAAACGACGTTAACTTAGCGGAAATGACTGTGAGCAGATTTACGACACCGCATACTGGATATGCAGCGTTTTTTGACACAATAGTGTCAAAACTCGCCGCAAACACAGCCATTTGTGCAGAGGAGAGCCAAAATGGATCCCAGATGTTTGTACAGACCCCAGGAAGATGACAACAGACCAGGAACCAGCCAGGAGGACCCACACAAGACCCAGGACAGGGAGAAGGAGAAAAGAAAGTGTCGCTTCAGTGCAGAGGAACAGGAAATTCTGGTGAAAGAGGTGACAGAAGACCAGCACCAACTGTTTGTCACCTCAAAGTTGCCAATCAGTAGGAGAGAGGCAAGATGGCAACAAATTAACAAGAATAACAGTGTGGCAGAAGTACTCAGAACAATCATCGAGTGCAAGAAACGCTGGCATGACTGCAAGCGCAGGACCAAGGAAAAGATGGCCTGGAACAGGAAGGCAGCACTGCAGACTGGAGGTGGGAGTCCAGCACCGCAGGAGGCCCTGGACCACATGGAGGAGATGGTTGCAGCCGTCATCCCTGAGGAGATCGTCACAGGGATCCAAGGACAGGACAGCGCAGACTACCAGGAGACAGCGCACATGCAGGGTGAGTCGCATGGGGTATTAAAATGCACTAATGTTTACTGCCAGCGGGGGGGAATACCTACTACACAATGCATGTAAGTCATCATATACATGGAGTGGCATGAGTAAAACGGCACGGAACGGGGGCACGGCCCATTCAGAGGAAACCTGGGCACACCACTACACAACACCAACAACCTTTCCATGGGGGTATGCTGCCATGCCAACGATGTTGCAAAGGTAAAGCCACACCAGGAGGGAAGGGCACAACGTCAAACTGACATCCCATCACACGTCAGCCACTATACTCCCTACATTAACTAGGGCCCAATTAACAACCTCTAGCCAGACCGACAACTGGAATGTAACATTGACAACAGTTGCCAAGACCACCTCTGCTGTGTGTGCTGGTCAAGTAGCCAATGGCAGTAATGTCCCCATGGATCATACACACCCAAATTAGAGGGTTTAGGATGACAACGTTAACAATGCCTTGAAACAAGACAAATGTTCCAGTCCTGTCAAATGTGAATGTCCATAGTTGCTGCAAACATCAGCCAATGTCATCCACATTAGGAGATACACAGTAGTAATGTCACACCCATGCTGCATATGTCAGGGTCCATCCTGTGCCTGGGTCACAATGCAACATCTCAAATGTCATACTGCTCAGACAACAGCATTGAGAGGGAGGACACATGTAACTGGTCACTGAAATACACCTGCACAGTCAGAGGAGGAAATAGGACACTGCTACGACTATCAGGGCAATCCAATGTACCACACATTCCCCAACATCTGCAGTACACATTACCAATGCTGACATCCATATTGTGCCATAACAATGCTATACATAGTATACGCTACATTTCAACTACATATAGGTGGATGTGAAAGATCAGAGACCGGGGCAGGTCCAGACTGTTAAGTGTGCTGCTAGTGCCATCAGAGCGCCCACAGCCAGTGAAAGGTCTCACCATGAGAATGGATGTAGACAGAGGGTTGAGTAGAACAAGAAGGTGGAAAATCACTATTTGGCCTAAACCAACACCTAGAGGAGATGATGCTGACAAGTCTAATAACTTATCAAAATACATGTGACGTGCAGGTGGGGCATAGGCTTGGGAGAATGCCCACCTGAAAGACTGGAGCAATGAACAGAAACCAAGATCACAATGTGAAAATCATCATAAGGCAGGCATGTCACATCACAAATGCCACAACACAGACACACTAATTGTACCGTGTTTCATTGCAGAGGACGATGGATCTCCTGCGGATATGCCTGTCCAGGACTACCCTGATGACATGGATGACGAGCTGACAAACATCAGCCACCAGACCCTCCAAGAGGACCTTGGAACCCTCCAGACCCCACCTTCAGTCACAAGAGGGAGCACAGATAGAGCAGCCATCGCAGAGGATCCACCCACCACCCCAATTGTACGACATGCCAGCTCCAATACAACTGAGGACTCTGACGACACTGGCACCAGCTTTGAGAGAACTGTAGTCGGAGTACAGCAGGTGCTGGCCAAGGAGGTGCGGGTGGGGATGCAAACTATGGCAGCCAGCCTAGAGGGGGTGCGTTCATGCATAATGTCAACTGAAGAACAGGCAGCAGCTGTGCAAGGGCGAACAACTATCTTGCAGGAAATAGAAAAAAGGCTGAAGGAAATCAGCATAGCTGTAATACAGTTGACCCAACACCTACAACAGCAATCCTGTCAACACGTGCCCAAATGCAACATTGAACCCCTCAGGGCCGACTTGCCTGCCTACCATCATGATGTGGCTGCTATTCTTAAGAACCAGCAGATACTCCTTGCTGCAGTACTGCCCTTAAGACCCCCACAGGTAGCAGCTACCGGGATGTCTGACTCCACGTCTACACACACTGAGGTGTGTGTTGCCCCTTCACAACCCCCACCAACAAGGGCAGAGGAGGCAACACACACATCAGAAGATGAAGACCAGGAACAGATCACCTTCACACGTAAAAGTACCCAGTAGCACTAGTCCCTGCCACATGGCCACCTATTACCAAGGTCCTGCGCTTTGTAACTTGCCAGCCTTGCAACAACTGTACTCAAGCACTGTTTTGCAAACCACTGTTTATCTTGTCAGCCTGCTCAGTGATTGTCTCTCACTAACTCATTGGCAAGTCCTGTCCCTCTGCACTATCTGACACTTCACCCCAGCATGTCCAATGACATGTCCTTTTGCACTTGTGTAGGATCAGAATGGAAGATGTCACTATAATGGACTCACAATCATGGACAATGTACATATAGCACTACAGCACTTTTCAATAAATAGCACTTACACCAGCACTTTGTCTCTGTATAATGTGACACATCAACCGTGCAGTAGATCAGTTAATTTTGCCTCCTGTCAATTATCATAGATTGTCAATACAACTGCCCTGAAATAATGTGGGCTGATAACTATGCACAGTGGCCTGGATTCTAGCATACTCTGCCCTTCCTGAGGTAATTTCTGAGGAAAAGAGAAGCTATACACCATAATGCTGTGTTGGACAGTTTAAAGCTTCCTCAAGGGATGTCAAAAACAGAAAATAGTGCCTTCAAAATGTTCCTTCAGTGCAAAACTAACATATGTAGCATTGCCCACAAATATAACCTAACACACACCAAACTGCATGAATGGAGGTGCATGAGTTTACATACAAATAAGTAATCATGCTGAACAGTGTAACAAATGATCTATGTGAGTTATGTACACCATACTACAAGAGAGCTTACTACCACTCACCTTATAAGGGTTTCCTTGGACATGAGACTGCAGTCAGACATAACACAGAGTCCCCAATACTAAATCTGGAAGCACAGTATGTGACATTGAAAACATACATCATGAAAAAAAAACACTTTGGGATCCATAGTAACTGTGGGTGGTGGTTGCAATGAATGACTGAATCTTAGCTAAGTAGCTTTGGGGTAGCTGCCAATGTTACAGCTCAGATGGGATTTGTTTGCAGCATAGGACACAAAATGTAATATAAAAGAGACACTGTACACTCATGCCAAGGCCCTGATCTACAAGCATGTGACACATACTGTAAAGGGTTACCTACATATTTGTTAAACAGTAAAAACAGAAGTGAAAACTCTGGGAAAAGCCTTACCTACCCTAATCTACTCTAACTACTCATTACCCACAACTGTCCCTAACTAACCTAAGCTAAACTTGCTTATCACATTTAACGAAACGTTCTAAACATCAACCCCCACCCCCCTTATGAGACAGGACACATGGAGGATGACAGATACTAGCCTAAACACATACTATCCTATACTAAACAAATATATATATATATATATATATTTTTTTTATTCTTGTAAAAACACAAGAATCTCAACATTGCACCCCACCCACCCACCCTCACACATAAAAATAAACAGTAGAAATATTCAGGAATCCCCACCCACTACCACTAACTAAGCTAACAGCCCATACTAGCCTAACACTAAGCCCCCTAAACCCACAAAGTATAAGAACCAGGAAAGATGAGGGAGGGGAGGGAATCATGTCCGTCTCATTGTCTACAGGTTGGCCCTCCGGAGGGTCCTCTTGATGGAACGCACCCGCCAGTTGACCTCTAGCACCTCCTGCCGCAGTCTGCTCATCTTCCTAATGACACGGTCCAATTTACGTTGCATTTGTGCAAAAGCAGCAGGGTCAATGGCTGCAGCAGGGGTGGTCTGGGTGCCAGCCGAGGAAGTATGGGCCTGTGTTGTGTCCATGGCTGTGGGCTGCCCTGCAGGTGGTGCTGTGCTTGGGCCAGGAGCAGTTACTGTGGATGGTCCCGCAACGGTCCCAGCTGCTGGTGGAGCCACCTGGGTGGTAGTGGTGGTGGTGCTGGTGGTTGTTGTGGTAGGCAAAGAAGGGCCACCTTGTGCAAAAGCCCTCCAGGCTCCAGAGGCTCATTCATGGCGATAATTGCAGAGCATTTTTTGGTACCCAGACTCGACATCAAGGATATGGCGGTATCTCATTGCCCGCCATTGAAACTCCCTGACCTGGATGGGAGTCATATTTGCAGCTGTTAAGACAAATAGAAAATCTATCATTAGGTACTGCATTGTGTGAAATGGCACACGAAGTAAATCTGACAATACATCTATTGTACTTGTAACAGCTCATATCATCATACAGATCATTGATTGTCCCTGAGGAAGTACACGGCAAGCCAGCCTACAAAGGACCTATCACACATAGCACATCCAAACCCTACAAAATGGATAACAACAGGCATGATTTTGGCATCATAGTTCTGCCAGTTGTCAGCTAACAATCATGCTGCACATCCTCCACCACTGCCAGGGCTACAAATGTCATTGTACGGGATGGAAATCTAGGGCCACATGATCTGCAAGTTGTAAATGGACTTGCGAGTATAGTAAGCATGTGCTAAACATGAGTGTGCATACTAGGTTAAGACAAGTGATTCACTGATTTACATGTCTGTATACCAAACTTGTATCATCAGTCCTAGGTACACTATTTACAAGCCTGTGTCTCGGGGGTGGAATATCAACTAATAATTTCCAACAACAAGGACACCCAAGAAGCTTAGGAAAGCTGGACCAGTTTTCGGAACTACAGTGTGGAAGATAATGCTCAGGGCCAATGGTTCTTTCAGGGCATTATGCGTTGTTTTTCAGCCATAAGCGTCCTTTTTTAGACGCATGTGCATCATTTTTTTACGCGTATGTGGCAACATTTCAGGCATTAACTGGGTTTGGGTCATTTTACCATTTTAATGTAATATTACAGTTGTGACAATACTGAGATAGGCTAATTGCACCCAATTTGGGCATGACAGTGTATGGGCACATGTGACACATCATACTACTGCGGACCATGATCCGCTACTTCATGTTCAGGATTTTCACTCTTAACTGACGCAATAGCTGGCCAAACGTGTGGCCTTCATATATGTATCACACAAATTGGGCATGTTTGGCGTCAGGAGAGGATAGCAAGGTGACGCACATAAGTACAATACCTCAATGCCAATGGCTCAATGTGTGTTCATTGGCTACAAATATTTTTGTTGACCCACTGTGTGAGCATCACAAGATGCATTATTGCAAATAAGCTTGTATGCATGTGGAGTCAATGTGTCCAACCCTCAGATGCAAGTCAGTGTGGAAATGAGACAGGACATCTGTTAGTCATACATGCAGCAACAACTGCTGTGTGCACTTTCTAGTTTTTGGGTAACATAAACACCACAAATGACAAAGCATGCACTGGATAGATAGCAGACGGTTGTTCATGTCAATGGTCCAAAACTTGTCCATCACATGTCCTGGAATTTTGGATACTGCTTCCTCTGCACTTGTTGGTGAACCCACCATGAGTCCGGCACATGTACATACTAAGTGGGTACCGTGTTATTGACACGGAGAGCCAAAGATGAACCACATTTGTAATGTCACGCCACAGTTGAGGTCATATGATAGAGCCACAACTCTCCTCTGGCAGTGGCGGACCAGCAGACCAAGCAGCATGTGGCCACATATTTCCAGTGATCAATTGCACAGAGGTGTCTGGTTCATGTGTGTGGCCAATGTTAATCCTGTATATTTTTAGGGGTCTATGTTGTCACAGTTACGTCCAGCTCTAGTCATGAGTCAGTGGCGGTTATTCCTGAATCTACTGAATATCCTTCGGAGATCAATGGAAGTAAAGCCAATGAGGATTTGAGAACCCACATGGGGATGGTCCTACCCTGTCACTGCAGATGTGTTATGAGACTGTCAACAGGGCAACCTTGGTGTGCTGAGTAGGATCATATCTCAGGATTCTTGTACCAGCAGGTGTCATTACAACATTTGTGCACAGGTTGGCCTCTAAAGTTCCCACTGCATCTGGGAACATCATAGCCTCTGTGCTGAATAATCTTGCAGCAATTCACCACGCACTGCCCATCAATATGTTGTGAGCAATGTGAATCAGCGTGTGAACTGTCAGGGTCCTAACATGTGTGGACTTTTCATGCACATTATCTGACGTTGCTGGTTCTGCTGGAGGCACCATACCCAATCCCTGCATACGGCCATGGTACACTGTCACACTTTGTCGCTCATGCATACATGAGACCCAGACAAGGGATAGGCCATGATTTGGGTATTTGGAGACAAGTTCCCAATTATGGTACGATAAATAAGCAGATTATGCTATACAATGTATTTGAGTATGCATTGAAGAACCACCTGACAAAATACCCCCGGAGGAATGTGAGGGTTGGGAAAGCAACTATGATACATATGTAGCCACAAGGAACCTTTAGGGTAACGCACAGACAGGTGCCAGTCAGGCTAACAGGATGCAGGGTCAATCAGGATCCTGCAATTTCAAAAGGTACATACTTAGTGGTCTGACTGAGACTGGTCGGAGGAAGTACAAGACAGTTAACATGGTAAACTGTGTTTGTCCTGTGTTTTGGAAGGTGACACATAAACCCAAGGGCTGTGTTACACAGTTTATTTTTCTGACAATGCATAACAGTGTAATCAATAAAATGGCAGCTTCTATGCTGTTCCAAGCATCTGCAAGGGCAGTGCATGTTTAAATGGCTGGTCTGCATTGAGGTGCTCACAGGTGTGTGCTGCATCGGTTTCTCACAAATCCTGTAGGTGAGATTTGAGTTCAAATGGCCAACAGTACCTTTCACATGGGAAGCAATCTACAGGTGATAACAGGGCTTAGAGACTACAAGCCAGTGCATTATGTAACCTGACGTCCATGCAGACAGATGTACAATGACTATGGCATACCCTACTAAAGGGTTAAGCACACTGGATTAATATTGTTAGTCTGTGTGTGTGTAGAGGAGGGAATATCTGGGTACACATATTACCATTCCAGGGACCTCTTAAGACGGGTGGGGTGAGACCGGGAACATGGGTGTGTCAGGACTTAGGACATGGGCTGACATGTACTTGGAATGCCATGTGCGCAATGTGTAACTTGTGCTCTCTATGATCTGCTCATTTGGAATTCTAGTCACACATGGTCCTTGCAAAGATAGGTGATGTAACAGTTACTTCTGTCAAGGGTGTGGCCATACATTAATGTTACTGTTGCAATTGCACATCCACTGTCTCATGTATAATGCATTATGTTCCATCATTGACTGATGGTGTCTTAGTTGTATGCTGCAAAGAATCATGTTGCCAACATGTATGTGCGAAATAGGTGTGGTCCTCTGCTATTGCCCTTCAAAGGTGAAATGTACAGGATATATGTCATTTACAGTGTGTGTGAATGTGACTGTTGAATAATACGCATCACAATTGCTTTGGAAATTTCTGTGTCCTTGTGAGAAACTGGGGCTGATTGCAGAGGCCCCATAACTTTTTGCCCCCATTTTCCACTTTATGCTGGTGTTTTCCTGACTCTGATGGTGCCCTGGGTACTGCTAACCAGTCCCAGGGCCTGTGCTCTGTGTAAAATGGATATGCAAATTAGGCTAATTATAATTGGCTAAGTAAACCTACCTATAAGTCCCTAGTATATGGTAGGGCATGTAGGTTTAGGGACCACAGCATAGGTGGTGCACACCTAGGTGCATTGCTGAGGTGCCCAGTGTCATTTTAAAAGCAAGCCTGCCATCCTGGCTGCTTTTAAATTAAAGTTATATGCAAATTCGACTTTGGAATTAAAGGTACTTCCAAAGTCTTAAACTACCTTATTTTTACATATAAGTCACCCCTAAGGTGTGCCCTATGTGCCCCTAGGGCTGGGTGCCATGTAACTATAAGCAGGGACTTTATAAAAATAGATTTATATGCCCTGGTGAGGTAAAAACAGCCAAATTCGTTTTTCCCTCATTGAAGTAAATGGCCTTCATAGGCTAGAATGGGCAGACTTTATTTAAAATTTTAAAGTCTCCTTAAATGTTACATACCAAGAATTTGGTATCAAATTGATTGTTATAATAAATCCCACAACTTCCAGTTGTTGGATTTAATATAACTAGTGCAGGTAAAAAGTTTAGACTTTACCTAAAAAGTTGCCAATTTCAGCTCTGCATTGTTTTTGCTGCTGTGCTCTGATTGGCCAGCCTGCAGCAGCTTCTGCCAGGCTACTTTAATGAGGTGTGAAGTGGCCTGACTTCACACAAAGGAATGTGCTTGGGGGAGAGAATCTCCCCTCAGCAGATGGGGAAGCAGGAAGGGGGAGGGCTGCCAAACTGGTCTTCAAAGGCAGAGAAGGACATCTGGAGCACCCAGCAACACCCCCACATCCTGCAACCCCAGACAGCTAGGTGCCCCCTTGATTAGATTAGGAGAGGGCAGGAGAGGGGTGTGTTTATGATTTTTAGCCACACCAGTGGGTGGGCTCAGCCAGATCTCTCCTCTAAAAATCAGATTCATCCATTTTGGATTTTTAGAGACTGTTGCCTTCTGGGATGGATTTTTGCCACACTTCCCAGGAAGTGGTCATCACAGGGGGACGACCCTGTCCCTGATTGGAGGACCAGGGCCCCCCTGCTTTTCACCCAGGAGCAAGGATAAAACTGGCAGACCTGCACCCACGCCTCAGATCCCCACCAAATGTCAAGAAGAAAGAACTACAAGGAGAAGAAGGACTGCCCTGCTGGACCCCTGGCCTGCACCTGGACCCTGCACTCAGAAAGACTGCACCAGCTGCACACTTGGGCTTCACCACAAGAAGGACTTTGCCTGGCTTCCACTGGTTCAAGGAGGGACTCCCTGTTTGCTACAGGTGAAAAATTGCTAACCAGAGTCCCCTGCACCAACTCCTGAAAAAGTGACCAGCTGACCACTGTCCAGTGGCCAAAAAGGAGTTTGCGCCAGGTGCACTCTGGGAGTTGAAGTCCGCACTTCCCAAGGACCATCACAGAACTTCTGGACCCTTGGGGTGAGCTGTGGACCCCAAAAGAACCTTAAAAGAACATCTGGGTGAAGCCCCAGAAGTTTGGAAAAGATTGGAGAAATTTTAGAAAAAAGCTCCATAAAGTGACCGACTCGACGCGGAAATTCTAGCCGGCTTGCCTCAACCGCGACCCGGCCTGACTTCGTGGTTCGTCCCGGTCAAGAAAAACATCCGAAAAAGAGACTAAGTCCGAACGTAAAAAGTTGACCGGGACCTTCCAGCCATCGTATCCGAGAAGGGCTCCACGGACGTCGGATCAAGATCCAGGTTTACCCCGGTCGAAGGATTTTCATCTCGAAAAAACGACTAAGTCCGAAGGTAGAAATCACCACCGAGGAAACCGACTTCGCGTATCCGGACAAGGGCTCCAGGAGGTCGGATCCAACTGGCAGGTTCGTCCCGGTGAAGAAAAACTTCAAAATAAAGACTAAGTCAGAAGGTAACTTTTTAACCGAGGCCTCCCGCGACCTGTAGCCGAGCAGGGCTCCATCGCGGTCGGCCTGAAAGTTTGACTTTGTCCCGGTCCTGGTGCAACCAGATGACCCGATTGGCGCTTTTTGTTTCTATGCGCTAGAAAATAATAATACTTTAAAAATTCATATCTCCGGTTCCCCTGAACCGATTTTAATCGTTTTTGTGTCATTTTAAAGATAAAAATATAAGCTATTTTTATAAATTGGTTTTGGATTTTTAAACTGTTTCCTGTGTTTTATTTAATTACTGTTTTGTGATATTTGAATGCTTTACACTTTGTCTCCTAAGTTAAGCCTTGACGCTCGATGCCAAGCTACCAAGGGTAGAGCTGGGATTAATTTACTGAGACCTAACTGTACTTTTGTGGAGGTTTGTGGCTTGTTGCTAGGTGTAGGTACCTACCTGCCCTATCAATAACCCATTTTCCAACATAATTGGAAGCAGCGACGGGATCCTGTACTTGTGTTCAATATCACGTTACAGTTTTAGATAAAACAAATAAAAAATCCTTTAAATTGTCCTAGTGCAAAAATTGTTTTTAATTTTTAATTTTAATTTTTTTTTTTGTAATTAATTTGGATTAATTTAAATTATTGAATTTTTGTAATTTTTCTAAATTCTTGTTTCCAATTTTTGCAAAAAGTTTTTGTTGACACAAAACTAGGGAACCATGGAGCTTGATCTGGCTAGCCTACCCACACTGACAGTAGTCCAGCTTAGGGGGTTGTGTATTGAGAGGGGGTTGCCTGCAACCACTAATCTCAGGAAGGAAATCCTAATTAAATCCCTGACAGCATGGGCTGAGGCCCAAGAGGTAGAGACAGAGGAAGCTCCAGAGGAGGAAGAAAAAGAGGAAGATGCTAACTCTAACCACACAGGGGAGGGAAGGCATCAGACCCCAAGTGAGGAAGAGGAGGAACGGTCCTCACTGGATACAGTCACTAGGGGCAGACCCAAAGCTAGTGGTAGGAAGAGGGTCCTTTCAGGAGGAGAGAACCCATCCATCAGGGAAAGAGAGCTGGAAGCCCAGCTAGCCTACATAGCTTTGGAAGCAGAGAAGCTGGCCCTAGAGAAGAAAAAGTGGGCATACAAAGAAAAAAGAGATGGAAGCAGCGATAAAGAAGCTGAGGTGTCCATGGGTGGGGGAGTTTGCCCCAGATTACCCAAGGGGGTAGTTCCTGCTTATGTAGAGGGGGATGACATAGATAAGTGGCTAGGGGCCTTTGAGAGGGCACTCCAAATGAGAAGGGTTAAGCCTCAATACTGGGGTTCCCTTTTGTGGGAGTTGGTCCCCAACTCAGGGAGGGATAGGCTTCTGACCTTAAGGGGGGAGGAGGCAGATTCATACCCTAGTATGAAGAGGTGCTTAGTCAAGAAGTTTGGTCTGACCCCAGAGCAATATAGAATGAAGTTCAGGGACACCCAGAAGGTCAGTACCCAGTCTTGGGTTGACTTTGTGGACACCTCACTAAAGGCACTAGAGGGCTGGATTATTGGCAACAAAGTAAATACTTATGAGGGGTTATACAATCTGATCATGAGAGAGCACATCTTGACCAATTGTATCCAAGAAAGGTTACGCCAGCATCTAGTGGACTCTAAGCTGACCAACCCTAGAGAGCTAGGGGAGGCAGCTGATGAGTGGTTGAGAACCAGGGTGGTTGTCAAGTCCCAGGGGGGAGACTCCAAGAAGGGGGGGACAGGTCCCCAAAAACCTAAGGAGGGAGGTGGTAAGCCCACCACAGAGACTCCCTCTGTACCCCAGAACCCTAAGAAGGAGGAGAGTAAATCCCACTCCCACTCTGACATGCAGAGACAGGGAGACCCAGGGTTAAAAAAGCTCTTGGACAGTAGGGCTTGCTTTGACTGTCAGCAGACAGGTCACTTCAGAGGAGATGCAGCCTGTCCAAAGAAGGTGGTTAGCACTGGGCTGTCCAGTGTAGCCATAGAGGAGGATTCCTCAGATGATGAAGTCCTCCTAGCATTGTGCTGGGAGACAGGACCAGATGGTAAGCTGGTGATCCCTGAGGGTGGGAGTAGGCACTTCCACCACATTCAAGTGAATGGGATCCCTACCACTGGCCTGAGAGACACCTGTGCCAGTCACACTGTAGTGAGTGACCGGTTAGTGACCCCAGACATGTATGTCCCAGGAAAGACAAAGAAAGTCAGGATAGCCACAGGGGAGGTCACCTCCAAACCTGTAGCCATAGTGCCCCTAGAAAGGGAGGGTATCCTTGACTGGATTAGGGTGGTAGTCAGTGCTGACCTTCCCCTAGATTGTATCCTGGGCAATGACCTCCCAGAGGTGAGTCTGGTCACAGATGGGGTGGTCGCCCAGGGCGCCCCCCCTACCCAAAGTCCTGGGGAGTCAGTCCCTACAGCTAGGAGACAGGGGTCCCCAAGAAAAGGAAAGAAGAAAAGGAAGGGTAGGCCACTCTTAAAGAGAGTTCCAAGGAGCCAAAGGCCTTCTGCCCCAGTAGGGGGGGAGCCCAGAGTTGGCACTGGTGAGGCCTCACCTGACCCCAAGGAAGTCCTGAGTAGTCAGGCAGCTGTCCAGATGCAAGGTGTTGCCCCTGCACTGACAGAAGGGAGAGTGGAAGGAGGGTGTCTGCCACAGGAGGTGGTAGCCCCCCACTCTAGACAGCAAGAGGGGTACCAGGACCCCAAAGATGCCCCTAAAGCAGCTCAGCCACCTGTCAGTGGAGAGCTTAGGGTGTGGTTCTGGGTACTGACAGCTGTCAGTAGCCTCTGCGGGGTGCTAGCCTTCCTGGCAGCACTGTACTTGGCCTGGGAGGCAGACCCCAGGGCCAATAGCAAAGTAGGCCCCCTGACCCTGTTGGTCATGGTGGGGTTGCTCAAGTGTTGGGTGACCTCTTTGGGTAAGCTAGGTGTTGCCCTAGCAAAGTTAGGAGTAGGGGAGGTGGGCACCTCACTACCCAAGTTGGCAGAGAGAGAGGAGGAAGACCCCCCTAGAGGGAAGTTTCAGTTTGAGTTGGGTCCTTTTACTGTTGGGATGGCTTCACTACCCAGAGGGAGTGACCCTGACAGGGGGATGTAAGGCAGAGTAGGCCCTGCAAAGGGACAGCCAGTTTTCTTCACTGTCTTCCTCGCCTAACAAGCCAGGAAGACTCTCCCAGGGTTGGGCTGAGTCTCCTGGGCGTGTGGGCTGGGGGGGGGTTGTGTGAGAAACTGGGGCTGATTGCAGAGGCCCCATAACTTTTTGCCCCCATTTTCCACTTTATGCTGGTGTTTTCCTGACTCTGATGGTGCCCTGGGTACTGCTAACCAGTCCCAGGGCCTGTGCTCTGTGTAAAATGGATATGCAAATTAGGCTAATTATAATTGGCTAAGTAAACCTACCTATAAGTCCCTAGTATATGGTAGGGCATGTAGGTTTAGGGACCACAGCATAGGTGGTGCACACCTAGGTGCATTGCTGAGGTGCCCAGTGTCATTTTAAAAGCAAGCCTGCCTTCCTGGCTGCTTTTAAATTAAAGTTATATGCAAATTCGACTTTGGAATTAAAGGTACTTCCAAAGTCTTAAACTACCTTATTTTTACATATAAGTCACCCCTAAGGTGTGCCCTATGTGCCCCTAGGGCTGGGTGCCATGTAACTATAAGCAGGGACTTTATAAAAATAGATTTATATGCCCTGGTGAGGTAAAAACAGCCAAATTCGTTTTTCCCTCATTGAAGTAAATGGCCTTCATAGGCTAGAATGGGCAGACTTTATTTAAAATTTTAAAGTCTCCTTAAATGTTACATACCAAGAATTTGGTATCAAATTGATTGTTATAATAAATCCCACAACTTCCAGTTGTTGGATTTAATATAACTAGTGCAGGTAAAAAGTTTAGACTTTACCTAAAAAGTTGCCAATTTCAGCTCTGCATTGTTTTTGCTGCTGTGCTCTGATTGGCCAGCCTGCAGCAGCTTCTGCCAGGCTACTTTAATGAGGTGTGAAGTGGCCTGACTTCACACAAAGGAATGTGCTTGGGGGAGAGAATCTCCCCTCAGCAGATGGGGAAGCAGGAAGGGGGAGGGCTGCCAAACTGGTCTTCAAAGGCAGAGAAGGACATCTGGAGCACCCAGCAACACCCCCACATCCTGCAACCCCAGACAGCTAGGTGCCCCCTTGATTAGATTAGGAGAGGGCAGGAGAGGGGTGTGTTTATGATTTTTAGCCACACCAGTGGGTGGGCTCAGCCAGATCTCTCCTCTAAAAATCAGATTCATCCATTTTGGATTTTTAGAGACTGTTGCCTTCTGGGATGGATTTTTGCCACACTTCCCAGGAAGTGGTCATCACAGGGGGACGACCCTGTCCCTGATTGGAGGACCAGGGCCCCCCTGCTTTTCACCCAGGAGCAAGGATAAAACTGGCAGACCTGCACCCACGCCTCAGATCCCCACCAAATTTCAAGAAGAAAGAACTACAAGGAGAAGAAGGACTGCCCTGCTGGACCCCTGGCCTGCACCTGGACCCTGCACTCAGAAAGACTGCACCAGCTGCACACTTGGGCTTCACCACAAGAAGGACTTTGCCTGGCTTCCACTGGTTCAAGGAGGGACTCCCTGTTTGCTACAGGTGAAAAATTGCTAACCAGAGTCCCCTGCACCAACTCCTGAAAAAGTGACCAGCTGACCACTGTCCAGTGGCCAAAAAGGAGTTTGCGCCAGGTGCACTCTGGGAGTTGAAGTCCGCACTTCCCAAGGACCATCACAGAACTTCTGGACCCTTGGGGTGAGCTGTGGACCCCAAAAGAACCTTAAAAGAACATCTGGGTGAAGCCCCAGAAGTTTGGAAAAGATTGGAGAAATTTTAGAAAAAAGCTCCATAAAGTGACCGACTCGACGTGGAAATTCTAGCCGGCTTGCCTCAACCGCGACCCGGCCTGACTTCGTGGTTCGTCCCGGTCAAGAAAAACATCCGAAAAAGAGACTAAGTCCGAACGTAAAAAGTTGACCGGGACCTTCCAGCCATCGTATCCGAGAAGGGCTCCACGGACGTCGGATCAAGATCCAGGTTTACCCCGGTCGAAGGATTTTCATCTCGAAAAAACGACTAAGTCCGAAGGTAGAAATCACCACCGAGGAAACCGACTTCGCGTATCCGGACAAGGGCTCCAGGAGGTCGGATCCAACTGGCAGGTTCGTCCCGGTGAAGAAAAACTTCAAAATAAAGACTAAGTCAGAAGGTAACTTTTTAACCGAGGCCTCCCGCGACCTGTAGCCGAGCAGGGCTCCATCGCGGTCGGCCTGAAAGTTTGACTTTGTCCCGGTCCTGGTGCAACCAGATGACCCGATTGGCGCTTTTTGTTTCTATGCGCTAGAAAATAATAATACTTTAAAAATTCATATCTCCGGTTCCCCTGAACCGATTTTAATCGTTTTTGTGTCATTTTAAAGATAAAAATATAAGCTATTTTTATAAATTGGTTTTGGATTCTTAAACTGTTTCCTGTGTTTTATTTAATTACTGTTTTGTGATATTTGAATGCTTTACACTTTGTCTCCTAAGTTAAGCCTTGACGCTCGATGCCAAGCTACCAAGGGTAGAGCTGGGATTAATTTACTGAGACCTAACTGTACTTTTGTGGAGGTTTGTGGCTTGTTGCTAGGTGTAGGTACCTACCTGCCCTATCAATAACCCATTTTCCAACATAATTGGAAGCAGCGACGGGATCCTGTACTTGTGTTCAATATCACGTTACAGTTTTAGATAAAACAAATAAAAAATCCTTCAAATTGTCCTAGTGCAAAAATTGTTTTTAATTTTTAATTTTAATTTTTTTTTTGTAATTAATTTGGATTAATTTCAATTATTGAATTTTTGTAATTTTTCTAAATTCTTGTTTCCAATTTTTGCAAAAAGTTTTTGTTGACACAAAACTAGGGAACCATGGAGCTTGATCTGGCTAGCCTACCCACACTGACAGTAGTCCAGCTTAGGGGGTTGTGTATTGAGAGGGGGTTGCCTGCAACCACTAATCTCAGGAAGGAAATCCTAATTAAATCCCTGACAGCATGGGCTGAGGCCCAAGAGGTAGAGACAGAGGAAGCTCCAGAGGAGGAAGAAAAAGAGGAAGATGCTAACTCTAACCACTCAGGGGAGGGAAGGCATCAGACCCCAAGTGAGGAAGAGGAGGAACGGTCCTCACTGGATACAGTCACTAGGGGCAGACCCAAAGCTAGTGGTAGGAAGAGGGTCCTTTCAGGAGGAGAGAACCCATCCATCAGGGAAAGAGAGCTGGAAGCCCAGGTAGCCTACATAGCTTTGGAAGCAGAGAAGCTGGCCCTAGAGAAGAAAAAGTGGGCATACAAAGAAAAAAGAGATGGAAGCAGCGATAAAGAAGCTGAGGTGTCCATGGGTGGGGGAGTTTGCCCCAGATTACCCAAGGGGGTAGTTCCTGCTTATGTAGAGGGGGATGACATAGATAAGTGGCTAGGGGCCTTTGAGAGGGCACTCCAAATGAGAAGGGTTAAGCCTCAATACTGGGGTTCCCTTTTGTGGGAGTTGGTCCCCAACTCAGGGAGGGATAGGCTTCTGACCTTAAGGGGGGAGGAGGCAGATTCATACCCTAGTATGAAGAGGTGCTTAGTCAAGAAGTTTGGTCTGACCCCAGAGCAATATAGAATGAAGTTCAGGGACACCCAGAAGGTCAGTACCCAGTCTTGGGTTGACTTTGTGGACACCTCACTAAAGGCACTAGAGGGCTGGATTATTGGCAACAAAGTAAATACTTATGAGGGGTTATACAATCTGATCATGAGAGAGCACATCTTGACCAATTGTATCCAAGAAAGGTTACGCCAGCATCTAGTGGACTCTAAGCTGACCAACCCTAGAGAGCTAGGGGAGGCAGCTGATGAGTGGTTGAGAACCAGGGTGCTTGTCAAGTCCCAGGGGGGAGACTCCAAGAAGGGGGGGACAGGTCCCCAAAAACCTAAGGAGGGAGGTGGTAAGCCCACCACAGAGACTCCCTCTGTACCCCAGAACCCTAAGAAGGAGGAGAGTAAATCCCACTCCCACTCTGACATGCAGAGACAGGGAGACCCAGGGTTAAAAAAGCTCTTGGACAGTAGGGCTTGCTTTGACTGTCAGCAGACAGGTCACTTCAGAGGAGATGCAGCCTGTCCAAAGAAGGTGGTTAGCACTGGGCTGTCCAGTGTAGCCATAGAGGAGGATTCCTCAGATGATGAAGTCCTCCTAGCATTGTGCTGGGAGACAGGACCAGATGGTAAGCTGGTGATCCCTGAGGGTGGGAGTAGGCACTTCCACCACATTCAAGTGAATGGGATCCCTACCACTGGCCTGAGAGACACCTGTGCCAGTCACACTGTAGTGAGTGACCGGTTAGTGACCCCAGACATGTATGTCCCAGGAAAGACAAAGAAAGTCAGGATAGCCACAGGGGAGGTCACCTCCAAACCTGTAGCCATAGTGCCCCTAGAAAGGGAGGGTATCCTTGACTGGATTAGGGTGGTAGTCAGTGCTGACCTTCCCCTAGATTGTATCCTGGGCAATGACCTCCCAGAGGTGAGTCTGGTCACAGATGGGGTGGTCGCCCAGGGCGCCCCCCCTACCCAAAGTCCTGGGGAGTCAGTCCCTACAGCTAGGAGACAGGGGTCCCCAAGAAAAGGAAAGAAGAAAAGGAAGGGTAGGCCACTCTTAAAGAGAGTTCCAAGGAGCCAAAGGCCTTCTGCCCCAGTAGGGGGGGAGCCCAGAGTTGGCACTGGTGAGGCCTCACCTGACCCCAAGGAAGTCCTGAGTAGTCAGGCAGCTGTCCAGATGCAAGGTGTTGCCCCTGCACTGACAGAAGGGAGAGTGGAAGGAGGGTGTCTGCCACAGGAGGTGGTAGCCCCCCACTCTAGACAGCAAGAGGGGTACCAGGACCCCAAAGATGCCCCTAAAGCAGCTCAGCCACCTGTCAGTGGAGAGCTTAGGGTGTGGTTCTGGGTACTGACAGCTGTCAGTAGCCTCTGCGGGGTGCTAGCCTTCCTGGCAGCACTGTACTTGGCCTGGGAGGCAGACCCCAGGGCCAATAGCAAAGTAGGCCCCCTGACCCTGTTGGTCATGGTGGGGTTGCTCAAGTGTTGGGTGACCTCTTTGGGTAAGCTAGGTGTTGCCCTAGCAAAGTTAGGAGTAGGGGAGGTGGGCACCTCACTACCCAAGTTGGCAGAGAGAGAGGAGGAAGACCCCCCTAGAGGGAAGTTTCAGTTTGAGTTGGGTCCTTTTACTGTTGGGATGGCTTCACTACCCAGAGGGAGTGACCCTGACAGGGGGTTGTAAGGCAGAGTAGGCCCTGCAAAGGGACAGCCAGTTTTCTTCACTGTCTTCCTCGCCTAACCAGCCAGGAAGACTCTCCCAGGGTTGGGCTGAGTCTCCTGGGCGTGTGGGCTGGGGGGGGGTTGTGTGAGAAACTGGGGCTGATTGCAGAGGCCCCATAACTTTTTGCCCCCATTTTCCACTTTATGCTGGTGTTTTCCTGACTCTGATGGTGCCCTGGGTACTGCTAACCAGTCCCAGGGCCTGTGCTCTGTGTAAAATGGATATGCAAATTAGGCTAATTATAATTGGCTAAGTAAACCTACCTATAAGTCCCTAGTATATGGTAGGGCATGTAGGTTTAGGGACCACAGCATAGGTGGTGCACACCTAGGTGCATTGCTGAGGTGCCCAGTGTCATTTTAAAAGCAAGCCTGCCTTCCTGGCTGCTTTTAAATTAAAGTTATATGCAAATTCGACTTTGGAATTAAAGGTACTTCCAAAGTCTTAAACTACCTTATTTTTACATATAAGTCACCCCTAAGGTGTGCCCTATGTGCCCCTAGGGCTGGGTGCCATGTAACTATAAGCAGGGACTTTATAAAAATAGATTTATATGCCCTGGTGAGGTAAAAACAGCCAAATTCGTTTTTCCCTCATTGAAGTAAATGGCCTTCATAGGCTAGAATGGGCAGACTTTATTTAAAATTTTAAAGTCTCCTTAAATGTTACATACCAAGAATTTGGTATCAAATTGATTGTTATAATAAATCCCACAACTTCCAGTTGTTGGATTTAATATAACTAGTGCAGGTAAAAAGTTTAGACTTTACCTAAAAAGTTGCCAATTTCAGCTCTGCATTGTTTTTGCTGCTGTGCTCTGATTGGCCAGCCTGCAGCAGCTTCTGCCAGGCTACTTTAATGAGGTGTGAAGTGGCCTGACTTCACACAAAGGAATGTGCTTGGGGGAGAGAATCTCCCCTCAGCAGATGGGGAAGCAGGAAGGGGGAGGGCTGCCAAACTGGTCTTCAAAGGCAGAGAAGGACATCTGGAGCACCCAGCAACACCCCCACATCCTGCAACCCCAGACAGCTAGGTGCCCCCTTGATTAGATTAGGAGAGGGCAGGAGAGGGGTGTGTTTATGATTTTTAGCCACACCAGTGGGTGGGCTCAGCCAGATCTCTCCTCTAAAAATCAGATTCATCCATTTTGGATTTTTAGAGACTGTTGCCTTCTGGGATGGATTTTTGCCACACTTCCCAGGAAGTGGTCATCACAGGGGGACGACCCTGTCCCTGATTGGAGGACCAGGGCCCCCCTGCTTTTCACCCAGGAGCAAGGATAAAACTGGCAGACCTGCACCCACGCCTCAGATCCCCACCAAATTTCAAGAAGAAAGAACTACAAGGAGAAGAAGGACTGCCCTGCTGGACCCCTGGCCTGCACCTGGACCCTGCACTCAGAAAGACTGCACCAGCTGCACACTTGGGCTTCACCACAAGAAGGACTTTGCCTGGCTTCCACTGGTTCAAGGAGGGACTCCCTGTTTGCTACAGGTGAAAAATTGCTAACCAGAGTCCCCTGCACCAACTCCTGAAAAAGTGACCAGCTGACCACTGTCCAGTGGCCAAAAAGGAGTTTGCGCCAGGTGCACTCTGGGAGTTGAAGTCCGCACTTCCCAAGGACCATCACAGAACTTCTGGACCCTTGGGGTGAGCTGTGGACCCCAAAAGAACCTTAAAAGAACATCTGGGTGAAGCCCCAGAAGTTTGGAAAAGATTGGAGAAATTTTAGAAAAAAGCTCCATAAAGTGACCGACTCGACGCGGAAATTCTAGCCGGCTTGCCTCAACCGCGACCCGGCCTGACTTCGTGGTTCGTCCCGGTCAAGAAAAACATCCGAAAAAGAGACTAAGTCCGAACGTAAAAAGTTGACCGGGACCTTCCAGCCATCGTATCCGAGAAGGGCTCCACGGACGTCGGATCAAGATCCAGGTTTACCCCGGTCGAAGGATTTTCATCTCGAAAAAACGACTAAGTCCGAAGGTAGAAATCACCACCGAGGAAACCGACTTCGCGTATCCGGACAAGGGCTCCAGGAGGTCGGATCCAACTGGCAGGTTCGTCCCGGTGAAGAAAAACTTCAAAATAAAGACTAAGTCAGAAGGTAACTTTTTAACCGAGGCCTCCCGCGACCTGTAGCCGAGCAGGGCTCCATCGCGGTCGGCCTGAAAGTTTGACTTTGTCCCGGTCCTGGTGCAACCAGATGACCCGATTGGCGCTTTTTGTTTCTATGCGCTAGAAAATAATAATACTTTAAAAATTCATATCTCCGGTTCCCCTGAACCGATTTTAATCGTTTTTGTGTCATTTTAAAGATAAAAATATAAGCTATTTTTATAAATTGGTTTTGGATTTTTAAGCTGTTTCCTGTGTTTTATTTAATTACTGTTTTGTGATATTTGAATGCTTTACACTTTGTCTCCTAAGTTAAGCCTTGACGCTCGATGCCAAGCTACCAAGGGTAGAGCTGGGATTATTTTACTGAGACCTAACTGTACTTTTGTGGAGGTTTGTGGCTTGTTGCTAGGTGTAGGTACCTACCTGCCCTATCAATAACCCATTTTCCAACAGTCCTGATCGGTATATCAGCAATGCTCCATGAGGCTACACTCTTATTCTGATAGTTGGAGATAAAGGTGAGGAAAAATGATTACCCAGACCATGATATGGTGATTATTATAGGTGTTTATTTACATATGTTAATACAGTGGTGATGGTGAGTTGATTCAAAAGAAATTGTTGACAATATTTTGGCACCTATGCAATCCTGCAGCTGTGTTTGGTTGATCCCCCTCTTGTTGATGGCCAGCATCCTCCTCTTCCTCCTCTTCAGGCATTTGTGGCTCTGATTCTAACAGGGGAATGTTCCTTTGTACACAAATGTTGTGCAGGATGGCACAGGTTAAAATGATCTTGCAGACCATTTCTGGTGAGTATAGGAGGCTGCCACCAGTGATGTTGAGGCACCTGAATCTCAACTTCAGGATGCCAAAGGTCCTCTTGACTATGGTGTGTGTCCTCCTATGTGCCCATTGTAGGCACACTCTGCTGCAGTGCTTGGATTGACAAATGGGGTCATAATCCATGGCTGGATCCCATACCTCTGATCAGCTGAAAGAGAAAATGATTGAGATCATGTTGAAGTATCTTGCCCCATTAATATCACCTTGCATGGCAGTAGTTCCCTTGTGTTGTCTGTGACTCATTTGTGTTTGTGTTATTGTGTTGATTCCTAGGCTTTTAGGATGTACCATCAGCATTGGGTTGTTTCCTTGGCTGAACAAGTGTTTGGCTGCTGACCAGTTATCAGCAGTATATTTTAGATGTTGTAGTACAGTATGTACTCCCTAGCATTGTGACTTGTGATACAGGTGTCCCTGTGTCTTAACTGGGGGTGAGATGATAGTTCCATACACAGAATCAATTTGACAGTGGTGGTAACACGTTTGCATCTATGTACCCTGGACATCCCATACCTTTTGACATATGCAATGGATTAATTTAAACATCAGTGAGATGCTTACATTTTGCAAGGCGACAATTAGCCAAACTTCTCCATACGTTGTGATCATTGACGTCTTAAAATTTGACTGTACACTAATTTCACATGTGTGACAAGTTCACTGCAGACCGATTTCTCTGCCCTTGGAAAGTTGACTCAGGTTGTAACGTTTACCTAGTCTATTTCAGCTGGCTAACTTGGTTGTGAGGTTGTCGTTTTGAGTTTCAGAAGGTCTGTATGGCAGTACATCTGTTGTGTGTGTGTTAATTTGTCACAATGCATATGTGTAGGAATGTGCACCTTCCATATAGTACCATCAAGATGTGTTCTTCGCACAGTCCACTTGCCTCTTGGTAGTGGGCAATGTGAGAGCAGGAGTGATGTGAGATATTGGAAGGGCCTCAATGATTGCAAGTGACCTTTATTGTAGTCATCATAATGCTATGTGAGTCACAGTGTTTGACCTGCAGCAAATTACATTCCACACCGCTTACACAGTAAGTATTGGCTGGAAGGGTGTTTGTTTGGGTGTTATTGATGTGTTATTGGAGTTTTATCTTGACAGATGTCATGCCAGTTGACACCATGTGTTTGTCATTGTGTTGTTTTACATTTTCCCCTTGTGTCTGTGGAGTAGCATAAATTTTTATTTGGAACGGTACTTTGTCCCTAGGTGTGTCTCCCATTGGGTGAGGATATCAAACATGCCTAGCAGTGTCACAACCTCAGTGTGTTCCTGTTCACATGTCTCTGTCGTGGTGTATGTGTTGTTTGTCCTAGAGGGTTGCTGTGCTGTGTGTATATAAGTAGGTTTCTGTACTTACCAACAAGTAGTCCATTTCCATATAGTCCATCCTGGAAGTGTTGATTGATTGTAAAGTGACGGAAGATGAATGAATCATGTACACTCCCAGGATACTTTGCCACAATGTTGGTGATCAATTCCTGGTGATCCACAAAGGCCTGCACATTGATGGAGTGTGTGTGCTTCCTGTTGCGGTATAGATGTTCAGTTGCAGCAGGTGGCACAAGGCGTACATGTGTGCAGTCAATGGCACCAAGGACGTGTGGAAATCCATTAATGAGGTAAAACCCCTGTTTGGTCTCCTGCTGCTTCCGCTGTGTGTTGGGGAAGCAGATGTGGCAGAGCGTGAGTGTGATGATGGCATCCAGTACCTTGGGCAGGAAGGCGGAGAATGATGGCTGTGAGATCCCAGCAACCAGGGCGCCAGTGGTTTGAAAGGAGCCACTTGCCAATATGTGTAGTACAGCTAGCAGCTTGGTTTCTGGTGGGATGGTGCGGGGTGTCTGCAAGCTGGGTGCCAACTGTGGCTCAATGTTGAGCAGCACCTGCTGAATGGCTTGCCAGTTCAACCTGTACCTCTGGATGATGTCATGGTCCCTGAGGCCATGAAGGGTTGTCCTGGTGCAGAATATCCTCTCCTGCCTTCTGCGTTGCCTTTGGGGTCCCTGCTGGTGTTGTGGAAGCTGCTGTTGTTGTTCCTGTGCTCTGCGTCTGCGTGCACGCTGGATGAAAAGCACCTCCTTGTCTTCCTTTTGGAGGTCTGCTGTTGCTTCTGTGTGTTTTGATTAAATACAGGTGTGTTTGCCCCATTTTAACACCTGCCCTGACTCAGGCGTTAATTTTTGACGCAAACCAGGCTGTGCGTCATTTTCCGACTCCGCCTCCCAGCCGTGCAGGATTTTTGCGCGGTAGCATAAATAAGGAGAACGGGAGTTTGTGTCATTTTTTGGACGGGAACGCCTACCTTGCACATCATTAACGCAAGGCGGTTTCCCGCATCTAGAAAATGACACACACAGCAGGATTTTGACGTCCGCGCCCGGGCTCGGGCGTCAAAGTTTAAATATGGTGCACGGTTTGCGCCGAAATGTGCATCACAATTTTTGACGCACATTCAGCGCAGACAGTGTATAAATATGCCCCCTAGTACCTCCATGTATGAAGCCATCAGTGATGACGAAACTCCTGGACTTGTGGACATGTAGGACGGTCCTGGCCCATCCAGGCAACCTGGTCAGATGGCCACAGTGAGCCTCACTTTGGCCACAATGTCACCTCCCAGCCGTGTTGCATCAACATCCTAGGCAACGATGCACCCTCCAACCTCTGTACCAAGCACAGTTTCCATCATCTTGTGCCTACCGGTCCTGGATCCTGAGGAGCAACTTGACACGCCTGACACTGAAGGTCCAGTTGGAGAGGGCACCCTGTTCCAAGGGCACAGGCTAGTGGGGGTAGAGTGTGTGGAAGGGATGCTGTGGGCCAGTGGAGTGAGGACACTGGGGCTGCTGTTGGCCAGGACACCATCTGCCACACATTGGGGGTCTATCAGAAGTTCTGAGGTGTGATGGGCCAGGTGTTGACTGAACTCGAGGAAATGAAGCAGCTTCAGAGGGTCTTGATAAAAATATTTGATGCCCTTAACGATGAAATTGGCACCCTAACAGGGGTGCTGAGGGAAATCAACACCACCCTGAGCAGGGTTTTCACTCCACCATCTTCCCCTTCCTGTGTGGCAATTATATCACAACAAAGTGTGTCTGTGGCAGCTATAAGGAAAGAAACCCTGCCAGAGGCACAAACACCCCACCGATAGACACTCCGCCTTTGTAGCAGCTGATTCCTCCCACCCCTGGCAAGCGAGGGCATCCAGCAAAGAATCCAGAAGATGGGGATGGCAAGACACCCACCACTGCCAGCAATAAACTTCTTTCTTAATGTCCTCCTTTGTGTGTCACAAGTACACTCTTCTTTAAATTATATTTTTATTGAGAGAGTTCACTAATCAATACATTAAAGCATTAAGTGAAAATCCGGTCTCGTCGCAACAACGTTAGACTGTTTGGCCTCCCGGAGTCCACAGATAAGGGCAGGATGGAGGATTTTGTAGAGAACCTGCTTGCTGAACTATTTCCTGGAGAGCTTTCCCGAATACTTGTAGTAGAGAGGGCTCATAGATCGCTCGGGCCTCGGCCGCCGCCTGGGACTCTGCCGCAACCTGTTATTATCCGTTTGTTGAACTATCATGATAGAGACGCTGTGCTGATGCTGGCTAGAGAAAAACGCCCGGTGACATATAAGAACACTGAGTTGAACTTCTTTCCAGATTACAATCCGAGTGTGCAAGTGGCACACAGGGCATTCCTGCCAGTCAAATGTTCTTTAAGCTTGACTGATGCTCAATTCTCTCTAATCTATCCTGCAAAGCTTTGAGTGCTGCATTTCTTTACGGATCAGAAGCAGGCGGCTAAGTTTGTTAAGACGATTCCCCGGAGGCCTGCATTGAGCGAAAGACCCTGGTGCCGAGCGAGCGAGACTAAGCAATACTGATTAAACGCTTTTGGGGCTGGAAGCCCAGTAGATCTAGACGACTACAAGGAATGCAGCTTGGGTGCCTTTGTTTCTCATTCATGTGCCGTTCTGACATTATCACTACTCTTTGTGCCCTTTGCCCGCCCCAGTCCGCCTGCTTGGTTGGCAGGTTGGGTGGCTAGCCCTGCGACCCTTGGATGAGTCCTGTCACTATTTTGTGGGGGTTTGATTGTTTTTTTGTAGATTTGGGGGGGTGGTTCTTTGCTCTGACCCATTTGGGGGGGTCTGCGTGGGTGGGTGGTGGGCTTTGTTGCTCTATGTTCTTTTTTGTTTTCTAGTTTCTTTCTCTCTGCTTTTTTCTTCTGGATGTGATTGGCGGGTGGGAGAGAGTGGCTTGGCGGCAGGGAGTTCTGGCTTGGCTGCTTTGGAGGTGTTGGGGAGAATGACGTCGGTTAGCTGTCTTACCTGGAATGTGCGTGGCCTGAATGACCTGTGCAAAGTGTGGCTCATGTCTGCTTATGTTCAGCACCAGCACATAGATATATGCATGCTACAGAAGACTCACTTTGTGGCGTCTACGTTTAATCGTTTAAAAGCTGGGTGGATTGTTGAGTGCCACGGAGCGGTGTATTCACGATATGCGAGAGGTGTGGCGATCCTGTTGCGTAGGGGTTTGCAATGGCGCACTCACCGCGTAATAGTGGATCCGAATGGGCGTTATGTTCTGCTGAGAGGAAAGCTCTTGGATAGGCCCTGTTGACTTGTTTCGGTGTACGGTCCTAATGTTGATGACCCTGAATTCTTCTGTGAGGTGTGGCGTTTAATTGATTTGATGGGGAGTGGTGCTGTGATTTGGGGGGGAGACTTCAATGTGGTCCTGGACCCAGAGAGGGACCAGGAGAGCTTGTCCAGGGCACGACACTCTACCGCTGCCGCTGCTTTGACGACTGTTATGAGTGATGGTGCCTTGATTGACCTATGGAGGGTGAAACATGGAGAACAGAGGGAGGGCACTTGTGTTAACTATGTGCACAGTAGCTAGACCCGTATAGACCGCTGGTTGGGCACGAGGGATGTGGAGCTCTGGACGCGATCAGTGGAGCACCTGGCCCAGACTCTGTCGGACCATTCCCCGGTTAAGCTAGAGCTGGTGATACTGGGGGGACGAGTGCCGCTTTTGCCTGGTGACTGCCTCAGGGGGCACTCCGGGATGCGGCGCTCCGCAGGGAGGTTCGCAAGGCTATCATTCGATATTTCGATGAGAATTGTGGGTCGGTGAGTTCTGCTGGGACGCTCTTGGAGGCTTTCAAGGTGGTCATCCGTGGAGTGTGTCTTTCTAAGCAGTATAGGGTGCTCTGTGCGCTGCGGCGGGAGCTGGCTGAATTGGAGTCGCAAATTGCTGAGCTGGAGGACAAAATTTGTGACAGATTGGGCTGGCGACACGTTGGCGGCTCTTAGGAGCGCGGTATCTCTGTATGACGAAGCATCCTTCAGGGAAGTTTGTTTTCTGGGGAAATACGCCAAGGCGTGGCGTTATGGTGAGGGGGATAGGGCTGGGCGTACTCTGGCGCACATGCTGCATAAGCCCTGGACTAGCCTCTATGTCACTGAAATAGATGGATTGGAGGGAGAGTGAGTGACTGGAACGGAGGGAGTCATGAAGGTTTTTACTTGATACTTTATAGACTTCTACGCTGCACCCACAGAGCTGAATTGAGAAGTAATGCAGGACTAGATTAGTTTGCTCTGGTTTGAAGATACACATAGAGCCTATTTTGATGCTCCCTTCTCTGTGGAGGAGATTACGGAGACAATTTGTGGCTTGCACGGCGGCAAGTCCCCGGGATCGGATGGCTTGACTCCTGCTTTTTACAAAGAATATTGTGATATTTTAGCCCCCCTCCTGTTGGAGGTGTATGCAGAGGCGATGCAGACAGGGGCTCTTCCTGCTTCCCTTTGGGAGGTGCTGATTGTCACGATCCTTAAGTCCGGAAAGGAACCCCATAGCTGCGATTCGTACCGCCCACTCTCTATGATTAATGTAGACAATAAAATCTTAGCTAAGATGATGGCGGTGAGGCTTCAGCCGTTAATGCCGCGGTTGGTGCTCCCTGATCAGTCTGGATTTGTGCCTGGGCGGTCAACGATGCATAATCTGTGAACGTTCTTTGTGGTTGTGGGTGGCCTTGAAATGGAGGAAGAGGCTGTGGCGGTGTTTTTGAATGCCACAAAGGCATTTGATTCGCTGGCATGGCAGTATTTGTTAGCGCTGCTTGGTAGGGTGGGCATGAGCGAGTGATTTGTGAAGCTGATTCGATTGCTGTACACGGCTCCTGTCGCTCGAGTGCAGCTGAACGGTAGCATTTCTGACCCCTTCCTGGTGGCCCGGGGGACCCATCAGGGCTGCCCTTTCTCTCAGTTACTATTTGCAATAGCCATGGAGCCGTTGGCGGCCTTTCTGCGACAGCACCACAACAATAGGGGGCTGCCGTTCCAGCAGCGACCTATATTAATTTCAATGTATGCCGATGATATTGCGTTGTATGCTCGGGAGCCGAGCAAGAACCTCGATGTTCTGCTTAATGAGGTCGTCCGATTTGGCGCCTTTTCTGGTATAATGATAAACTGGTCTAAATCGGTTTTGCTGCCCCTCTCTGCTGGAACTGCGAGTTTGCAGTCACGCTACCCCATCGTGTGGGCGAGCGGTCTGGTACGATACTTGGGAATTTGGCTGAGTTGTGACGTAGAAACTCTATGGCTTGTTAACTATGGCAGGTTGATAGCTTGGCTAGAGGACAGGATTGAGGTGTGGCGCTCGCTGCCATTGTCGCTTATAGGGCGCATTGGCATTGCCAAGATGGTTGTGCTGCCCAAATTTCTGTATTTGTTTGTAAACCTCCCGCTGGCGCTTACAGCTGGTTTTCTGCGGCGGCTCCGTTCGGCTCTAGTGCGGCTTGTCTGGGAAGGGGGAAAGCCCAGGATTTCCTGGGAGAAGCTGACGCTGCCGTTTGAGCTGGACGGCCTCGCTGCCCCTGATCTGGAGCTCTATTACTATTGTGCTCAGGCCCAGTTTGCGTATTATTGGATCCATCCTGTGCATTATTTGCCCCATCTTGCGCCGGAAAGTGAAGCGGTGTGGCCAGATATGCTGTCCAGGGTACTTGGGTGCCTGTTTCAGCCCCGGTCTCGAGGGGTGGACACAGTTGCGTGTACTTCTGGAGCCAGGGCGGCTCTATTACGCTGGTCAGGGACGAGTGAGCCCTTTGCCTCTACGATGCCGGTGCTGGATGTCGCTGATGAGAGGATGACCCGAGATGTGAAGCTGCAAGACTTCCTTGATGGCTCAGGGCTGTCCTCTTTGGGAGATTGGTTTGAGGGGGAGCGATTGATCTCTCCAGAGGAGGTGCTTGGCTCTGGAGCAGACAATGCTTTGCATAGATTATATGTTCTGCGTGTGCGATTTACCAGCCTACCGGTGATCCCGAAGGCATGCCAGGTGCTGGAGATGTTGTGGCATGTGCAGTCTCCGCGTAGACTCATTACTAAGCTGAACGGGTGCCTGCAGGTGCAGCAGAGCGATATGGCCGTGGCCGCTAAGGCGAAGTGGGAACTGGATGTTGGGGAAGATATTTCAGAGGCAATGTGGAAGAGTTGCTGCGCGCACATGAGAGCACTGTCGCCGAACTATCGACTGCGGCTTATTCATTTTTACATCGCTTATATTACACCCCTCGAAGTCTTTATGCTATGGGGCTGCGTGCGGATGCAAATTGTGACAGGTGCACCTGATGCTGATTTTATGCAATTAGCGTGGAATTGTGGGGAAGTGCGTGCCTTTTGGCTGGAAGTGATGCAGGCGATTGCGAAAATGACAGGCTTGGATTTACCCTTATCCCCTGTGTTGGCGCTGCTTGGATTGGTGGATGAGGTGCCGCCGGCATGGCGCAGACTGGTAGGAATGCTGCTATTAGTGGCTAAACGTCGAGTGGCAATGTGCTGGGGGAGGGGCAATGCCCCAAGCGGGGCTGATTGGCTGCGTGATGCAGTGTTCTGTCAAGAGCAATTAACGATTTTTTGGGAACTGGCCCCTGAGTGTTCTCGCCTAAGGGATATTTGGGCTCCACTACGCTCCTTCCTGGAGTCGCATAAATGAAAAATGATGTGATTTTCCCTTCTGAGTGGTCACGCGCAAGGATGCTTGGCTTGGTCATTGCTCGTCAGCTCCATGTTTGTTATCAGGACGGATGACTCTGCTGCCTGTACCTGCTCTTCCGCCTTCGTCTCTCTTTTGTTGGTTGTTGTTCCTTTCTTTTTCACCTGGGAGCGTGATAGTATTTAGCTTCCATCCTTGCAATGTGTTTTACTGCTATTTCTCATGTACAGTTCCAAGATGGTGATGGGACTTTGATTGTTTGAGCACGGTGGGACTGTTTATTTTGCTGTATCCTATCATTGATTGACACTAATTGCTGATGATTGGACACTGCTGGATTTTATGTGTTTGTATTTACTACCCTCCTAGGATTGTTGTTGTATGTTTATAAAATTGAATAAATAAATAAATACATTTAAAAAAGCATTACGTGAAAATCAATAGTTATCATAATTTGACGTACATTCCAGTCAGAGATGCAATACTCATCAGCCTCTGTGAACAACACATTATAGCACTAAAAATATGTCACTACACATTGCCCTCTGCACTCTGTTCTTTCTAGGAGAAAACAATCCAATATAGTATTGTACTTCCTCATCCAAGACCCTCCCACGCCTTCAAAAACACTGTCATAAGGCTCCGATCCTAATGCATATTTCTTTTTAAGCTCCGTAATTTTGACCCCTTTAGACCACCATTGTTGAAATGTCAGAACTATTTCCGTCTACCAGTTTTACAGAATTAACAATCTGGCTATTAGGGCAATAATAAACAGATGTTTTTCTTGCAGGGAGTCAATATCAGATGAATATCTGTATGCCGCTATCTGAGCATCAAGCGACTGTTCCAATCCAATCGTATAAGAACAGTAATTCGCAATTTCTTTCCACAATGGCCTTATTTTAGAACAGTCCCATATGCTATGAGTCCAACCGCCCGTCTCCTCCATTGAGCAATGAAAGCATTTATCAGGAATTTGAGGATAGATTTTATGTAGGAAAGCTGGTGTTCTATACAGTATCATTTAGTATAAAATTGCATGCACCTAAGAGTCGCACCCTTCAGTAAAGAAGGATAAACTCATAAATCTTATTCCATGCATCAACCGTAAATTGGAGGTCTTCTTTAGCCTGCCATTTATCCAGAACTTTTGCATGTAATGCATTTGCCTTCTTTCGTCTAAAAAAGGCAACCCAGCAACTAATAGACCTGCGAGTTCTGGACTCCATCAATTCTTATGTCAAATCTTGACTTGAGACAATCATACTTGGGTCAATTTAATTAAAAAAAGTATTGAATTTGGATAAATGGCCATTCCAGAACATCTTTATATCAACTGATATCAACATCAACTTCACTCCAGACTTTCCAAGGTTCAAATTGTGTAAAATCCATAACTTTGCTGTATATGTTGGTCTCCCATTTAGAAACAATATTTTAGTCTCAGGAGGGTCGATCCCTCCCTGATAATTATATCTGCCACATAAGTAACACCATTAATAACGGAAATATGTTAATGCATAAACACTTGCGCTTTAAGTTTTAACAACCACTGTAGGATCATATATCTAACTTTCTTGAGGGTTTTCGTAAGCCTGAGAAAATCAAGAATCTCATATTCTTGGAAAATCAGATTGAGAAAGAAATTATCGCTTAGATTTACACTTGAGGAATTACGAAATCTGTATGAAATATGTGCAAAGTTCATACAATAGTATTCCCCTAAATCTGGGAGACCTAGGCCCCGTTCTTTTACAGGTCTACACAATATGTCCACAGATAATCTAGAAGGCAGAAAACATTTCCTCCAACTTCTTCCAAAATTTCATCTGCAGGACCCAGGGAAGAGCGACAAACAGAAAGTTACATAACGGCATGATTGACATGTGAATCAGAGCGGCGCGCCCTAGAATTGATGAAGGCAAATTAGTCCATTTAACAAATGGTATCTTACTTTTAGTAATTAAAGATGCATAATTCACTGCATATAAATCAGTGATATTCTCTGAGACATATACCCATAGGTAACGCTTGGGTTTTGCGCTAATTAGTGGAAGAAACTCAGGCCCATATTTATGGAAAAATGACAGAGTGCGACACTGCGCTAAAATTGCCAGCTCCCCGCTCCATCATTTTCACAACGCAGGGATGCGCCGTATTTAAGTGAATATGGCGCACCGCTGTGTTGTCCCCTGTGCTGGCACTAAATTTAGCTGCCAATGCAGGCATCCTTGCAAGGATGTCTGCGTTGAGGGATGTGATTGTTTATGTGCAGGAATGTATCCCTTCCCGCACATAAACAATCACTAATGGTGCTTTAACACTTTTGTATGTGCTGCACAATGCAGCACACACAGACGTGCCAAAGCATCAGTTTCAAATGATTGTTAAGATGCAGGAAGGGACACCTTCCTGCCCATAAACAATCATTTCTGGCATTTTGCTCTTTCTATGTGTGCAAAAAAATACAAAAAAACGAGGAGGAATAAAATTATTCCTCCTCGTTGTGCCTTGCTAATGCCACCCCTGGGGGTGGCGTCAGATTTTGTCTCTGCCTCAGGTTTACGAAATCATGTAAATCTGAGGCAGCGTCAAAATGCAATGGGTGTTTCCATGGAGCGCCCACAAAAACACCCATTGCACGCCCCCTGACGCAGATAACTGCGTCGGAGGGGCCCATATTTACAAGGAGGTGTAACGCCACAAAAAGTGGCATTACACCTCCTTGTAAATATGGAGCAGTGGTTAGCAGCACTGGAGCGTCACCTAAAGTGACACTCCAGTGGTGCTAGGGGATCACAAATATGACCCTCAGTGAGTAAAATATTGAGAGCGCAAATACACAGTTGAATCTCCGTTTTAGACATGTTTATTTATAACCTCCAAGCTCTTGATATTCTTGAAAAATCCCAAAGACCAATTTTTGGATTTCTGTCTTGGGTGTTAAAAACAAGACTATGGTGGTCATTACAACCCTGGCGGTCGGTGTTAAAGTGGCGGTAAAACCGGCAACAGGCCGGCGGTAAATTTTTTTTAATTACAATCGTGGCGGAAACCGCCAACATAGCCAGCCACTTTAACACTCCTACTTCCACGGCGGTACAAACAAACACCACGGCGGTAACCGCCAACAGACAGGTGGAGGACAATGTACCGCCCACACTATTACAACCCACCAATCCGCCACATTTTCCGGGGCGGATTCACCGCGAACAAAAACACGGCGGAAACAGGACTTCGAAGGGAAAACGCTCACCTCTACACACCCCACAATTGTAATTGTAATTGTAATTGTAATCGTATTTATATAGCGCTTACTACCCCTGACGAGGCGTCGAAGCGCTTTTCGATGAGTAGCACGCTACTCCGGTACCCAACAAGAATTAGTGATGGATTAGTATAATTTAATAAGGAGTACAGTTTTAGTATTATTATGAGTTAATTTGAGTTGCGGATATGAGAGTTTGTTAGTTAGATTGACTGGAGTAATGGAGGGGTGGAGGAGGAAAGAAATCCAGAAGTGTTAATTGGGAGTTTATCCTTCATTTACTCAATCCAAAGGCTTGAGATGAATAAAAGGGGGGCGGAGGGGAAAGAGGATGTGGAAGGGTTAGGGAGAGCATAGTAGCAGGGTGAGATGAATGCAGGAGAATTTAGTAGGGTTGTGTGGGAGGTCACAGAGGTAGAGTGAGGTTTGGTGAGTTAGATGTGGGGATGGAGGGATGAGCTTAGGCAGAGATATTTAGGAGATTAAAGTGGTCGAAGGGATTTGGGATGAGTCCGAGTGAGAATGGAGGATAGTTTGATAGAGACATGACATAAGAGCGATGAGTAGATAAGTGTGATAAAAAGAGAGCAGAAATTCATAGAAACATGCCAGGCACAGAAACAACATATACACATACATATACATATATATATATATTTATACACACACACACATGACTATACACACACATCTGCACATACAATACATAATTAGAATCATGGGTAAAAAATACTTAGTCGTCCATTCATCATCCTGGTAAAAAGGCGGGAACTCCCCCACCTACCTCGAGGGTGGACGGGGCGTGGCCCAGCGGGCGGAGCCCACAGGTGCTCCACAAAGGGAGAAACCCTCCACTCTGTGCCTCCAGCAGAGGAAGACAGAAACCGCGCGTCCCAGTCAGACACAGACCACGGAACCACAAGGAACCAGGACGCCATGGAACCGGAGCTCCAAATTCTGCCAGCCTTTATCTTCCTGCTCCTCTACCAGGAGCACGAACGCAGGCGGCGAAGACAACGGTGAGTACTGCACCTACGACACAGGGGAGGGGGAGGGAAAAAACAGTGACACACACACGCAACGTGCAAAACACCCACCCCCACCCTTACCAACTACAACACACACACAAGTACATGTTGATACATCACAGTTACACCCTCCAACCCCCCCTGGAAGAATGCAAGGACAAAAGGAAATGAGTCAAATAATTGTGATATATTCAAAGACATGAATCAAAAATATATACAAATATATATATTTATACTATATACAATTATATACACCAAGAACACAAGTCCAAGGGATTCCACCATCATAGTCCGTGGATCACTGGGCACAAAAGGCATGGGCGAGGCCCATACTCAATACACAATCAAAATGGAGAGAACACTGCAGAGGCATAGGATAGAAATAAAACAGGCACCTCAGGAGGAAGGGAAGGGGGGACACCTCAGCCGGTTGAGTGCACGACGCCAGATCCACGAGGGTTCTCCATGCCCATTGATGTATCATGGGGAGTGCAAAGCCACAGTCTCACAAGTCTCTACAGTGTGTGGTTTGCCCACTGTTCAATCCTGGGGAGTGCAAAGCCACAGTCTCTCAAGTCTCTACAGTGGGTGTTGCCCACTGTTCAATCCTGGGGAGTGCAAAGCCACAGTCTTGCAAGTCTCTACAGTGGGTGGTTTGCCCACTGTTCAATCCTGGGGAGTGCAAAGCCACAGTCTCTCAAGTGGATAACAGTCACCACTGGTTCTGGAGGGGGGCTTGTGCCCAGAGTGCTTCACCCTGCCAAGGACTGAGGTAGTGGATGCCTTTCTCCACTGGTTCTGGAGGGAGCCTTGTGCCCAGAGTGCTTCATCCTGCCAAGGACAGAGGTAGTGGATGTATCTCTCCACTGGTTCTGGAGGGGGGCTTGTGCCCAGAGTGCATCATCCTGCCTAGGACTCAGGTAGTGGATGCCTTTCTCCACTGGTTCTGGAGGGGGCCTTGTGCCCAGAGTGCTTCATCCTGCCCAGGACTCAGGTAGTGGATGCCTTTCTCCACTGGTTCTGGAGGGGGCCTTGTTCCCAGAGTGCTTCACCCTGCCAAGGACTTAGGTAGTGGATGCCTTTCTCCACTGGTTATGGAGGGGGCCTTGTGCCCAGAGTGCTTCACCCTGCCAAGGACTGAGGTAGTGGATGCCTTTCTCCACTGGTTATGGAGGGGGACTTGTGCCCAGAGTACTTCAGCCTGCCAAGGACTTAGGTAGTGGATGCCCTTCTCCACTGGTTCTGGAGGGGGCCTTGTGCCCAGAGTGCTTCATCCTGCCAAGGACTGAGGTAGCGGATGCCTTTCTCCACTGGTTCTGGAGGGGGCCTTCTGCCCAGAGTGCTTCATCCTGCCAAGGTCAGAGGTAGTGGATGTATCTCGTGCCCAGAGTGCTTCATCCTGCCAAGGACTGAGTTATTGGATGCCTTTCTCCACTGGTTGTGGAGGGGGCCTTGTGCCCAGAATGCTTCATCCTGCCAAGGACTGAGGTAATGGATGCCTTTCTCCACTGGTTCTGGAGGGGGCCTTGTGGCCAGAGTGCTTCATCCTGCCTGTGGCGGACTCAGTAGCGTCAGAATAATTTGCGCTGACTGGCCTGCGGGGCTGCTGGCGGCAGTGTCCTGGGCAGCGGTTCAGCTGCTGGCGGTCTTGTTCTGCCCTGCGGGGCTGCTGGCGGCGGTGTCCTGGGCAGCGGTACTTGTGGCTTTATCCCGGGCAGCGGTGCTTGTGGCGGTGTCCTTGGCAGCGGTGCTTGTGGCAGCGGTGTCCTGGGTAGCGGTTCAACTGCTGGTGATCTTGTTCTACCCTGCGGGGCTGCTGGCGGCGGTGTCCTGGGCAGTGGTTCAGGTGCTGGCGGCGGTGTCTTGGGCAGCAGTTCAGCTGCTGGAGGTCCTGTCTGTGGCAGCGGGGCTGCTGCTGGCGGTCGCTTCCAGGGCTGTGGGGCTGCTGCTGGAGGTCGCTTCCTGGGCAGTGTGGCTGCTGACGGTCCTGTCTGTGGCAGCGGCAGTGTGGCTGCTGGCGGTCCTGTCTGTGGCAGCGGGGATGCTGCTGGCGGTTGCTTCCTTGGCAGCGGGGCTGCTGCTGGTGGTCGCTTCCTGGGCACTGTGGCTGCTGGCGGTCTTGTCTGTGGCAGCGGTGATGCTGCTGGCGGTCGCTTCCTGGGCAGCGGGGCTGCTGCTGGCAGTCGCTTCCTGGGCAGTGTGGCTGCTGGCGGTCCTGTCTGTGGCAGCGGGGCTGCTGCTGGCGGTCGCTTCCTGGGCAGCGGGGCTGCTGCTGGCGGTCGCTTCCTGGGCAGTGTGGCTGCTGACGGTCCTGTTTGTGGCAGCGAGGCTGTTGCTGGCGGTCGCTTCCTGGGCAGCAGGGCTGCTGCTGGTGGTCACTTCCTGGGCTGGTGGCAGTCATGTCCACCATGCTGATCTTCCCAGACTTGCCAGTTTTACTGTGCCCCTTTCCCGCCTTGGATGGTGTCGCAGCTGTCTCCACACTCCCAATTGTACCCCTGGGAGCGGCTTTGGTGGCTGGTTTCTTTCTCCTCTCCCGCCGGGCACTGTCCAACTTTTTATGCTTGACAGGTGGGGGACTGTCCGTGCTCTTGCTCTTTGCCACACTGCCTGCCCTGCTGCCTAGTGCACTCCATAATCCGGTGACTACTGGCACCACTGGTCCCGCCGATGTTGTGGCTGAGGTGCTAGGTTGGGACCTGGAGAGTCGGACCCTAAGAGACTGACCGGGTGGGGGAGGTGATGGAAAGAGGTCAAGGCTGGCCAGGAAAAGTTTCTTAGGAACACTGGGACGGGTAGCTGGAGGGCGTTTGGGAGTGGAGGAAGAGGTAGTGGTTGTAGGCGGTGTATGTTTGGTGACTTTGGGTGACGGTGCATGGGCTGGAGGCTGTTGTGAGGTGGATGGCTGTTGGGTAGGTGTGTGGCTGCGTTTGTGTACCTTGGGAGGTGGCCTCACAGACACACTGGGAGAGGACACAGGGGATGTGTGAATGGTAGTGGGGGTGGTGAGTGCACGTGAGCGGGGTGTGGGTGGTGGTGGGTGTGCTGGTGATGGACGTAGTGGCTGAGGATGTAATGCATGCAGGTGTGAGTGGAGATGAGACAGGGAGGGAGGAGGGAGACGAGGAGGAGAGGGACACAGTGAAGGCAGTGGATGTTGGTGTGTCTGCATGTGTGTGATGCTTGCGTGAGTGCCTGTGGGATGTGTGGTGCTTATGTTTGCCAGAGCTTCCCTTGTGTGTTGAGGTTTGTGCATGCTGGTCTGATGGTGTGCTTGGGATAGGCTGAGGTACAGGGATGTGGGTCTGGGTGGAGGAAGTTGGAGAGGGGAGGCTAGAGACAGGGACAATGGCTGCCATCAGTGCTGAGGCCAGAGTCTGCAAAGCTCGCTGAAGGGCTGCCTGACCAGAGTGAATGCCCTCCAGGAATGCACTGGTTTGTTGCAACTGCCTCTATACACCCTGGCTGGCATTCAAAATTGTAGACTGCCCAACAGTGAGGGACCTGAGGAGGTGAATGGCCTCCTCACTGAGGGCAGCAGGGTGACAGGGGCAGGGCCTGAGGTGCCTGGGGTGAAGGTAATGCCCACCCTCCTGGTTGAGTGGGCACAGGGCAAAGGCTGAGGGGCTGCTGGGAGGGCGTTGCTGGTAGGGGGGGTGGCGGCTGTACCTGTAGATGCAGGGGGCACCGATGGGGCCGCCACCGCAAGGGAGCTCCCATCAGAGGAGGAGTCCGTCTTGCTGGTGTCAGCTCCGGTCCCCGCCGTGGAGCTCCCCTCCGTCCCACTGGTGAATTCGGAGTCCGTAGTGTCGCCCTCCAGGGCCATGTGGGATGCAGCTCCCTCCTGCTCCGGTGCCACTGCTCCTCCACCTGATGATGCTAATGCACACAAGTACAGGGAGACCACAAAAAGGGGGGGGGAACAGAAGAAAAACATGTTCAGTGCATGCAATACCACTACCGTAGGCGGACACGACAGACACAGAAGCCCCCTGCACTACACCACGCACTTGGGCTCCACTATTCAATCCCTGGGACATGGCTTACAAGGCTATGGCCGATTTCTGCACACATGGATGTCACAGGAGCCTGACTAGGTGTAGTTGGCACTGTACACAGGTGGGTTGGGGTGCCACAGGGCCTGCCTGAAGAAGGGAACTTAACTAGCAAACTCGCTCTGGCCTAAGGGAACCCACAGCCAACCTCCCCCACCCAGAAACCTAAAATGCGCGCTGAATCAGCAGAATGAGAGTGTACTCACCCCCTTGTGTCTGCTATGATGCCCTCAAGCGCCCATCCAAGTCCGGATACGCCACTGCCAGGATCCTGAACATCAGGGGGGTCATGGTGCAACGGGCACCCCTCCCACGTTGGGAGGCCATCCCCAGCTGGGCCTCCGCCGTCTTCTTGCTCCAGCGGCAAATGTCCTCCCATCTTTTCTGGCAGTGGGTGCCCCGTCTGTGGTAGACCCCCAGGGTCCGGACTTCCATGGCGATGGCACACCAGATGTCCTTCTTCTGGTGGGCGCTGACCTACAGGAATTGTACAGGGGAAAAGAGAAGTAATTACCATCTGCACCATCACAGTCATTGGCCCGCATCCCTACCCTTACCATGACGCACATGCACTCACCGTCGTTACATGCACGTCTCATTCTCACCCCCCCACTATCTTTCATCCACCCCACTCCACACAGGCATTGCCCATACAGCATGCTCACAGTGTACTTACCTGTTTGTCTGGAGGACCGTAGAGTAGCGTGTACTGGGGAGGACCCCATCCACGAGTTTCTCCAACTCATCCGTGCTGAAGGCAGGGGCCCTTTACCCAGACACACGAGCCATTGTCTCTTCCAGACTGAGGTCACAGCAGCACTTGCAGTGTAGGTCCTCTCCTGTCGATGATCAGGTATTGAGTGATTGAACAGATAGAAAATGGCAGTCACGTCCGCGGCGGTGCATACCGTCACCGCTGGCGTACATCGTCATTTGCTCCTGGGACCCATAGGGCCCAATGTTAACCAATGCAGAATTGCGCCGCGGTCTTCGACCGCCTACAGCGGCGGTGTAGAACACCAGCACAGTTACCTTATAGCCCCCTGTCCCACTTTACAGGTCAGGCAGCCGCCATTTCAGGGGCCCACATGGCATTATTTTTGACTGCGTCACACATACCTAGGCCTTGCCTAACCACTCATATTGGCAAATATCGATTTATGAATATTTTCAGAGTAAGCTGTGTTTACGTACCTCAGAGTTGGCTGACTCTCTGCTCGCTGTTCTCCTCCATAGGCACCGTCCACTGGGCCATGTGAGGAGATGGTGGCATCCTCTGGTGTACAGACCGCTGGTGGACCTATTGAGAATGGAGGAAAGACATGTGATTATCACCTACAGGCTTGATCGTGCCACAATCCAGGAACTGTGTGCCCAGTTGGAACCAGACCTGATGTCAGCTATCCGCCATCCCACAGGAATCCCCCTTCAAGTGCAGGTGCTGTCAGTACTGCATTTCCTAGCAAGTGGGTCATTTCAAACAATAGTGGCCATAGCATCAGGGATGTCCCAGTCTATGTTTACCAACGTGTTTTCAAGAGTGTTGTCTGCCCTGCTAAAACACATGCGGAGCTACATCGTTTTCCCTCAGGTGGAGGATTTGCCTACAGTGAAAGGTGACTTCTATGCCCAGGGACACATCCCCAACATCATAGGTGCCATTGATGGGACACATGTGGCCTTGGTACTCCCCGCAGGTGTACAGAAACCGGAAGAGTTACCATTCGATGAATGTGCAGATGGTGTGTTTGGCAGACCAGTAAATCTCCCATGTTAATGCCAAATTCCCTGGCTCAGTGCATGACGCTTACATCTTGCAGAATAGCAGCATCCCTTATGTGATGGGGCAACTCCAGAGGCACCGGGTGTGGCTATTAGGTGAGCACCTGGACCCAAATCAGTGGGATTAGCTGTCTGGGTCTGTGGATGTCCCTTTGAATCAGTGTGTGTCTAACAGTTGTCTCTCGCCATTTGCAGGTGACTGGTTACCCCAACCTGTCATGGCTACTGACCCCAGTGAGGAATCCCAGGACAAGGGCAGAGGAACGCTACAATGAGGCCCATGGGCGAACTAGGAGGATTATAGAGTGGACCTTCGGCCTCCTGATGGCCAGGTTCCAGTGCCTCCATATGACCGGTGGTTCCCTATTCTACTCACCAAAGAAGGTGTGCCAGATCATCGTGGCCTGCTGTATGCTTCACAACTTGGCTTTTCGACAGCAGTTGCCTTTTCTGCAGGAGGATGGTCCAGATGGAGGTGTTGTGGCAGCTGTGGATCCTGTGGACAGTGAAGACGAGGAAGCAGAAGAAGAGGACATCGACAACAGGAACACAATGATCCTGCAATACTTCCAGTAAAACACAGGTAAGAAGACAACACTGCCTGCTACATCTGATTTTAATCCACTACCTCTCATCTGTCTGTCATTTTCACCCAGTGTATGGTCACTGAGTTGTCACTTTCCCTTACGATTTCACAGATGTGGGTCCCACAGTGTGACATCTGCTTTGTTTCCTCATGGACTAGAGCTGTGTAACATAGGCATTTTGACATTACATTTGAAAGAGCATTTTGCCACTGTCATTGCTAATACACTATTACGAAATCACAGACTCCTGATTGTTTTGTGCTTTAAGGGTGTTTATTTAAGTGCTCAATATTGGAGGGGGTTGTAAAATGGTGAGGGGTGATGGTGGAGGAATGTCCATGGCAGAGTCCAGTCTATTAGTCTCACAGGTGCATTGTCCAAAGGGGCATAGGAAGTGGAGCTGGGGCAGTTTAAGGATGGACAGGATGACAAGGTGGGACAAAAGGATGACAAACAGGGTGGTCTCATTTCTTGGCGGGAGTCTTGGCATCATTCTCTGTCTTTGTTCTGGATCTCAGGGACCGTTTGCGGGTGATTCTCCCTCTGCAGAGGGTGGGGTGCTGGTGTGGTGGTCCTGTGGCTGTGCCTCCTGTCCACTGGTGCCGGCGGAGGTGGTGGGCAGTTCATCGTCCAGGCAGAGTGTCAGGGGCCTCTTGTTGTGCCACAGTGTCCCTCCTGGTGTTGAGGACTTCCTTCAGCACCCCTACGATGGTGCCCAGGGTTAAATTGATAGATCTGACTTCCTCCCTGAAGCCCAAATACTGTTCCTCTTGCAGCAGCTGGGTCTCCTGAAACTTGTCCAGTACCGTTGCTATCGTCTCCTGGGAATGGTGGTAGGCTCCCATGATGTTGGAGAGGGCCTCGTGGAGAGTGGGTTTCCTGGGCCTGTCCTCCCCCTGTCGCACAGCAGCCCTCTCAGTTCCCCTGTGTTCCTGGGCCTCTGTCCCCTGAACTGTGTGCCCACTACCACTGCCCCAGGTCCCTGGTGTTGTTGGGGTGGTGGGTTAGCCTGGATTCCCTGTGGTGGTGGACACACTGCTGATTGACGTGTCCTGGGGACAGAGGTATGGGCCCGCTGGGTGGGTGCTGTGCTTGTGTTTCCAGAGGGGGCAAGCTCTGTAGTGGCCTGTGCCAGTGTGAGTGGAATCGACTGTCCCGAGGTCCCAGGTGGGTCAGGCTGGTCATCTAGATCCAGTTGGACAGAGCTGCTGTCATCACTGTGGGCCTCTTCTGTGGGTGGAGTGGACATATCTGGACCCTCCTTACGGTGGCGTTGGGTAGGGGTCCTGCAGGGGTGTAAAGGCATGATTATTGCATCTGTGTGTGCCATCGTGTGCAATGGGTGGGTGACCCTGTACTCCAGTGCTTGCAGTCTTGTGTAGGACCTTGTGTGATAATTGGTTTGGGGTCTGTGTGGGTATCTGTAATGGACATGCTTTGGTGATGGGTGTCCATGCTTTGGTGTTTCATGCAGAGCTTGGTGTTGGGATGTGTGGGTTGTGATAGTGGGACATTTGTGAGGTGTTGGAGTGATGGGGTGAGGGTAGGGTATGTGATAGCATGCAGGTAGGGTGGGGGATGTAATAATTAAGATTTGACTTACCAGAGTCCATTCCTCCTGCTACACCTGCGAGGCCCTCAGGATGCAGTATAGCCAAGACCTTCTCCTCCCATGTTGTTAGTTGTGGGGGTGGAGGTGGGGGTCCGCCATCAGTCCTCTCTACTGCCATCTGGTGTCTTGAGACCACGGAAAGCACCTTCCCCCGTAGGTCATTCCACCTCTTCCTGATGTCATCCCGTGTTCTTGGATGATTTCCCACTGCATTGACCCTGTCTACGATTCTGTGCCATAGCTCCATCTTCCTAGCTATGGAGGTGTGCTGCACCTGTGATCCGAATAGCTGTGGCTCTACCGGGACGATTTCCTCCACCATGACTCTGAGCTCCTCCTCAGAGAACCTGGGGTGTCTTTGCTGTGCCATGGTTTGGTGTGGGTGATGTATGAGGTGGTGTCTGTTGTAATGTGTGAGGGGATGTGTTTGTGTGTGTTGTCTGAGGTGCATGGATGTTGTGTGAGTGATGGTGTTGTGTGCCTGTGGATGCTAGTGTTGTTTCTGGTGGTGTCTCTCTCTGGGCTTCTTTCTCAATTTTTATCGGAGGGGTTTGTGGGTGATGTGGGTGTGTGTTTTATATTGTATTGAGTGTGTGGGAGTGGTGTGTTTATGTGTATCAGGTGTGTATTTGGAATTGTCCAATGTGGTTGTGTTTTGTAAGTGTGTGTGTATTTTGAGCACGGCGGTGTGTACCCCGTCTGGAATACCACGGTTGAAAGACCGCCGCGTGGATTCGTGGGTCGTGATAGTGTGGGCGTATTCCTGTTGGCGTGACGGTTTTGTTATCACCAGTTTATCACTGACCTTTGGTGTGGCGGACTTGTGTGGGTGTCTGGTTTTTGGCGGATTCCGGGCTGTGGGTCGTAATAGCTGCAGTGGTATTACGCCGCCGCTGCGGTGTGTTGGCGGTCTTCTGCACGACGGTAAGCAGGATTTACCGCCAATGTTGTAATGAGGGCCATGATGTACTGTCTTGAATGGCAGTGATGGAAATGTGAGTGTTATGTAGTTTCTGTATCCTCAGCCTGCAGAGACCAAGGCCTGTCATATGTGTCTCCCAGACATGGGCCAGGCTGGGGTAGAGTTACTGTGTCTATGCTACTGTAGCACCAGGCCCACTCCCTGTAGACCTGCAGATCCTGGCATGTGGCCAAAATGATTTTCCAGTGGCAAGACTTGGCCTGAAGGCCTTTGTCCATTGACTGCATTAGGGATGGGTACTGAAGTTACTCCATGACCCAGTATATTTGTGCATTTTGCCTTATTTTCAATGTGTGTCAATGACTTTTGACAGGTTCCTTACTACTACAGCTCTGTTGTCACCTTTACATAAGTTATATTTGCCCAGTACATGACATTGCAAAAGTGCCAAACCAACAGTGTAGATAGTTGGTTGAGTCCGGGGAGGGCATGACATGTGAGTAGGATAGCCAAATATGATAAAAGGTGTGTTCTGTGCTACAAGTACATACCATACAAACCCACCCTGAAGTGATATGAGTTAACATTGGGTAGCCCACATGTCTAAACATGCACAGGGAATAGACTTTGGGTTCCACCCGTGGCAGCCCTTTCATTGTCACTTAAGTGTTAGGGTGAAGTCTTTACTATGGTAGTTGCCTGGAGGGACTGTATGCATTGAGTCAATGTGGCTGAACGTACTTGTGTTTGTCCATAGTTTACCCTTCAGAAGGCCACAATGGTGTGTTGTGTGTTTTTTTTTGGCTCATATCACAGTGCATGTGGCTTGAGCATGGGCTGAATGACATCATTAGGCTTGCTTAGTCAGTGTAGGCCATGAGCAAGGTAGTGGGTTAATCTGCAGATGACACCAAAAGTGTGAAGTCATGTCCCTTTACTTATTAACATGTGTGCTTTACACTTGTGTTGTGTTTACAATTACAAAATGTTGTGCCTGGTGTTTCTGAAATGTGTGTGACAACCAATTGGGCAAAACATGGATTTCAATCGTTTAATTTGTCTCTTGCATCCATACAGGTCAAAACTCATCAGAAGAAAAGTATTTGGAGAGCCATCGCCCTGAGGGAACGGACTCTTGGCTTCCATAGCCAATGGAGCGCCTACTGTTGCAAGAGGTGGGAGGACATGAGATGCTGGGCCTGGAAGATGGCTGAGGTCCAGCTGGGTCTGTCCCTGGTATACGTCAGATCCTGGCCCCCCTAACTGCCTGTATTCTGTCGGTGGCCTACCCTGAGCTTAATAGGCATTTGAGGGGAGCACTGCAGCTACAAGGGGGGAGTCCTGGGCATATTCCTGCCTGTTACATTGCCAAGTTGGTCTGTTAGAGTGTGCCATCTCCCTCTGAAAATTCGAGATAGGCCATATGTGACAATGAAGATGATTGTGTAGCTACGGTAGATGATGCATGCTGATGTGCCTTGCCTATTGTCCCAGTGACCTAGGTAACAACAAAGTATAGTCTGCAACTAATTATCTTTCCAACGTTTAACAATGGGTGAGTACAGTGATCAATCAGGGCACATTGTTTACTGTTGTGAGTGTCATTTGTACCTAACAGTCCACTTATCATCAGTGTGTCAGCCAAAGCAACATGGAGTAATATATCAATGTACTTATCCATGTGTCTGTTCAGTGAGTCTATTGGCATAAGTCCCCCACTGGCCCCTTGCCTTCAGTGTGTGACAAGTGCTGGTGCCTCACTACTGCCTGTCATGTGAAGGTTGCCATCATACATGTGACAGAGCATGCATTTCTCTTTGGGTATAGTCTTAGATCAATATGTTGGCTTGGTAAGCAGCGATTGTTCAGTGACATGATTTTGGTAACATCCCTGTTGCCATCGTTCCTTATGCCTACATGTTAACATGTGTACCTTTCACTTTTGCCATATGATTTTCACTGCAGTTTCATGCATGGTCCACCTGTCTTCATGGGATGGTGTCTGACTCCCTTGAATATGGGTGCATGCCAGCATGTGTTTGGAATTGAATATAACTGATGTGGCTACAGTACATCTGGTGCCATGGACAAGACTATGACAATTGATTGGTGGCTCAGACAAACCCTCACCCGTCATTCCAGATAATTTGGCATGTGCAGTTGCAGTAGCAATGAAAGATATGACAGGTAGGACTACAGTTTTTATCCACTATGTGCATTTCCATCACATTGGTGTAGAATCATTTAGCCAGGTGCTTAGCACATGTTGCATAAGGAAGGTTCATTACCTAAGTGTTGACATGCATCAATGAGTGACTTGCTGTGATGAGGCAGTCATATGTGGTTGTGCACAGCCATTCATTCAAGGAAATCTGTGTTTGCATGACAAAAGGAGACAGTGATATGTCTTTACATTGAGCAACATGTTAAGGATTTTCTACAAGTAATTGAGAATCCCTGGGCCTCAACAACATTCTAAGGACTATCTGCTTCTACTGATACAATCAGAGTATGGTATTGTCAGTAGTACAAATCAAGGGAGGCTAGCTGATTTATTGTGGTGTGGATTTTGTAGACAAATCTCCTTGACATTTTGCCCAATGTGTCTCCAGTGTGCATTTCTGTTTAAGATGTGTTATTTATCTGAGCAACATTACTGACCATTGTTGATTTTTTCTAGTGTGACATGGCTGTTTCCTAGTCACCATCTTCTGGCTACTGTACTTCTTTCAGCAACATGGCTGGATTATTTGGTGATCATTTCTTCTATGGCAACAGGTATATGAAGAGCATGACTTTGTGTGGGATCTGTGGAATTGAACTTGGCATTGCCCTATTATTGTGTGACACATTGAAGGTAATAAGGTTTCCTACTTGTGGGTACTGTGATTGCATAACTTAACCCATGCAATTGGAGTTGTTTGTGATTCAGAATTTTCTGTGGGCAACTGTTGACAGTTCATGTAGCATACATGCATATGGTATTGCAACGTTTAAAGCCACTATGCTGGAGCTTGTGACTGGGGGCTACTGTACGTCATGATAATGTTTGTGAATCAAGCTATGGTTCAAGTGTGATTGGGAACATGCAGTGATGCTATTTGTCGTTGTAATTTCAGCATCATCCCAGGCAAGCTGAGGAGACAGGGTGGAACCAAGTGGGGAAGCAGTTGTTCACGGTACCTCCAGTCATGAGATAACCAACATGGAGGGACCCAGTGGCCTAGAGGGTGAGGGGAGTGCCACGGAGTACACAGGATCCACATCATCATTTTCAGATTCTTCTTCTAGTGGCCACTCCCAAATGGTGGCGGGCACATCAGGTCCTGACCTATTCCATTCTTGTTCGCCACCCCCAATTCCATCACCATCCTCCTTGTTGCTCCCCACTTAGTTGGCTGTGCCTGCTCACTCAAGATGGTGGTCGTCTCCTTCATGCCAGGCACCTCAGCCCCTGCCCCCGTTGCCCCTGCTGCCCTGTGTGAGGAGGCTATTGACTTTCTGAGGAGTATCTTTGTGGGTCAGAGTGCCAATCTGAATCCCATCCAGGTGCAGGGCAGCCAGCTCCAGCAGATGGTTTTGTACCTGAAAGGTATTCATAGTGTCATGTCGGGCCTACAGAGATCTTTTCAGGCTCTCGGCTTCTCACTAACAGTAGCCATCCACCTCCACAATCCCACCCCACCAACTACCTCTTCCCCAACTAATGTCCCTATTCCCCTACCTGTACCATGCACACAGATACATTTGCATGCACCCACAACAAAGACACACAAGCAGCACACATAAACACAAGCACCACAAGACACACCGGCATGCCCATACTCAATAGTCACTCACACATCCAACAAGTAACATTCCACAGACAGTACCCCCACACCCACTGACTCACACACCACAACCATCATACCCACAGACACCACCCCAACACCCACTGACACATTCACCAGACCCAACATATGCCCAGACACTACCTCAACACCCATACACAACAGACACTATAGCCCCCGATACCACCCCAACACCCACAGACCAAGCCACCACTCACACCATACCCCCAGATACCTCCCCAATACACCAGACACATTCACCACATCCACCATGCCCCAGACACCACCCAAGCACCGACGAACAGTCACCACATCCTCCATACCCCCAGACACCACCCCAATGCCCACACACACAGACACTACTCTCACATTACCCCATACCTCCACCACACAGACCCCCAAGAAAAGCAAACACCAACACTCAGACACAAAAAATATACCAGCCAAACCCAAGATCGGTTGTTGCATTTCGGAACACGGGAAAGTGTGTGCTCTTACCATCAGTTGCATCCACGGTGGCATTGATTTTGGGTTCCATCTATCAGCAGTGGCAGGACGTGAACGATCGGCTCCACGCAGAACAGTATGTGTGTCTCTGCCTGCAGGTAAATTCTTGCCTTTTATGCCTCCATTTCCACCAGGTGGAACGTGGTAGTTGGACCCCCATAGTCATGTTGGTGAACGTCAACATCATATTCTGTCCGGCAAAAACACTGGCTCTGATGGCCTCATTGGCCTATTCCACCACCGCAGTGGTCTGCACTGCCTGGCAGTGCCAGAGGGACCATGGCGGTCTTTCATCTACGGAACTGCATGCATCCTAATATGACAGCCCAAACGCCAAGCTGTTGGCGGTCGGACCCCCGCCGTCACCATCATGGCAGTCCACGGACCACCAAACTCTTATGTATCTGATTATTTATTGGAGCATTTTTCACCCACGACGTGTAATAATAAAAACTAGGTCAAAAGAGTCACAAACATGTTTTCTACTAAAACTTCATCAAACATTTTTATAATAATCATTATTAATAAACATTGCATTGCGTGAATTATTGAAATATACATGGGTTACAAATATTGATTATTTTTTAAGAAAGATGATAGATTTACTTTATATATATGTTGATATGCTCACCCCTTGATAAAATAAACACCCTCACTTTTTAAATTTAGGTGTTGTGGGACTTGGCTGCCCATGGAAGGTTGGATGCAGGCAGGGCCTAGTGGGGTGTGATTTATAGTTACCCTACGGCACGAGTAAGAGTTAATAGAGATAACTTTAACTGGTGAATGTTAGAGTCTTTTTAGTATAAAATGTTACGCTGTCACTGAAAGTTTGAGCTAGCTATAAAACCCCTTTCACTTCTCTGAGAATTACTTCTCTGAGACTGCATCTGACCCACACTCCATATTGGTCAGGCTGAACTTTTGGATTTAACCTAGTCTAGCCAACCAGATTGCCCGGGTTGGCCCCTTATGCTTTTTGGAACTCCATTTCAGTTTATTCTTTAAAAATTCATATATCAACTTCTACTCATTGGATTTTTGTCATTTTGGTCTTTTTTGTTCAGACAATTAAGCTCTATATTCCTAACCTGGTGTGGAGTCATTTTGTGGTGTTTTCATTATGATACTGTTTGAAGTGCTGCACTAATACTTTACACATTGCCTTTTAAGTTAAGCCTGACCGCTCTCTGCCACGTTACCAGGGGGTGAGCAGAGGTTAATTTATGGTATGTATCTGACTTACCCTGGCTAGGATTGTGGTTCCTGGTTGGACAGGGTGCATACTCCTGCCAACTAGAAACCAAATTTCTAACAATATATATAAATGTAAGACCCGTCAGCTTGTCAGCCTTAGTGTGGTTGTCCCCCAAATGTTTTGCTTTCTCTTATGTTTATTTTGCTGAATTCATTTTTGTTGGTTTGAGGACTCTGTGCACTTTGCCACTACTAACCAGTGTTAAAGTGCTTGTGCTCACTCCCTAAAGCACAATAAAATTGGCTTATTTACCTTACTTGTAAACCGGGTAGGTCCTAAATAGCACATAGGGCAGGTTGCATTGTAAAAAAAAAGTGAGACATGTAATTTTATGTTTACATGCTCTGGTGAAGAAAAACTCACACATTTGCTTTTGTCATTGTGAGGCCTACCACTCCCATAGGGTAACCTTGTGTTACCTTATTACATTTAATAAGTAGTAACTTTAGTTTGGGAACGGGGATACATGCCATTTTTGTTGTCTAAGGAATGGTAATTTAAAACCCTCTGTAATGTTAAAGTCTCATTTTTAGTAAAAATTCTTGAAAATATTACTTTTAGAAAGTTGGCATTTTCTTGCCTTAACTATTTGGTACTTGCAGCCTGTTTCGTGGGTCACGTGACAATGTGTAGTTTGAAGCTGGCCTTTAAGTATTCCAATTAGATAGTAAGACAAAGGGGTCATAGAGGTTAGCAGGATAGCCAATACTGGCAGGATGGGAGGGGAGGAGCTGTCAACAACCCACTTGCATTTCAAAGGAGCTGCCGCATGGGTCACACAAAGGACTTTGCACTGACCTTTTGTGACTCCTGACCCACTGGACCCTGGGCAAGTAGCCATGAAATTCCAGAGCCATCTGTGGGTAGAAAACTAAAAGTCTCTTCCACATCAAAGGTACAACCAGGTATAGAAAATGACCCTTACACTCTCCCTTCAGTTCACTTCTGGAATTACAAGGACTCTCAGAGGTCTGCTTGTTACCTGAGGCCAGCTGTGTATTTCAGAGGACTGCCCTTCAGCTCCAAGAGTACTTCTGCTCCAAGAGTACTGCTCTGCCCTCAGAGAACTGCTCAGTATTTTGAGACCTGCTTTCCTGCTTAGACCAAGGACCTCCAGAGAGACTCAAAGGGCTAGTTTGCTGGCCTCCTGTTCAGAACTATAGAAATACATTAACCACAAACAACTTTTATGGTGCATCTTGAGCCAGCGTGAAATGAGTTGAGTCCTGACCCTCCAAATGTTTCCCCTCAGTCCTGGATCCTTCAAAGTGGTGCTAAAGGTGCCCAGCCAGCCAAAATACAAAACCTGGGACTTGAAAAATTGTCTGCCAAAATATGCTCTGAGAACCTAGAGGAGACCGGAATCTGTATGCTCGCCAATCCAGCTAATGCGCATCACTGGTCAATCAATCAACCAATCAAACAGGATTTGTAAAGTGCGACTAATCACACTCAAGGGTATCCAGGCACTTGCAGATCTCAGTGGCTCATTCTAATAGCCAGGTCTTGAGGGCTCTACGGAGATGGATGGGGAGGCTGTAACTGGTTTTGGCTGCCATGTGGGAGAAAGCACACCTTCCACTTCAGCTTCAGTGGATGTGTGGAGTGTTGGCAAGCGATAGGGAGGTGGAGTTTAGGCTTCTTGACAGTTGCTGGTGTTCAATGTATGTGGGTCCTTGGTTGTGTAGAGCTTTATGTGCACACTCAGCAGCTTGTATGCAGCTTGTCTTCTGCATGGGGAGCAAGTGGAGTTGCCTTATGTGTGGTGTGATTGCCAGGAAGGCTGAGGATGAGTCTGACTGCGGCGTTCCTTATGGTATGAAGTCTTTGTTGGAGTTGCAAGGTGATTCCTTCATACAGGGTGTTGCCTTAATCTAGTCAACTGGTGATAAGGGCCTGTGTCACGGTGCAGCTCGTTTGTGGGTGTAACCACTTGAAGATCTTATGTAGCATGCGCAGAGTGAAGAAGCAGTTGGAGGAGACAGTGTTCATCTGTGGTTCCATGGTGAGCCTGTTGTCATTGATGAGTCAGAGATTTCTGGCATGTTCAGAGGGATTGAGTGGGGGGTCCTGGTTCTGAAGTCCACTAGGAGTCATTCCATATGTTGCTGCTCTTGCTGAACTACAGAACTTCAGTCTTGTCTGTGTTTAGCTGCAGGCAGTTTTCTTTTTTCCAGTCAGCGACACTTGTCATGCATCTTTAAAAGCTGGTTTTGGTGGTGGTGGGATCGTTGGTAAGTGAGAGGATGGGTTGGGTCTCGCCTGTGTACGAGATTATGTGAAGCCATTGGATCTGACAATGTTGGCTAGAGGGGTCATGTATGTGTTAAAAAGTGTTGGGCTGAGGGATGATCCTTGGGCGACCCCGCAGGTGATGTCTTTTGGTTTTGAGGTGAAAGGAGATACGTGAATCCTCTGGACCCTTTTGGCAAGGAAGGAGATGTGGGTGCATTCCCTTGGATGCCGACTGGGTTGAGTATTTTGATCAGTGTTTGGCAGGATATGGTATTGAAAGCTGCCAAGAGGACAAGGAGGATCAGGGCCACTGTTTTATATCAGTCAAGGAGAGTAAGGATGCTGTCCATGGCTGCGACCAGGGCGGTCTTTGTGCCGTGATTGCTGTGGAAGCCGGATTTGGAAGTGTTGAGTAGCTTGTTTTGCTCCAGGTAGGTCATAGGTTGCTTGTTAATGATTATTTTCATTGGCTTAGCAGGGAAAAGGAGGAGGGAGATTGGCCAAGAGTTTTTGAGAAAGCTGGGTGTCTGCAGTGGGTATTTTGAGTAGTTGGTTGACTTTGGTGTGTTTCTAAGCATCGAGGAAGGTTGCGCTGGTGAAGGGGATTTTGAGTAGAGTGGTGAGTTCCTGGCCCATTCTTTGGTTTCCAAGATTAAAGATGTGGTGCGGGCAGAGGTCTGTGGGGGCTCCTGAGTGAATGGATTTCATGGTGAAGGTGGGTTCTTCATTGGAGAGAAGGTCCCAGGTAGTTGGTCTGTGGTTGGTGTTGGTTGTAATGGTGGAGACACTGTTGATGAAGTGCATAGGTTTAGTGTGAGGTTCGAAGTTACTGTATATGATTGCAATCTTGTTGTGAAAGAAATTGGCAAGGTTGTTGCACTGCTCCTGTAAGGATGGAAAGTTGTTTTCACTAGCCACCGGGTTGAAGTATTCCTTGACAAAAGAGTTCCTTCAGAGTTATTAAAGAGTTCATTGTTTTTTTTGCTGCTGGTGTTGATAAGCATGGCTAGTTCTTTGTTGCTCTCAGCAGGTGGTGGTAGAGGTTGAGGGAGGTCCTGAAAGTTACCCTGTCGAAGGTGTCTTTGCTGGCATGCCACTTCCTCTCCAGCTTTATCTCATTTAGCTGTTCTGAGTTCAAGGGTGTACCAGCAGACTCTTTTGGATGGTTTTCTCTGGATGCTGCTTTTGACAGGGACAATGCTGTCAGCGCAATTGGTGATCCAAGAAGTTCTTTACTCCTTGTTTGAGGTTTGTGGCAGGGCTGGAGGTGTTAAAGGCATCAGTCCAGTTGGTCTCTGAAGGTTTGCTCCATGCCCAATAGGGGCGCTGAATGTCTGGGCATGTCAGTGCGGGGGTTGAGATGTTGAAGTGGATGACAGAGTGGTCAGTCCATGTGAGTCCTGTTACATGGTTGTATTTGACAAGGCTTCTGGAGGTGAGTATGGGGTCGAGAGTGTGTCCTGCGGTCATGGATGATCTAGGTTAATCTGAGGAAGCTCATATTGTCAAGGAGGTGTGTGGTGTTGTTGTCATTGGGGTTGTCAATGTGGAAGTTAAGGTCACCGAGAAAGATGTAGTCCTTGGATTCTAAGGCTTGGGATGCTATGAAGTCTATTATTGTGTTGCAGAAGCTGGGGCACGTGCCTGGGGGTCAGTATGCTAGGGTACCTCTGTTGGTAGTCTTGTCGTCTACATGGAGCTTAAAGTTGAGGGGCTCCATGGGAGTGGGTGTATTTTAAGTGGTGGTGGTGCACTGTAGGGTTTCTTTGTGGACTATCGCTGTTCCTCCTATTGGCTTGCTGGTGCGTTCTTTGTGAATGATTTTATATCCATCAGAGACTGCTGTGGCATTGTCAGGGACACAAGCGGATTTGAGCTAGGTTTCAGTGAGGAAGAGGATGTCAGTTGTGAGGGTGTGATGATATCCCATAGTTTGGTGGGGTACTTGCAGATCAAGAGTGTGTTGAGGAACAAGCAGTGAAGTTGGTTTGTTGCTTCTGGCATGTTGTGGTGAGAGTTTGTCCTGTGTGACAGTAGTTGTGTAGGAGAAGGTGCATGTAATTCAGGAGAAAGGTCCTGCAATTGAGTGAAGTGTGACATGACAGCACCGTTTGCTGGGTCGTCCGGTATTTACGGTGCGGAGGGTGGTGGTGTTGTAACTGTGGGGGACCGGGGCAGGGGTCCTGTCACTGGGCATGACCTCCGTTAAGTAAGTCCTGGGAGGAGTGAGGGGCACTGGGAGGTGGTGGGTGGGACTAGGTGGGAGGGAGTCTGCCCGACTACATGGTAGGTCCCACTGTGTTTTTCTCCACCACAGCAAATCCTGTTAATCAACTTCTCTCTGAAGAGATATTCAGCTTCCTGGTGCCCTGTGAACATGTGTGTTTGGCCGCCCCAAACCCCCGTGGCCCGACCCTTTATAAGCAAACAATAATTAACACTGTTTATTATCGTTTCCCTGTAAAGGTTTGCAGCTGCCGCTGCTGGAGGGGAGGACGCTCCTCCGCCCAAATGGAGGAGCTGCCCCTGGCTATTTTTGCCACTGGTTGGGCACCGTGCACAAGTATTGCTGCCTGCTCATTTGCTTCCAGCTCTAGGAGCCACAACTTCTTTGTTTCAGGATACTACTCCACTATGTTTTTGTCCCAACATCAGGCGTGGTACTGGGCTTCAGAGCTTTCAGGTAGCAATGTATGCATTCCATTCCAGTCACTTCCCAATACCATTAGATATGATACTAAAAGTAATGATCAATGCACACAGTAAATTCTTGTGAAATTCCACTGCTAGCCCCTTCATTCCTAAGAAATTTCATTCACCAGCTCCCATTTCCATAATTTAAGTCCTCAACCGGCCAAAACGACTTTGCCTTGCTTATAGGTACCCTAAATGGAATGCCAAAGGCCTTATTGAAATCAGAGTAAACCACATATTTCATTTTTCCTTGACCTATTTACCTTTATCAGGCTCAAAGAAATCAACTTAATTTGTCTGACGTTTCTCAGTTATAATCAGGTTACTACTGATCTTATAAGACTATGATCTGCAAATATTTACTAAAATGCTTCTTTCGTAAACTTCCCCTTAGCTACCATTGGACTAGCCATTGGCTAGTTCTAGGCTATTATTGAAAGAGGAATGAAGGATTTCTTCTTAAATATATCAACTCTGTTGCTAAGTAAGTTCTCTTGTTTCTAAACAAAGCCCTACTCTACTTAAACAAGCTACAGGGATCAGCCAGTGATCAAAATGGCAGGTCGTGCAACTTCTAAGTTCAGCTGGAAGCTGCTTTATACATTTACACTTTTCACCCCGCTGTCATATGAAGATACTCGATATTTACGCAATCTTGAGGGCTCTGGAAATAATTTAAAAGTTCGACCATTCTGCAGTGCTTCTTGGCACTGTATACTAGAATGACAACTAACTGACAGTGATTCCTAGAATACAATCCTGGGAAATCGTTAAATTGTAATAACATTGGCTGCACATCATGTTACAACAGTTACTTTTGAGACAATTGGATTTGCAGGTCCGTGCTCATCATCACCAACAGGAGTTCACAGCCTCCATCTGTTTCAAAAACCGTATTTGAAATAGGTGGCATTATTGGTCTACAATGTGCTTTACTGAAGGCAGTAAACTTGTTTTTTATTGCACTATCTATATTGTTTGTAATGTCGCCGAAGGAGGAAAAATAAAAAGGGCTGTGTCTGCTTCTCTCAATACTTCTGGAGAATCAAGTGAACTATGGTTTTCGGAAAATAGATCTGGATGCCAGACTTGAAATACAACTTTCAGTCCCGGCGTTTGAGCCAAAAATTTTTTTTTAAACTTTGACTATACTACTTAGCTCAAGTTGTTTAAATTCGGTAGCTTGAAATGCACCCAGACAAACCTATGTTGCGTTAAGTTATGCTTTTGTATAAAGTGCAGAATTCCATCAGTAGTGTAAAAGAATGTGTCGCTGTATGGATGTGGCAACTTAATGTGTTGTGGATCTGTGACAATAATATTTGTGCATATTTATCGTGTAGCCTTTTATTATGGTAATGGCGTGTGTACTATTGTTTTTTGAGCTGATGTGTATTTTGTTGCATTACTGCAACGTGATTTTGTTTTGTTGTGTTTTACTGCAGTTATTCTGTGTTCTGTTTTGACAGTTATGTTGTGATGCGCCCTGTTATGTTTTGTGTTTATATTTCTTTGTGAATGCTTTGGTATTATGTTGTGTTGCTTATTTTAAATAGGTCAAGAAATATGTCAAGAAGTGCTGATACATCTCGAAAAAGCAGCACAGGTTTTGAAAAGTCTTGTAACAAGCAGTATTAAACCAGTTCATGTTGTGGTAAAATAGAGTAGCTTCAGCTCTTCAACTACTTAAAATTAGGCCTTGGTGGAATTTTCAATTCTACTCGTGAAATCAGAGGAATTTGGTAATTCAGCGTAACTCTTGTAATTAGTGGTAAATAAAAATTATGTCACTCCGCAGACAGAGCTGAAAATTATGCGGTGTTTAGAAAACACTGCAGATCACTTGGCGCCCATACTCTGCAGTGATTAAAAATGTTAATCTGTGCACAATATGTAGGGGTGAAATGCAGTGGTTTCTAAAGTTTAGAAACTACTGCATCCAACTCCGCAGAAGCACACTTACATACTCTGCAGTGATTCAAAGTTTTAATTAATGAAGAGCATGCAGGGTACTGAGTGGTAATTGGTTGCACCATTTTCAGCCAGCATAAAGTGCCCACCCCGCTCTGTTGCATTATGCTGCTGAATCTGGCTGACTTTTAATGTAATTCTGTAGAATCAAACTACACAAATTTCTGCCCACCCCTACTTAAGACACGAGTCAGACAAAAACCGTGGCAGAGACTGAGTTTAAACAGAGTGCATCAGGCGCTCGTTTTATGGTATATCAGTGGCAGCTGGTGAATTATGAAACTGGTGGGGCCCCTAGAAACACCAAAACACTATCCAGAATTCAGCCTTGGGCCTTGCCAATCCCTGGGCCAGGTTCTCAGAGCCCTCTCTCTCGCTCTCTGTATCTCTCTGTATCTCTCTCTCTCTCTCTCTTTCTCTCACACACAACTACACACACAAACACACACATGCTCAGGCATTCAAGCAGATACACACACATAGTTGCAAGTATGTATACATACACATATGCTCCCCAGCAGGCAGTCAAACACAAAATCAGGCTTTGAAACATAAACACTTACCTGGGGCAGGCCCACGACCTCTAACACTCCTATCCATCTGCAGCACTCTAGAGGCAGACCCACCTGCTTCCACCAAATCTCAGACTGGTATAGGATTGAAGGGACTGAGTTAAACCCTTTTCCTTATTCCAGCTTTCGATAGAGCAAGAAGGTATGTGATTTATAAGCCCTGAAACTCCACTACGTGACATGCTGTACTGCATGATGCTAGTGCAGCTTGTCAGATAGTTATCGTGTATATGTGAGGCCAGGTTGTAACAGCCCCTGTCTGACATATGCCCAATAGAACCATTGGAGCCCTCTCCTGCTGGCAAAGTAATATTTCAGCTTTTACATGCAAACAAAATCTCTGTGAGGTAGTTTGTTTTTACGTTGAACCGTAACATTCCAAGCAGTAGTGGCACAGGGAGGCAGTGGGTGGACACCCTGGCTCACCCTAGGGACTGGTACCAGTGTGGTATACTGTCCCTGTTGCATGCTGCGGATAACAATAGAACCGTGCAAAAAATGCCCAATACTCTTTTATGTTTTAGACAGAAAATTTGGGATAATGAAACACCGGGCACTGTAATGTGTTCAGCTACGTTTTTCACAGTTATACCTGCTCTGACACCTAGCACCCAGAGACAGCAGATACATGATGCGATCAAGTGACTACAAGTGCGGTCTGTGAAGAACAATCCACCTCTGCTGTCATGATTTATTTTCTGAAGGCACAAGCTTGAATGTTAGGAAGACTAACCAAGATCCAGAAATTCATCACACAAAAGAAGATCTTGCAAAAGCACCCCAAGATAAGCACCTTTTCAGCAGACAGGGAGCCAGACGTATCAAGCTTTTTTGCATTTGCAAACGGTGCAATTTGCAAAAATCAGCCATTTGCGAATGCAAAGATGGTCCCTGCGATGTATGAAAGGCATTTGCAGCGGGAAAATACAAAATAGCAAAAATTGTGGATTTTGGGAATATGACATTGTTTTGCGTGTCGCAATCAGCGTATCGCAAATAGCAACATGAAATACCGAATCGCTATTTGCGAGATGCAAAGTGCGACACAGTTTAGCGAATTGCGTATTTCATGTCGTTATATGTGATACGCTGATTGCGACGTGCAAAACCATGTCGCAATGGGATGCATCAAAAAGTCGCAAATTGTGAAAATTCGCAGAATGGCCTTTTGCACATGCAATTTACCACAAATTGAAATCAGGTGGTAACCAGGTGCAACCTATATAAAGAGGCCCAGAATGCCTTCCACAATGGCTGCAATCTACCCGATGGCGAGGGGGATGAGGATTTTTGCAGGTCTGAGGAGAGGGAGGAGGAGACAGGAGCACATTTTCAGAGTGCGCATAACCCTTTCTGACCAGACAGAGGAGGAAATCTGTGAGAAGTACAGGTTAAGCTCAGCCATGATACTTGACCTGATAGCTGATCTACAACCCATACTGCAGCGCACCACACACAGGACCAATAGCATACCACACATGTGCAGGTATTATGCTCCTACTAGCCTCAGGGAGCTATCAAGGGGTCATAGCAGCAGTAGGAGGGGTCTCACAGAGTGCCCTCTCACGATTTTTAAAAACATTTCTCAATGCCATGTTAAGCAAAAAACAAGAGCACATAAGATTCCCCAACACCCCACAGGAATTACAACAAACGAAAATCTATTTTTATCAGATTACACAATTCCCTCATGTCATAGGTGCCATCAATGGGACACATGGAGCTGTCTGTCCACCATCGGCCACTGAGTTTGTTTATCGGAACCGTAAAAATCATCATTCCATGAACATACAGGTGATTAGCAATGCCCCCAACATCATCACCGATCTTGTGGCCAGATACCCAGGTAGCACACATGACTCCTACACCTTTCGCCACAGCGGGATTCATACAAGACTGCTAGCTGGGGAGTTTGGTGATGGATACCTGCTGGGTAAAGTAATAGATGACTATGCTGCATTGAAGTCTTAGTGACATCAGAATCCAACAGTACTCATTTTACCCTCTGTTCATTCCAGGAGACAGTACCTACGCAGTGCGCACCTACATACTGATGCCCTACCTGAATCCTGCAACGCCTGCAGAGAGGAGGTACAATGCTGCACACAAGGCAACATGCAATGTGGTGGAGTGGACGTTTGGAAGAGCTGCTTCAGGTGCATCCATAAGAGTGGAGGAGCACTACAGTACAACCCAGAGACGACATCTAAAATAGTGGCCGCATGTGCAATGTTGCACATCATAGCAACAAGAAGGGGCATACCGGTTGAACCAATGGTGCCGGACTCAGATGAAGATGGTGATCCCTTACCACCCCATCGCTCAGTAGACAGGACCAGTGCAGCAGAGGGCAAGCAAAGACGTGCTGACATCACGTACAACCATTTCTAATGTAAGTAATGACAACACTACTGCAATTTGATGTCTTTCTGCAGTTAGCAACTTTATTACCTTGAATTCAGGTAACATATGTGTCAATAGGACATAGCCATGAAGCATAGGCTACCATGTGCAAATAACAGTGTCACACTAGTAGCATCATAGTATAACTGTACATGTTACGGTAGTCCCCTGTATGCCTTAACATTACTTCCTACGTCCACGCACTCCACTTGAGTGCTCAGTGGCCTCACTGGCACCTCTTGTAGTGGGTTCACTGGCAGTACAGTGTCTGGTACTGCGACACCTAGGGTCCATCACAGGGGCTGTAAGACTGCTGAAGCTAGAGAACTCCTCACTATCTTCACCACCCAGTTTGCTATTTGTAGCACTGTGTGCTGTCTGCATTGCATCCAGGACATTGGTTATTTGCACCAAGCCCTGTGCAACGTCCCGACTGCAGTGTGCCATCTCCACCTGTATGCCCACAGCACGTTGTGACATCATGGCAGTTGAGCTAGCAAGCCGATTGAACAATCTGCAGAACCCATCAAACCTTCCTATGAATTGGTGATGGCGCCTAGGGTGGCTGACACACTCCTGCTGAATCTCAGTGCAGAGGTCCCTAATGGCACTTGTCAAGTCCTTTGTGTTCTCGGCTGCTGTTTGCTGTCCCTTGTGCTTGTTCATTGTGCACATGTTCTGATTGAATGATGCCAACTGTCTGTGCATTGACCTCATGTGTTTGCATTGCAGGTGCTGCACTTCCAGCATGGAAGCTTTAAGTCGCCAAAGATTGATGGGCCCTCTCTTTCCTCTGTGTACTGTCTGCCTGCATCGTGACGCCTCCTGAGGGGAGTTGACTGACGCTGGGGCAGGGATTGCTGTGTTCCTGTGGATCTCTCCTCTGAGGGTGGTGTGGGGAGTTCATCCGGCATCTCATCTGAGTCCAGGTTGTACTCTTGGAGAGGTAACACCCTTGCCCTGTGTCTGGTTGGTGCAATACTGAGAGACTCACTTGTATTGGAGTCGGTCTGTGGCTGTGTTTCAACATCCCCCACATTACCACTTTCTGCTGCAGCAGGGCCCGGGACATCTGCAATGACAATGTGCAGCATCTCAGTAATGTATATCTCACAATAAGTAGCACAATAGTAAAATTTCTACTCTGACATATCACTGTGACGTGTGTGTGTTGTTCCTCTTAACACCAAGTTGTTTTGAATATGGGTTATTGACCTTCGGATTATGGCCTATCACTCCCATAAGGCATTGTTTAGTTGTATGTAAGATGTGGCATTGACTACTTATCATGCTGCATCAGGCTAATAGCTATCTATTTGTACATGCACATATGGTGATACACATCATTACTGCCCTTACCTTTGCTGGTGCTGGGTGTCCCTGAGGTGTCAATGTCAGTGACACCACTGACGGCTTCCGGAAGCAGTGTGGACTCCACCATGTCTTCCATTGGTGTGGACGGTGTCTGGATGGGTGGTCCTCCTCTGGTGCTCCTTGCCTCCTTTAGCCTGATGGCTACCCTTTCTTTGGTACGAGAACGCAGGTCATACCATCTCTTGAGAATTGCTTCCACAGAGCGCTGCGCAACACCCACTGCACAGATTTATGTCTGGATTTCCAACCAGAGTTTCCTTTTCTCACTTTCAGGGACCTGTAGTGAGTTCTTCCCAAAGAGTCTGTCATGGTTCCTGACAACCTTCTCAGTGAGCACCTCCGATTCCTGCTCACTGAATTTGATCTTTGATCTTGAGCTTCCTATCTCCCTTGTCCTTCACCTTCCCATCAGTGGCCATGTTGCAATTTGGTCCTGGCTGGATCACAAGGCTGGCTCCCTGGTGCTGGGCTGTGTTTCCCTGCCTGCTTCTGCAGGTGTGACTCCTGGAAACAGCATGGGCTGACTCACTTCCTGGATGTGATGTCATCAGGCTGTTCCAGTTTTCTGTTTTCACAATTTGCAATTTTCAGATACCGAATCGCAAATGATTTGCAATTCGGTATTTGCTAATCGCAAATTGCATTTGCGAAGTTTAAGAAATCACAAATACCAACTCGCAATTTTGATACATCCCATTTTCATTTCTAAAATAGCAATTTCTTAAAATTCGCTATTTAAGAAATGCAAACCGGAAGCTTGATACATCTGGCCCAAAATTCTCTGTCAAACTTCTTTTATCTGGAAATTATTTTGCAAATATCAATACATAGCAGCCAAGATGGGTAAATGGATCAATGTATGAATTAATAAATGAATGTACAGAACCTTTATGAAAATCTGTGGCTCCCCTGAACTTTTCATGCAAACCAAGTGAAAAAAAAAAAAAACACAAAAAGTGGGCCAATCCCAAAAATGATCTCCATTGTATTATGTGCAAATCATGGGAAACGCTGCAATATGCAAAATATTTTTTAAAAGACAGGTGATACAAGTGGCGAGGATCAAACTGGGTCATCGTGATTGACCCAAGATGGCGTGACTGGACACTGGCCAATGATGCAAGGAAAGGTGAAGCCATGGAAGTGGGTGAGAAATGTTCATAGACTATTCAAAAATGCCTTTCATCCACTACTGGCTACTTGTAGGTGCCTATTGGTTCAGTAGCATCAGAGCTAGGTTTCTTCTTACCTCTGCAGGACACACAACACCTGCTCTGGGTCATGGATGTTGGGTCTAATATCAGGGGCAGCACCTCCGTTAGGGCACAGGAGCGCAGTGCTCCTACTAGCAGCGGCAGCTGCAAAACCTTTAAAAGAAAACGATAATAAACTTAGTTTATTATCTTTTTCTTTTAAAGAGGCAGGGCCACAGGGGTGACGAGCAGTGCAGGGAAGTGTACATCACTTCCCTCTGAGTGCATGTATGTTTCGCCGTTTGTCTCAGGCTGGCAAAACACACATGTGCAATAGGCTCTCCCCAGCCCAGCAACTGTGTTGCCGGGCTGGAAAGAGCCTGCATAGGCTCCTGTTCTGCCTGGGAGCACCCTAGCTGGGCGCTTCCAGCAAATCCTGACACTGCTCTGAGCAGCGTCAGGATTCGCCACAGGGCAGGCTGGGAGCCTGTGCCTGCAGCTGGCTGGCTGCAGAGGAGACAGCGGTGCGGAGCGGCCTGCATGCATGTACGTTTATTTTTTTAATGTTATTATTATTTACCTCGTAGTGACCTTCCTTGCTCCCCCCACCCACAGTACCTACCCCCTTCAACACCCAAAAGATGTGACTGTGGTCTATAAGAGAAAGGGTCAGAGGAAGGTATGTAGATACATTTTTAATAATAGTGTAGTATGTGATCAGTTTACAACTCTGAAACATGCCCGCAGTGATGCCTGCTCTGCAGTCACCCAGAAGTGTTAGGCCATGATATGTGTTAACCCCTTAATTTGTAGCAGACCATTGAGGATGTCAGGGGTTTTCTGTGCAAGGCTAGTTTGGGAGGAGACACTCTATGGCTTGCAATCAGTGGAAACTTATTTAAAGTTTTTCGAGATTTTGTTCAAGGAGGGTCCTTTGGTTGTGTTCTTGTAATAATAATAATAATAATAATAATAGTAATAATAATAATAATAATAATAATAATAATTTCCCTAAGTAGGGCTTTTGTATTTCTGGACTCTTAGACATGCATTCAGTTAATCGGTTCCTCAGATTCTGTGCACATGAACAGCACACAAAATGTTCAGGACCATATGTGCCAGAGGCATTTGATCAAGTACCTTGCTGATCTGTGGGCTTGGTTTCTACTGCCTTCTAAAGTAAGCAATTTACTTACATTTCCCTAACTTAGATTACCCATCCAACCTAAGGTGAAAATGTATCCAGAGAAAGGAATCGTTACATTGACTTTAATTTCATGCAAATTTACCCAGAGAAAGGAATCGCTGCTTTGACTTTAATTTCATCATGTACTTCAATGAACACGAACTATACAAGGAGGTAGATGAAGGCAGGTTCTTCATCGTGATATATCATCTTCACTTGACACTGTGGAGCCAACTCCACTGTATAGATCATCATTAACTACTAGCTGAGGTTATGCTATGTTGCGTTGCGTTATGCATTACGGTATGTTATATAATGCGTTATCTTCATATTTGATGTTCTGTTGTGGACATTTTTCAACACTTCGGTTACCACAAGTGATCTTGGCACTAGATAGAAATATGAGCATGTGTTATAGATGGCACTAATGTGGCTAAGCCTCATAACATTTATTCCACAAATCAGTAAAGATAATGCAGAGAAAACAATCATAACAGGCATGTGTATTAGGTTTGTAATGTCAGAACATCACAACTAGTAGACAAATTAGATAAGTCCTACTATGGTCTCCCCTTCATAAAAGGTCGCAACCGAATCAATCACACGTACTCTCCCATTTGTCATTTTCGCGTATACAGTAGATTATTATGTATTATTCAAACAACTACTCTGATTATCCACCTCCTGAAGCAGATTTTCCAGATCAAGAGCAAACCCACATTTATTCTGCGGATGCCCATCACACCAAAAAATCGAAATTTCCCACATGTGGTGCAATAAGGACCAGTAAAGAGTGAGAACAGTTAATTCAAAGACTTCAGGTGATTGCCAGTTCATTATTTCAATATTAACAGAAGAATGTTTTTGAGAAAACAATTGATGGTAAATGTTGACGGTGGTACTGTTTCCTCACTTCCTATGCATGCCGTCATTCTCTCTTCCCCCATTAAAAGGATCTGAAAGTGTCTACGAAAGAAATTGCTGTTACAAAATATCATTGTCTTTTACAAGAGCAGTAAAGTACAGAATCGGTGATGAATGCACTGGAACTAAGTTAAGCAATTATGTGGGCCGAAACCGGGTGGCTGTAAGTGAGTAGACAATATCCCCCGGAGATCATTGTTTTTTTAATAATGTAAACAGGAGATGTTTTAATAAAAAATGGGTTCCCATCTTTAAATTTGAAAAAAAAACCTGAGTAGTGGCACTGTGTATTGGAAAGACTATTTCAAGATTAGGTGTGATGGCTCAGTAGATTAATGCTTCAGCCTAATTAATTTATGTTTGACCTCATGCTCACGAGTCTGAATCCTAGTCGTTCCTTTCTGCCTTTCATCCTTCTGATTTTGGTAAAATGAGTTAAGGCCTGATTAAGAGTTTGGCGGATGGTGTTATTTCATGACAAACATGACGGATATCCTGCCCGCTGTATTACGATTCCATAGTAGCCTATGGAGATCTTAATATGGCAGGCGGGATATCCGTCACATTTGTGACGGAGTAACCCATCCGCCAAATTCTAAATCAGGCCCTTAGTCTTCCACCTGCAGTTAAGTGCTTATACTATAACACACACCCTAAATAAAAAATAAATGCAAGTTAAAATAATCAATGATTGATGAACTATTTTAAGTTGTGAAATCTCTATTGATTAAGACGATCTCTGCAGTGTCTCCATCAATTAAGACCAATATTGGCTTCCAAGCAACCTTTCTTTTTGCAGATTTCTTTTAGTTAAGCAGGCACCACCTGGCTTCACAGGAAAGGAGACTCCCTCTCCCGGCATCTGAAATGTCAAAACTATCTGCCCCAGGATGGATGTGTTTTAAAATAATGTAGAGGAACTGTTTTTGTAAAAATAAAGTGCATAAGCACATTGTGCTACTCAGATCCCGCCTACCTCGACCTCTGCTTCTTTTGCTTTGTCATCTGAGAAAAGAGTACAACCTCGAACACTAGCTCTGCACTACACTAAAGCCAAAGCTTTAAAACTCTTCCTTTAGACTCGGGGCTGGCTGTAATGGTCCTGCCACTGGTTTTCCAAATGAAAACCCGCCCACTACCATGGTGGTCCGCCAATCAGATTTAGATGTAAGCGGGTCCATAGGCAAAAGACCACTGACGGTCTGCTGTCACCCCCAAGAATCACCGCCCCCATCAATGGCACCATTGGCATAAGTGGCTGGCAGTGGCACTCCAGCCCCTTTTATTGCTGAGTCAATCACAAAGTCTAGTCCCGCCGATGCAACTGTGGCAGCTAAACCTTCACACTTGAGTAGGTAGATCGGGAGGGATAAAAGAAAGTCCTTTTTTTGCATTTTTCTCCTTCCTGCCCAAATTAATCCATTATCGCTGATGATACCGCTGCTGCTCCTGGACCAAGATGTAAACCAGTGCTAGTGTTGCCGCAATTGGAGGAAAGGCTTCGTCTCACCTGTCATCCTTGGACTTGCCACAATACAATAGCACTGAACTGGACTCCCTTAACCCAAGGGCCCCAGACAACAGTATAACGATGTATAATATATAAGTCTGCAGTGTCACACTTAGGCCCATATTTATACTTTTTTAGCGCCGCATTTGCATCACTTTTTTAATGCAAAAGCAGCACAAATGTGGCGCTAAAAAAGTATAAATATGGGCCTTAGAATATTATTTTTAAAAACACCTCAAAGATGTCTGTGGTACCCACCAGTCTGGCACTAACTGCCTTCATAGCACTAGACACCCATACAATAAGTTCCAGCAATCACTATGATAAGTTGTACCACACAGGTATGTGCAACGATCTCCCAAAATAATAGCCCCAACTATAAATTGTATCCCCTGTAAGAATTACTCTACACTATGGCACTGTAGCAATTGCAATACAAAATGCTACAAGGGCGAGTACACACAATCTACAACCAATTGCACCTATAATCTGCAAATATGTCAGCGATCTTTGAAGCTCACATTTCACATTGGTGTCTGCAATTGATGTCAAACAGTGTATGACATTGAACCCCAAAGTGTCATGTGCTCTGGGTAATGCATATGTGCATATTATTGACAAAGCATTGCAAAATAGGCACATATGCATTCTCCAGTCACAATATCAGAAAGACACATAATTTTGGTGTAAGTGTTCAATAACACGATGATTACTTACATCCAACTCATCCTGACCATCACTAATGTACAACATTTATGTATGCATTTAAAAAACTAAATCAAAGATATAACCTGTATCTGTAACTGAAACAAATGAGAGGAAGTGCATGGCGCACATGTTAGCAGATATACCATCTTCAGCAAACAATTAGTTAAAACCATAAAGAAGGCCAGGACAAAGGTTGTGCCACAATTAAAATAATTTTTATGTAGGAATGAGATTCTTCTCTGAAATGTTTCAAATAAATTAGTAAGCAACAAAAAGCAGACCTATGTACATATAGATAATTTAGCAATGTCCAAGTGGTCCCAAATGGCTGTCAGGGCATTCTTGCCTCGTACAAGCACTGCTAATAAGGAAATTCCTCTGGAAGGATCATCTATGGAGCATCAAGAGAGCAGGCAGCTCAATGATCTCACTGGGGGGGGGGGTGGTCCTTGGGTTAGGGAGGGGTGGGTTTGAGTTTAGAAGAGGTGGGCTTGGGAGTGTTGGGTTTGGAAATGGAAGGGATGATGTGGGATGCAGAAGAGCTGGGTTGGGATTTGGAAGGGGTAGGTTGGGATGTGGAAGGGGTAGGATGGGATTTGGAAGGTGGATGAAGACGTTTGGGTGGAGAGGTTTTAGGGTTGGGAAGGGTGGTCTCGGAGGTGGAAAGGATCAGAGCTAGGGCAAACATTACATCTTTGTTAGGGGGAAAACAGGGTATTCAGGGGAGACTTTGGGTTGGGAAGTAAAGGAATTGGCTGTGGCTGTTGTGCATGTGTGTGTTGATGTCGTGGTTGCATGAGGCTCAGGTGTATTTGCTTCATGCTTTGATTGGTCTCTCTTACTCCTTGCCTGTTGGGTGGGCGATTGTGGGTGTTTGTGTCCAGTATGTGTGTGTGGATATGTCTGCTATGGTTGTGGTGCGTGTTGCTTTGGAGTCTGTGGATGTGCTGATGAATGCATGTGTGGTGGTGGGAGTGATGACTGGGGGTGTGTCTGCGGTGTGTGTTGGGATCGTGGTGAGAGTTATGACTGGGGTGTGCTGGTTGTGTTTGTGGGTGTTGCTGTACTGTTGGGTGCACTGATGGGGTGTGCTGGTAGTGTGTGGAGGTGTGGGTGTTGTGTCTGTGGGTATGGCGGTGGTGGCAGTGGCTGTGGTGGTGGTGTGTGTGGTGTCTGCATGATTGTGTCTGTGCTTTTTGCTGGGTAAGTGAGAGGACGTGCTGAATGTGGCTGTTGTAGTGGGTGTGGGCAAATGTTTGTGTGTGATAGGACAGGGCTGGGTTAAGGGATTGGGGAAGGGGAGGGGTGGTAGGCACAAGGTTGTGGTGGGTAGGAGGCTGAGCTTAATGAGGAGGCCACAGCCTGAAATGGGCACTGTAGGCAAGACAGGGGACCATTAAATGCCATCTAGGTAGGCCGGCCTCTGTGCATTCTTGCCAACCAGCCTCTGGACAGCATTCAGTAGTGTGGTCTGCCTACAGCAATCATTCATTCACAAAAGGTCCATGGCCTCCTGACTGAGTGCAGCCTGGGACACCAGGTCAGGGGCAAAGGTGTCTGCGGCAAAGGTGATGCCCCCCCTTTTAGGAGGGTGGATGCAGCCAACTGGGGGCAGTAAGAGGGAGGGTAGCTCTTGCAATAGGGGGCAGGTGATGATGCAGGTGTCATAGTCGCTTGAGGGTCCACCTCTACTAGGAACTGGTCTTCATTGGAGGCCTCCGAAGATGACATAGAATCCATGGTGACCTCCTGGCCAGTCTCCTTGCCCTCCTCTCCACACCTGATTCCCAGTGGCCTACGTCATCCTCACTGATGTGGTCACAGTCAACGTGGCCTTGCTCTGTTGCTGCTGAAATGACAAGGTCAAACAGTTTGAGGGCATCTGTACTAATTCAATTGTACATCACTGTCCATTACTCAGCAGTTGTGCAAACGTCAATAAAACACCATCCCAGCTCCCAAATCATGTGTGCCTTTGCCAGTAATACACTTGTAGTTCCCTGCAGGACAAAGGATTACAATTGTATGAGTAAACACATAGGCCTGGAGACATCTCTGAACCACTGCAATACAGAGTTGAAATTCTTTCACTTTTCCAAAAGGGCAAGGTGTTGGGCTGGAAAGTGGCTGCTGAAAAGGGAACATCACAACATCTACGTGATGCAACCTGCCATCTACAAATGTCCCTTTAAGTATCACATTGGTACCTATTATTAATTGCTCCATTGGGCAGTCCTAAGAACACCAACATTTTGTTAGGGGGACATATAACACTCTCACCAACGTGGGCACATTTCTGTTTTTTGCAAATAATACAGTTTGGCATACAAATTCACATTATTTGACATAAACTGCCTTACATGCACATTTGGGAACGACTAAGGACTCAGCTTAACCTGCTACCGTCCACATGAACTGTTAGAGGTTTGCAGGACAAACTGGTTTCTAACATGGTTCAGAGAAGCAATGATGACAGTGTTCACAGAGTTCTAGTCCATTTGGTGCAGGCGCACAAACTTAACAAGGTCAAGTCTGATATGTCACCCGCATCATGATTACACTGTTTGCACAGTTATTGAGAAAGGGGACTACAATCGCTACTCACTTTTGTTAAGTAGCATCCCACCTGGCCTAATCATACCATGGCCCATGTTTCATACAAGTGTCCTTAATGTAATAGAGAAAATGCAGGAAACCCCTTTATTTCCATGAAGCCACGTGCATGGCCAAAACTGTACTTGTCATGTGAGGAGGAATCTAGAGGCAACCTGCAGCACAAAGCAATGCACCACACATGGCATCAGACAATGGCCCTCATTCTGACCTTGGCGGGCGGCGGAGGCCGCCCGCCAAAGTTCTGCCGTCAGGTTACCGTTCCGCGGTCGAAAGACCGCGGCGGTAATTCTGACATTCCCGCTGGGCTGGCGGGCGGCCGCCTTCAGGCCGCCCGCCAGCCCAGCGGGAAAGAGGCTTCCACGATGAAGCCGGCTCGGAATCGAGCCGGCGGAGTGGAAGCTGTGCGACGGGTGCAGTTGCACCCGTCGCGTATTTCACTGTCTGCGCAGCAGACAGTGAAATACATTTAGGGGCCCTCTTACGGGGGCCCCTGCAGTGCCCATGCCAGTGGCATTGGCACTGCAGGGGCCCCCAGGGGCCCCGCGACCCCCCCTACCGCCATCCGGTTCCCGGCGGGCGGACCGCCGGGAACTGGATGGCGGTAGGGGGGGTCGGAATCCCCTCGGCGGCGCAGCAAGCTGCGCCGCCTTGGAGGATTCCAACGGGCAGCGGAAAACCGGCGGGAGACCGCCGGTTTTCCTGCACTGACCGCGGCCAAAGCGCCGCGGTCAGAATGCCCCGCGGGGCACCGCCGGGCTGTCGGCGGTGCTCCCGCCAACGGCGAGCCTGGCGGTCACAGACCGCCAGGCTCGTAATGAGGGCCAATGTCTGTTCAACTTGCACCTTTAGCAATGCTCTTGGGCTTTGGATGTCTGTCAACCTCGAAATTGATGGCATACAACATAGGTGAAAAGCAAATAGGTTAACTCACAACAATTTCTGCAGACAATGGTTCATCCCCTTGTTGCTGTTCTAGGGTCCTCAACTGCCCATCAAGCCCCAGGTAAGACAATGCCAAGACAAGGGGAATTGGGGGGAAGGGGGTCAAGGCGCGCTGCACCACCCTAGATCATTGGGAAGACTACATGACTTGGCTCTCAGCTGACATCCTGGTTGAGCAGCACAGACTCTCCCACCTCTTCCTACAGTGCAGACTATGCTGCTTGTGGACCCCCAGGGCCCGCACCTTCTTGGCAATGACCTCCCAAATATCCCGCTTCTGATGGGCTTTGACCTGTATGGATGACAGAAAAGATGCACAAAAGGTTTTAGACTGAATATATTTGGCAGTACTGCTGTGACAAAATAATTTGGTTACATACATTCACAAAATTGTAACCAAATCATTGCCAATGAACATGTAGAAGGATCTGGGAAATACTGATTTGCACTGATCTAATGAGCAGACTCAAAAGCTTCTGACTCCTCATATAACCAAATCATGCCTGCCAATTCATCTAGACCAGAGCTATGAAATCTGCCCTGTTTTGAGAGTCACCCCTGATTATTCATAATCATTGGGAGCTACCAAAGGCTAATCAAACTGTACAATCCTTGCACATAGCACCACATACACCTACATTTACTTCCTGCCTAAACACCCATATATTAGAACCTGTGGTCTACATCATATACAGTAAGGGCAGTATAGGAGGGCAGCTCTGTGGTAGTGACAGCAGGGATGTGGGAGTGCAGGGACAAGTGTGTGTGGTAATGGGACATCCTAGAATGGATGCTTGTCAGCCAATGTAATTTGAAGTTGCTGCACATGACATATGTATCTCTGTATGTGGGTCGAGGACCTTTTTAACCCTTACAGAGCACCCTAATACACATTATGGGCCGGAATACACTAGACAGGACAAAATAAGCCAACTCCAGAACCACAAAATGTTTCCCTTAACATCAATACGATTTTAACAGTGGTGTAGTGGATTCCATTCAGTTTTAATGGGAATCAGGAGTTTAGCTTAGCCTTCTGGCTTGCAGGCCTGTGCCCTCGTCACCTAGTGACTTTTAACCTACTTAGCTTGCTCTGTTTTAGCTCATTTATTTATTTATTTCCTCCAAGATGGCTACCATGTTTATAGTTAGGAAGATGTTCTAGTTTCACATTACCAATGCCACTCTGTAAAGGCGTCACTATCAGAGTCAAAGAAAAACAAGATACGTAGGTATTTACATCATGTACTTTCCCACTTTCGTGTGACAGTAACATAATGTACCTTTTCAGGGAATTGTTTATACAATTGGCACCCCAAGTATGCCTTCTTATCTATTGTTTGGGAACATACCAGCGTCAGGAGTTCTACAAGATCTGTATAAATACATCTCACACAGACAAGATAATCAGAGGGATTCCTACCAGATGCCATCAACGCTATCTATGCTACACGTCGCCTTGATGTTGACCCAGTCTTCGTGTCAGAACGGAGTGTGATCTAGAGGCCTCTTTCCAAGGTAACAAAGGTTGGGGGCTCTTCTCATGGACATAGTACTGGCGGATTAGCTTTAACACACCTAGCTCTCTTAAGGTTAGAGATCAGGTTCGTCATGCTAGGGTAGTATGGCCTATTTCACATCTATTTCAAATTTCATGTTATTGCAAGATGGGGGGGTCTTTGTATTCATGACTCTAATTTTTCTTGCATTGTTCATTATCCTAATCATTGCAGCCCATGCAATTTACAGTAGATTGCAGTCTTGTTAATAGAACTTATTGAAAACATATTGAAAACGTTACTGCATTGCCTTTACTTCATTGCTAGTGTTTGACTGAAACATGTTTCTTGTGAGAAAAAGGTAATCTCCAGTTAACCACGACCTCCTTGAGATCTCACACTTTTGAGTCCATGCGCAAAGGCTGCCACAAATCACCTTTTATTGTTTGGTTTTTTGGTGAGGTACTCCTTGTGAGCCTGGAGAGTTGGGCCTACAGTTGCGACTTGTAGGATTGGCCTGGTCACCGACAAACAAAAGTGCTGTAATCCCTAAACCAGCAGTCTTGCCTAGAGCAAGAGTCCAACTATCAACATAGTGCCACCAATGATGGTATTTCGGCACTAATTTACAGAGGCCCTGAGTATCACTGTCTCACACACAACAGGTACCCTAAGTACAATTATACGGAGACATCTGTGGTCTTGGGGAAGATCCTCCTCAGCTGAACAGGGAGCACCTAATTTATGCTGTAGGTTGTTTGAGCTTGAACTATTAAAAGGATTTTCTCCCCACTTGGTGTTCCATCTCTTTACCCATTACACAATATGGCTAACATCATAGACATTCCTGAGAATAGAAGACAAGCATTAACACTACACTTGGAAGCGCATGGCTAAACAGACGAGGGCGGTGATGTCACATTCATTGCAGAAGCTAGTGAAGCTTAACAAACAGAAACAGTTTACTCCTTGGTCACCTTTCCTCAGGAAGACCAGTGATCATACACATTCCACACATACAGAATTGCAAATGTACCACAACAGTACCACGCATACTAGTATATTGAAATTCCTATTACTTAACAAGAACATCAGAACTAGTTTAATGGTGCCCTACCACACGTAATACAACCCATGAGATTACGGGCCAGATGTAGCAACAATCGGTTTTGCAACTCGGAAATTGCGACTCCGAGCGACTCGCAATTTCCGAGTCGCAAAACCTAATGCAGAAAGGTGTCTCAGACACCTTCTGCGAGTCGCTATGGGGTCGCAAAGACCCACCTCATTAATATTAATGAGGTGGGGGGGCGTGGCCAAGATGGCGATCGGAGCAGCTGCATAAACCGCTGCTCCGTCGCCCTGCCCGTACAATTATCCTGATGTTAATTACCTAGCCCTCCCTGGGGCAGGGTGAGGAAGCCGTTCGTGGGTCCCCGTGGTTCTGCACCAACGATCAAACCCGCGACATCGGAGAAGCTCCAATCCCGGAGCTGCGAGTCAAAGAAAGCACGCCGCCGCGATCAGCGCCTGCCTCGCGGGCAGCCCAGCCCAGCCGATCGTGAGCCGCGCTCACCGGAACCGGCATTCGATCTCAGCCGCCACTTAACGGAGGTAAGGGCTTGCCGCCGCATCCCCGTCGTGCGCGCCGAAGCTGCCAGCTGGCCAGTAGGAGAGCCGCTCGGCGTGCACAGGGCCGGCCGAGTCCTCCCGCAGGCGTCTTCGCTCCGAGGAACGCGGCGCCGGAGCGCGCGTATATTAGCACAGATCCAAATTCTACTACGGGCGCCCATCAGACGCCCGCGTTCCGACTTGAAATCAAGCCCCATATCTGAGTCAGCTGGAACTCAAATCGGACGTTATTAGCGGCGTGGGAGGCGGCCGGAGGAGGGGAAAAAAGGCATAATTGAGCACTTGAAGGATCGACCGCTGCCATTTTAGGTGCCTCGGACCTTAGGGAGACAAAATTTCCTTTAGCTCAGTAACATTATACCAGCCAGCAAAGCTAACCAAACTGCACAAGCACTCCCCTCAAACGTGCTGCATATCGGGGGTACTGACTGGCGTCATTTAAACAAGTACATTACCTCAAGCCCCACTATGCCCCCTCTAGGGCACCAAATGTGCCAGTACTGGCAAAGACAATGAAACAGGCGCAAGCGGGAAGCAGCAGGGTCAGCATAAACTGTGAACACATCCTTTGGAGTACAAGGAGCACAAACTAAAATATAAGAGATGCTTCCTGGAGAAACTCGCCAGCTCGCAGTCCCGTAACAAGTTAAACATCTCTTTCAAGCAATCCCAAATGTTCAGCACAAATAATGCCTCCACCTGATATGGAAACGCCATACCTACGCCTCCTCCACTACGCGGTATCCGGATTCGGCCGACTCCGCCAACTGCAGCCTCTTCAAACAGATAGTTAACGCCTCCAGCTGCTCCTTTCTCGCTAAATCGCCAGTCGCGAGCCCCGGTCGATCGGCTTACCACAATACTTGATTAGATAAGCTTTAGCTTATCTGTCTGTGTCTGTGGCCCCGACTGCAACACTACATCCATAGCCACTGTTACAACTCTCAAATGGTGAAGCCAAAAACCACTCGGGCACCCCTCACCAAAATGGACCAAACTACAACATCCCACCCGGAAGCGCACGCCAGTGCGCAATCAACATTACAGAAGCTGGAACTAACTTTACAATCACACACTTCACAATTCGAAAAAATTCTGCAAGCCATCCTAGACACCAAGACCACCTTGGAAGCCAAAATAGGCTCTGTAACAGAGGACCTCAATATCCTCCGCACCGATCAACACGCACTAGCCGATAGAGTATCCGAACTCGAAAAAGACACGGCGCCTCTACCAGGCGCTATGGAAGACCTGCAACTACAGCTATCGCAACTATCAACAGAAGTTGATTTCTTAAAGCGCAGAACTGAAGATGCAGAAGGCAGATCTCGGCGCAACAACATACGCCTGGTCGGTTTTCCTGAACGTGCTGAGGGCTTAAGCGCAGAACTGCTTATCGAGCAATGGCTTATAGACACAATCCTCAAAAATAATATCCCGAAGTTCTTCTCTGTTGAAAGAGCACACAGAATTCCAGGCAAACCCCCAGCACCGGGTTCGCAACCATGCCCCCTTATAATAAGACTCCTTAACTACCGAGACAGAGACCTAATCCTCCAATTATTCCGCAAATCAGGCCCAGTGTGCTACGAAAATGCCACGATAACAGCTTATCCGGACTTTACGGCAGAAGTGCAAAAAAAACGCAACTCCTTCTACAGTGTTAAGGCATGCCTTCGCAGACATGATATCAAATATGCACTGATGTTCTTAGCCAGACTTCGGGTACAGGTTGAATCTCGCTCCTTCTTCTTCACCACTCCGGAAGATGCTTGGACCTGTCTACACGCCAAAGGCCTAGCCGACCCGTCAGATGCAAGCACTCAAATCGACAACAGATCTCTCTCAACGAGGCACCGTAAGCAACGCAGGAGACAGGAAGCCAGACCCTCACCTGAGCAGGCAAAATCCGAGCGCTCTCGCTCCTCCGAACAACATCCAGTTTTGTCAATGCTCCCTCCTCCGCGTCACCTTCGCAAACGGAAATCGAACAGGAACAAGTCCTAAACTCCGACTCAGCTGAGTCCACATGTGGCCCTCTTCTCACACCACGTACAGCAGACGACATCTGAAGAACGATCAATCCAGCTCACTCGAAGCCTAAAAAGTTTCATCGCAGCTTCTGTGAGGCTCCTACACGTGGTCTAGCAGTCAACGGGTGTCCCCCGCCCGACGCGATTCGCCCCTTAAAATATGCTAAACCCGGGCTGGGTAAAACAATACCTTGGCACCAATGCCAACTGGCACCCCCCTGCTCCGTATGGACAATCACCCCATACTGGATTTTTCCGGTATTGTTTTTTATATGTTATTAGTTCATTTGATGTATATTGTTTTAGCATGCACCTTTATATTAGGAGCACGTAGCTATAGTAGAAGGGCTGAATATAAAAACAGCAGCAAACATACAAGGGTTGCTAACTGCAGCAACAAAAATACTGCTCGCAGCTTGTTTCTTGATTGTCGGCCAGCTACAGCGACTGAGTCCCATAATAATGTCAATACCGGGTTTCCAAAAGTTTAACCGATTACTTTCTATCAAACAAAAATACAACCTCTTCCCGCGCCATAGAATGGGACGCTCACAAAGTGGTGATAAGGGGTCATTGCTTATCGGCTACGGTGGGGGTCAGAAAGGTACTCATTAAGGAACTACAAGACTTAGAAATAAAGCTTTGCAATGCAGAAAATGCAAATGATAACAGCGAACCCGCATTAGCAACACTACATCTGCTTAGGGCTTCCCATAAGGAGACAGACAACAGACTGTGTAAGCACGATTACAGACACTATAGGACCAGACAACACGCCGAAGGTGATAGATCTGGTAGATTATTAGCTTGGCTAACTCGGCAACCATCACAACCAACACCCATTGGCGCAATACGCCTAAATCCTGACACAATCGTTAATACCCAAGCAGGTATAAATGATGCCTTCTCCACATATTATCGGACCCTATATACGCCCCCTTCACCACCTCCAGTGCAACACATTATCAACACACTAAGCCTGGTCCCCCAAAATCAACTTATCCTTGACAACACCGCCACTCTAGATGGCCCCATTACCATTGAAGAGGTGCGCCTTGCATTATCACAAATAGCATGCAATAAAACGCCCGGCTCAGACGGTTTACCGATAGAATACTACAAGTCCCATGCTTCCCTATTATTACATCCACTTACAGAAGTATTTAACGAAGCACACCATAAATTGCAATTGCCGGACTCAATGTGCGAAGCACTGATAGTCGTCCTCCCAAAATCAGGCCGCGACCCTCTAGATGTTAAATCATACAGGCCGCTCTCCTTGCTGAACACAGACTGCAAACTATTAGGTAAAATTCTTGCAAATCGCCTCCTCCCTTATTTACCGACTCTGATACACCATGATCAATCAGGCTTTATCCCTGGCAGAAGTACTTTCCCGAACATTAGAAGACTTCTACACATAATACACAGTAATACAAACTCGGTAGCAGTCGCCCTATCTTTAGATATAGAAAAAGCATTTGACACACTCAGTTGGAATTATTTGCTACACACTCTTAAAGCGTTCGGCTTTGGTGCCGGTTTTATTAACTGGATTAGGACGCTCTACTCTAGGCCCACTGCCCGAGTTAAAAATGGACGAGTTATCTCTGAAGCATTCCCAATAGGCAGAGGTACCAGACAGGGCTGCCCTTTATCCCCATTGCTGTTTGCTATTGCTATGGAGCCACTAGCGATCAAACTACGGAGCTACGCACACATATGGGGTATACCGGAGGCTAACGCTCACCACGTCGTTTCTATGTATGCAGACGACACCTTAATATATCTGCGCGACCATTCAGCCCACATGGCTGAGGCCCTGCAGTTACTGGACTCCTTTGCTATCGCCTTCGGACTGCATGTCAACTGGTCCAAGTCAAGCATATTCCCCATTTCTCCGTCCCTGGTAGCTCACCATATGTCGCTACCACAATACAAACTGCCCTGGTCACATACAACCTTTAAATACCTGGGCGTGCAAATCTATCACTCTATCATGGATCTAAAAGAAGGAAACATAGATAGAATCCTTGGCTCGGTTCGCGGCTCAATTCCCTTCTGGAGCTCACGCCCCCTATCTCCAATGGGCAGTGTGGCAATAGCCAAAATGCTTATCCTTCCAAGGTTTCTATATTATTTTACAGCTCTCCCGCTGTGTTTACCGCGTTCCTTTTTTAATAAGCTGCAATCAATGCTAACGGACTTACTCTGGGGTAAAGACAGACGTAGAGTGGCGTTGTCAATAACGCAACATCCGCAGGAGATGGGCGGATTGGGAATGCCCAATTTCGAAAGATATTACGCAGCCGCCCAATTATCATGGCTGTCTACATGGCTATGCGACACCCCGTCGCCTGAAAGCAGGATTTTACAGACACATATACCATCACACAGGCTTCTACTTTCGATACTAACTAGCACCCCCCATACGTCCCCAAGACTAATATTACTAGAGGCGGCTCGATTCTGCTGGCGCAGATATGTCCAAACTAAGTCCACATCTTTCCCCTATTCGCCTCTGCTTTCACTACTTCAACTCCCGGATACTCAAAACCTGTCAATACACCATGATACACGCGAATTGAACATGCTCCAACTGGGTGACCTATACTCCTGCTCCGTGTTGCGCACTTTCGCTGAACTGGTAACCGCAGGCACTATGCAAAATGGGGCCTTCCTAACATTTAACGCTATAAGACTATTGCTTAATAAGATCTGGGGCGCAGTAGTCTCGGAACCTCCCGAATCCTCGCTGCTTACCACTCAAAGAGCATTATTGGCAGCTCAAAGAGCATTATTACCACATTATATAAAGCATTGCTTGAAGGAATATGCACAACACTACCAAATGCAAAGGCGCGCTGGGACACTGTCCTTTCTGGATCACTGCTCTCACAACAATCAAAACAATATCCCGCAATCCTCGCCTATGGTACACTCAATTTAATTATCTTCACCAATCATACTTATCACCAGCCCGCATCCAAAAAATCTACCCCCACACAACACCAACATGCCCTAGATGCGCTACACCAGCAGCTGATTTCTATCATATGGTTTGGAAATGCCAAACCATAAACTTGGCCTGGAAACGCGTGACGGAGGTTACAGTAGAGATCTCATCCCACACCCTTGTGCCCACTCCTGATTCCTGCTTACTCGGCATAAGGCATCGTACTAAAGCAGACAAACACACGCACAGGTTTATCGACCTGGCTTTCGTGGTGCATAAACGCTTGATAGCAACACATTGGAAAGCTCCACACGCTCCTTCTCACGCGTCATGGCTACGAGAGTTACACAGCCGCTCTCAGGCCGAAGCCCAGACACTTCACTTGCTACAACATAGAGGTCTTATCCTAGCTGGCCCGGAGATCTGGGACACATTTGTGGTTGCAATGGAGGCCAGAGATGACATGTATCCCCCATGAACAGGTCCCGATCCATTGCACACCACAGCCTGAGCTGACACTGTTGAAGCTAGGACCGCACAGCAGCAACCTTGGTTTGCTCTTAAACACACTCATTACTACTACTCTTCCTCTCCCTCAGTAGATATTTCTAACCTGCGCCCAATGACTCCTCACACGCTCAGACAAGCCTGTAATACACAATCACAACAAGTAAAATAGGCCTGCCCCTGAACCCGTCAACACCGCAGACACCCTTAACACCCCTGAGGTGATTACTATATTAGTAACGGACATCGTTAGTATCTGGCTAATCCCCGTAAGCTGCAATCAGCCCTCATAACAGCTCATATGTTAAATATCACGGCACCCTCCTTATACAACGCCCTTAATTCTCTCACATTATTAAGATAAGTTGTTAAAGTTTTCCCTTCCTGATATCCCCGCTTTCTTCCAATTCCCCTCTCCCCCCCTTTCTCTTTTACCCTCTTGTAGTGGCAATGCTGTGAAAAAAATTATACAATTGTGTAAATGTATTGCAAAATAACATACAGCTATTGTACTGATGTGTGCAGTTTGCGTTCAATAAACAGATTTAAAAAAATATATATATATTAATGAGGTGGGTCGCAAATTGCGGCCCCATAGCGACTATGGGCACTCACTGACATGGAGGCCTGCTGTAGTCAGCAGACCTCCATGTTCGTGGCTGCTTGTCAATAAAGCAGTTTCTTTTTTTAAAGTGTAGCCCGTTTTCCTTAAAGGAAAACGAGCTGCACTTAAAAAAAAATCCGAAACCTTTTGCTTCTGAATTTTTTCAGGGCAGGTAGTGGTCCCTTGGACCACTACCTGCCATGAAAAAATATTTTTGGGTCCATTCACAAAGGGGAAGGGGTCCCATGGGGACCCCTTCCAATTTGCGAGTGGGTTACCATCCACTTCAAGTGGATGGTAACTGCGACGCGGTCGCAAATGGAATTGCATACCACTGCGAGTCGCAAATAGGAAGGGAACACCCCTTCCTATTTGCGAGTCTGAAATACATTTTGCGAGTCGGTCCGACTCGCAAAATGCATTTCTGCATAGGAAACTCCGGTTTGCGACTCGCAAACGGCAATTTTTGCCGTTTGCGAGTCGCAAACTGTTTCCTACAACTGGCCCTAAGTCCCTTGGGTAATGAAGGACTAACGTGGCTCATGTTTGCCACATATAGACCACACCCCGGTGTACAAAACATGCAGGCAGCTGATCTGCGCAATTTATACATTGAGCTAGTAACACTATATAGACGGCTTGTTCAGTTAGTGATGCAAACTCTGAACACAACACCAGCAAATCCAGCACCACCAGCACCCGCTGGATACCAGTTGCCTACTACTGGGATTAATCCACAAACAGTACATTCTATCATGGGCAAAGTACACATGGACGAGAAAAAATCCCACTCTGGATAGCACAGAAAACTAATCATCTGGAAGCTGAGTTTCCCCATACAGGGCCACAGAAAAAGCATAGAATTCTCACAATGTGCTTGCCCTTTGGGATGGTTCCCTCAGTGGATGACTGTGCCACATGGGGTACAGTCTTTGCTGCCATTTATACTACCACACACGGTACCCTGACACTTGCCAATTTACCGGAAGTGTTAAAATAAATTCAGAATGAGCATAGGGCTGCACCAGCCCTAGATTCGGGGATGAAATTAATGCATAACTTTGATGCAGTCTCTTCAATAATACTTAGTAACATTAGAGGGGAAGCAGTAGCATTGGTTATACGCCAGCAGCTCTGAGAGATTCTACACTTAGAACAGGAGAAAATTATTTCTGACACCTATACTAGTAGAGGATAGGACAGTTTGGGAGCCAAGCTGAAAAAGCCTGAAATACAAAGTACCTTCCCTAAGGAAGGTACTAAACAAGCACAGGAGAGTTCTAAAAAGTGCTGGGGTAAACAAAAGCATATTAAAAACAGACGAAGTCAGAGAGCAGATTCTCCACACCCTGAGAACTCGGACAGGAGATATAATCTCAGAAATAGGGAAAATATAAAAGCTCCTGACATATATACTGATTTACGTCCCTCTCGTTCCTTTCAGGATGCACGGGGTAGACACAGGGAGAGATTGGACTCGTCAGAGCGATGTTCTGATTAAAACTCACCACAGCCTTTTGACAAAAAAGAAGATAAGTCTTCACAACAAAAGCCACAGTTTAAAAAGAAAAATGTGGCAGCATTGTCAATTAACAATGGCAGTAAATTTTAGAACATTGCTGAAGAACAAGATGTGGGCAGTGATATTGCTAGATAGCATGGCAGAGGTCATAATATGTTACCAGAGTCTGAAGGGGAACATCCTTTTTTACGACTTTTTTTTCTCCGAAAGTCGTGGTTAACGAAAACGCAACAACGCTTTTTTTAACCACGACTCCGGTTTTTTGTGCCTTAACTACATATGTTCTGGACAACGAACATGCGTGGTTAAGGTACAAAGAAGTGAGTTGGCGAAGGTAAGTGGTGGGTTTAGGTTTTGGGGCGGGGGTGAGAGATCAGGGGGTTTTAGGTTTTGGGGTGGGGTTGGGGGGGTGGGGCGTTTTTGGTTTTGGGGAGTGGGTGGGGGGCCAGGGGGTTTTAGGTTTTAGGGTGGGGCGTTTTTGGTTTTGAGGAGTGGGTGGGGGATCAGTGGGTTTTAGGTTTTGGGGTGGGGTTGGGGGGGTGGGGCGTTTTTGGTTTTGGGGAGTGGGTGGGGGTTAGGGGGTTTTAGGTTTTGGGGTGGGGTTGGGGGGGTGGGGCGTTTTTGGTTTTGGGGAGTGGGTGGGGGGTCAGAGGGTTTTAGGTTTTGGGGTGGGGTAGGGGGGGTGGGGTGAGGGATGTATGGTGAATGGTGCCTATTGCTAATGATTTTATCAGGAATACCTTTACAACGAAATATCGTTGTTAAGGCATTCGTGGTAAAATCATTAGTAGTAGCAACGAGGTCGGTGTTCCGACCTCGTTGTTAAGGCAGTAGTTGTTTTTGAAGTCGTTGTTTCGTCGTACAGTCGAGTCTGAAAGATCATCTGGGTGCGACAGCAAATAGCGACTTTTTTGCAGTAGAGACTGCAGATTGGACAGTTCTCCCACCCGAAAGGGTTTATCATTTAAATATCCAAATTCAGGGAGACATAGAGAGCACCGTTAATGTGATATTCTGAGATTAACTTAGTTGTGATATCCTGCTGTCCGAGAGGACTGGCCACCGGAGCACGTCAGTAAACTCCCACATGGGGAGGATGTCATTTTGGCTTCTTTCTCAAATCTTGGTCCAGAGGCGGTGAACCGTGCCTATGCTGTTGTTGGAAATGGCCTTTCTGCAGGGTCACCCCCAGCCTTTATGCCTTCCTCCTTCTCTTTTTCTGACTTCATTTTTGATGGCTTTAAGACTCTGGTCACTTTACCACTGCTAACCAGTGCTAAAGTGCATGTGCTTTCTCTCTCTAAAAACATTGTAACATTGGCTCATACCCTATTGGCATATTTAATTTACTTGTAAGTCCCTAGTAAAGTGCACTACATGTGCCCAGGGCCTGTAAACAAATGGTACTAGTAGCCCCTTAACCATGCCTCGGGCCTGCCAGTGCAAGGTCTGTGTGTGCAGTTTCACTGCCACTTCTATTTGGCATTTAAAAGTACTTGCTAAGCCTTAAACTCCCCTTTTCCTACATATAAGTCACCCCTAAGGTAGGCCCTAGGTAGCCCATAGGGCAGGGTGCTATGTAAGTAAAGGGCAGGACATGTATATGTGTGTACTATATGTCCAGGTAGTGGAAAACTCCTAAATTGTTTTTCCACTACTGTGAGGCCTGCTCTTTTCATAGGATAGCTTGAGGGCTACCCTCATATATTGTTTGAGTGGTAGATTCTGATCAAAAAGGGGTAAATTGGTCATGTTTAGTATGACCAGAATGGTAATAGAAAATCCTGCTTACTGGTGAAGTTTGATTTGATATCACTGTTTTAGAAACTTCACTTTTAGAAAGTGAGCATTTCTCTGCACCTATAATCCATCTGTGCCTTGCAGCCTGTCTCCAATCCATGCCTGGGCTGGGCTGGTTCACAGCTTCCTTGTGCATTTCACCCAGACAACCACAAACACAGGATACTCAGTCACGCCTGCACTCGTAAGCATATTGAAAGGGTCTTCCTGGGCTGGAAGGGTAAAGGGCCTGACACTTACATTTCAATGGCTAGTGACCTGCCCTCATAAAATGGACTGCCTAAACCCCTGCTGGGACCCTGGCAGACAGACCTGTACTGAAAGGAAGGGGAACTTGTGCACTTCAAAACCACTCTTTGAAGTCTCCCCCACTTAAAAGGCATTTTTGGGTATATAAACTGGGTCCCTGCTCCACCAAATCAGACACTTCTTGACCAGATCCTGCAACCTGTCAAGAGGAACTGCCTGGCTGCCCAAAGGACTCACCTGGACTACTTTGCTGTGAAGGACTGCTGCCTTGCTGTTGCCCTGCTGCCTTGCTGGCCTCTGAACTTTGCTGAGAAGAGCTCACCAGGGGCTTGAATTGAGCTTGCCTCCTGTTTTCTGAAGTCTCAGGGCCAAAAAAGACGTAATCTCTTCAAGGAAACTCCTTGTGCATCGAAAATCGACACACAGCCTGCCGGAAATGATGCACAGCCTGCCCTGCGACGAGGAAATCACCACACAGCCAAACCGGAATGACGCAGCCCGACTTCCTGAGCGAAAATCGACGCAGCACCTAAGTTGCAACTGGAATATTGAAGCACAGCCCTACCAGATCGACGCACAGCCAAGCCAGAACAACGCAGCCTGACCTGAGTGAAGAATCAATGCAGCGTCTGCCGCGCAACAGAAAATTTGATGCATCACCTACCGGATCGACACAACACCTGTGACTTCTTCCCACATGCCCAGGACCTTTCCCTGCATCATCCCTGGGCATCAAAAGAACCCCGCATCACAGTGAGGATCCAAGACTGCACACCGTAAATCGACGCAAAGCCCCTTGCAGCATGGAAAGAAATGACGCATCGTCTGGCTGCGAACAGAAAATCCTCATTTTTCCACACATCTTCTCCTCTATGGTCTCCATGCCTGGAAATTCTGAGGCAATTCTGGTACTTTGTGCAGACAAGAGACAACTGTTGATTTTTAAGATCTAGGACTCTTTTTAAACTTGCAAAAGTGATATCTCAACTTGTCCTTATGAATTTTGATCGTTATGACGTTAACTTAATCAGATAAATATCTTCTATTTTTCTAATTCTGTGTGGTGTATTTTTGTGGTGTCTTCACTGTGTTATTGCATGGTTTATTGCACAAATACTTTACACTGTACCTTCTAAGTTAAGCCTGAATGCTCAGTGCCAAGCTACCAGAGGGTGGGCACAGGATAATTTGGATTGTGTGTGACTTACCCTGGCTAGGGCTGTGGTCGCTATTTGGACAAGGGTGTGTAACTCTGCCAACTAGAGACCCCATTTCGAACAGCTGTCAACTGGGCTTTAGCGCAGGCACCTGCACTATACCACAACCATGTAGGTAGACACAAGGATTCTCCTTGTCATGTAATACCAATTAGGTCTACACCCCAGCCACAATATCCTGTTAAACACCAAGCCAAAGCTCCAGTGAGGGAGAGCCTCACTCAACTCAAGTACCAGGGTGTAATTGAGCCCCATGTCTCTGCAATGAATAACCTGTTATTCCCCATTGCAAAACCCAACCATTTTTACAGAATAGTCTTAGATTACAGACACCTAAATAGTCATACTCGCACATACTCAATACAAAATTCACACAGCACAAAACTAATTAACAACATACTGAGTAAAAAACAAAAAACAACATTGGATTTCTCCAATGGCTTCTTGTGCCAGAACTTAGCACACAAAAGTTGGGACCTGAGTACATTCTCATATGGCTCACAAAAATGGTTCTACCATTTACCCCAAGGCTACAAGAACAGCCCAGGGCTGTTCTCAGCCCGTGTAACTTCAATATTGCATGATATTGATCCCAAGGCATTGTCTTATGTGGATGATATTTATCGCACAGATGGCAACCTCAACATTCATCTTGCCAGGGTCGATCCGATTGCTTTAGGATTCGCAGCCCTTGGTTATAAATTTAGGGCCATATTTATACTCTGTTTGCACCAAATTTGCGTCACAATATTTGACACAAATTCGGCGCAAACACAATATTTATACTTTGATGCCCGACCCCAAGAACGTCAAAATTCAGCAGTGTGCTGCGTTTTCTGGATGCTTGAAACCACCTTGCGTTAATGACATGCAAGGTAGGCGTTCCCGCCCCAAAAATGACTTTAAGGCACGTGCGCCTTATTTATACTCCCATGTAATTTTGACGCACAGAAGGGGTGGGCCTTAAAAAATGTTGCACAGCCTGATGTGTGCCGTTTTTTAACACCTGGGTGAGGGCAGGCATTAAGAGACCTGTGGACTCATTTCCATGGTCTCTGACCATGGAAGCAGTCCAAAGGTTCCCTTCCCTACCCCCAGGGACACCCCCTGCCACCCTCGCCCACCCCTGGAGGACACCCATGGATGGGAGGACCCATCCCAGGTAAGTACAGGTAAGTAGGGGGTAAGTATATTTTTTTCAAGTGGCATTGGGTAGCCTAACTTGGGCAGGGGGGCATGACTCCTGTCTTTCCTAAGACATGAGTCACTTCAACCGGGGTTGTGCATCAGAAAATGGTGCAAGTCCGGTTAGAGCCATGATTTTTTACTCTAACCTGACTTGCACCATTTTTTGATGCACAACCCCCATTATTCCTTACGCCAGTGTTGCCCGGTTAGAGTCATTTCTTTTACTCTAACCAGGCCGCAGCGCTGGCTAACGTCAAGCCATAAACAAGGTGCCTGCCTGGCACGTTGGAATGGCATTAGCTTGCGGTACATTTTTTTACGCAAACCAGCGCTGGTTTGCTTCAAAAAGTATAAATGTGAGCCTTAATTTTAGGAAAAACAAAATAGCCTTATTCAGCTTATTGTTCCTGGGATATAAGCTATCAAATGAGGGCAAAAGCCTGGCCCTGCACTTCTTAGGGAAATGTGCTCAACTACAGCCACCAAATACAATCAAGAAACTACAGTCTTTTCTTGGTTTCTTTAACTTTGGCAGAACTTACATTCCTGATTATGCACAATCTGTCAAGCCACTCTATGACTTAATATGCCCTTATTTTTCTAGCAGACACTGGACAGTAGAACACTCTTGCATCCTTAGTGGATTGCAACAGGACATGCTCGAAGCAAAAGACTTACACACATTGACAACAAAATTTATTTGGTCTTCAGAATAATTGCTGGTGCCATTGGGTTCACCTTTGTCACCTTTAATGAAGGCGACACGGTACCCATAGCATATAAATATCACTTATACCCCAATGCAGAGCAACGATTTGCACCCACAGAAAAATTCTAACTGCAGCACAGATGGCTGACATTAAGGAGAGGCCACTTGCCCAAGAGAAACGCATCATTGTCATTACCCCAGTGCCGGCCTTATGAGCCATCACTAAACCAAGCGTTCCTAATGCTAAAGCATTACATCCATGCTGGATTCAGTGGGCAAAATCTCTGACTGCCACCAATGTTGATTACATCTTTGATCCAAAACTTCAGACACAAAAATTTCTCCAATACGAACATGAGTACCCCGCACCTCTAAACATCTTGCCACTTGACTGGTACCACACTGTTATTTACACTGATGGTTCAGCACAACCAGCTGTAGGCACTAACCCTCAATACTCTGCTGCTTGCGCAGCCGTGAGCGGTGTGATAAAGACTGGTGTATTCCACCCTCACGATACCTACACGCAGGCCCTGGAAGACTGCACAGCTCAGCTGGCTGAACTTAAAGCCCTTATCCTAGTGCTAGAACATACAGATCCAGGACAATTCACTTTGATTGTCTGTGACTCATACTACTGCGTCCAGTCCTACAATGATTACCTTAATCACTGGCGATTGAACAGGTTCAGAGACTCCAAAGGGAACACCATAAAACACTGAACTTTGTTGGGGAGGGTGGCTGATCTTAAGGATGAGCTACGAGTGCTCATTTAGTCCATACATTGGGTCACCAACTTGGAGCAGTACACAGTATTGGCAATAATTTGGCTGAGGAAGCAGCCAAATCTGCAGTATCTACGGCTTCTGTGGCTGAAGTGACTTGTTCTCAGACAAGATTGGATAGTGAAATTTTGGCTGCTGTGAAAAGTTTCGGCTGACGGCAAGCCTCTCCCAAAAGCATACCCTACAAAATACTCTTACCACATCAGTGCACAGAATGTTGTTTATGCTTCCTGGGGATAAAGATAGAGATCGAACGATCCCCAACCAAGTCCAGAAATTAGATCCCATCAAAGCAGCCCATGAGGGTGTAGCTTCTGTACATGCTGGTGTTGCAGCCACAATAACACTCTAACAGAAATGCTTCTGGTGGCCAGGTGTATACAAACAGACCAAGCAATATGCCCTTTGTAGTGACATTTGCCAGCAGATAAAGGGCTCAAACATCAAACGCTGTTCACAGACATCCGTCTTAGTGTCCAACAGGCTACTACAATGTGTATACCTGGACAATTGTGTGACAACTGTTATAAAAGACTTGCTGATCTTTATCGATACATATGTCGTTGCAGCATTCCATTCAGTCCAGGGCCCTGCTTTTGACTCTAAGACATTCAGGGACACCATGGGGATGATGTGTGTTGAACTCCATTACTCATCACCTTACCATCCTGAGGGAAATTCAGTTGTGGAGAGAAGGAATCGAGATTTAAAGCAGTCCTTAACAGCTGGAGTATTAGGTTCTGGACACAGCTGGCTTCATCACCTATATGGGGTCCAGAGAGCACTGAATAATTTGTGAAGAAGGTCCTTGGGAGGATGCACTCCCTATGAAGTTCTCTTTGAGATACCTATGTATGTCCCAGATCTAGATGGCCCTGGTTTGGTAGCAGCGGATACACCTTTTGACATAAATCAATATCTCACTGTGATGATAATTCATCTGCCAATGGTGCCACTTTCGGAATATGGGATTTGCCAACAACTTCTACTGGCTATATTCCTAAAGTCGGGGATCTGGTTTGTGTGAAGATTGCTGCGAAGAAGGAAATCGGCTCATCCTACAGAGCACTGCACTGGTCCAAGTCCTGGGAATACAAGGTACCAGAATTGTCATCCTTCCACCACTGCCTTGTTCCAAATCAAACAGATTTGTCTCCAATGAAAACATAAAACTCCATCATGTGACCAATTCTGCACAGTAGACCCAGCGGTCCCTTGGGTATTTCCTGGTCCCCTCTCACTACCCAACAGGACATACCTCTTCAAAGAAGAAACAACAACAACACTTCTGACTACACAAGCATGTTCACAGATGCTACCAATACCTCCTCGAGCATGGGGAGGGTGGAAAATGAGCTTTTACTGATTCCTGTTACCACTTCAACGACAAAAACATGTCCAAGATATGGCTGTCTTCTATTCCAACACCAGACAGACTGACAACATCATCTACTCTGAGCCTTCAAGCAAAGTGGTTCCCTCCATCCAGTAATGCACCTGCTCCTGTGTTTGCAGAGACTGCTTCTGGTTATTTCATCGACCTTGATGACTTTTCTACAACTTCATCCACACCTGCTATTGAAACTGTTTCAAAGACACGTAAGCTGCACATATGGCTTAACTATTCAATTTATCCATGGAACTATCTGTGGTTATTTCTGACATAGCGTGCATTTTTTCTATGGATTGGTTTTGTGACTGTTTTCTTCTTGCTTATAAATGGGCATTACTTTCCTAAATGCTCCTCCGTTGAGACTGTAGATGAAGTCCTAACTCCATATCTTTCCTCACTTAAGGTCTGAGGAGACTTGTCCCTTGTGAACATTTCAGCAGTGCTGATTCCTGATGGGATTCTGTTTGATAAATTTCCATTTGATATATACATGCCTACTGAGGACATTCAAGTTCCATATATCTTTAAGATTTCAATGACTGACGTAAAAACACCTGGTGCTGTTACCGATGACTGGGACATTCAAACAGTTGATTCCATGTTAGATGAAATGAAGGATAACATTGTTTTTGAGAGTGATGAGGTGTATACTAACACAAAGAATTATGGGAAAATGTTCTGCTATAATAACTGGGAACATTACGACCTGCACCTTGTAACTAGACACAGATTGTTATTCAATTACACACAGTGGGAACACTGTTCAACTCCACTTATGGGGAGTCCAAAACATTATTCAGATAAATTCATATGTTTTTCTGGGCATGACATTAAAAATGCAGAGTCATGCTATTTCAAGTTACCAACTTCTAATTATAAAACATTTTGTTAACTAACACAAAACTGATTTACACAGATTCCTTGGTTTCACGACTTGCATGTGAAGGCTACGAATTCGGGAAGAACACTATTGATGTAAATGGTGTACAGGGAACACAAGATTGGCAAATTCAGGGTAGGGAGGCTTTATTTAGAGCATGCCTTATTCCTGTGCAAATTATCTTTTTGAATGAAACAATTCAACAGACTTCCTATCTAGGGTTACCAAAAATTAAAGAAATGTGCCTAGCATCCCCTCACTGGCCAAATTCACCAACTGGCAGTCCTTCCTCAATGTTACAGAAGAAGAATTAGATGCAAAGGTTCAGGCTGGTACCTATAATTCTTCACTTTCCAAACCCGGTGGGTGGTTATTATGGCTAATAGACACAAATGGGTGTCAGGCGCGTTTTGTGAATTCCTCAGGGGGGTTTCAAGATTACCCGGCCGGACCCTTGTTTTGTCTCTGGTCAACATTCTGGTATAGTTACTACATACAGTGTCGGTAAACTGTGCCAACAGTGGTTACAAACTAACACCTTAGCAGCAGTGAAGGAACACTCTTTCTGAAGATATAGACGTGCAGGACTTCTTGTTAGGTCCAATAAAAGCCACCCTCTAAAAGATTCATCAATGCCATATACTATGAGATCTGGAAGCTTTCTCAAATGGAAGCAGCTGAGCGTTTAAGGCAGATAGATAAGAAAAATTTGGAAAAGGCTTTAGCTGTTGTTGATAATGGCTTGAACACTCTCTCCAACAGAATATACTACCTTAATAACATAGTGTCATCTGCAATAGAAATCATTCAGAATGACATGTCCTTTTTACACCATGGACAAGTCAGCTGCGTTCCATCATGCAGTTAGGTTGGACATTGCGGATTCTGATAAATGGCTGCGTTCTATGGAAGTATATTAACAGTAGTGATTTTTTTGCTGCTTTTAACTTATCCAGAGAACTACAGACGATGGCTAAAAGGGAACAAAGTTTCACCATGCTTCACATAGAAGAACTAGAAAAGTTGCCTTTCATAGCATCAGAAAGTCCATCAACAGTATGGCTCATACATGGCATTATAAATCTTCTCATTTCCACCTTTTGTTTTTTGAAATGCTGAAAACATCTTGCAGTGGGCAGGTACGAGCGGCTAGGCGTTAGCTATCTTAAAGAAGAGTGGGAGTTGCCCTTTGAATATAAATGTCTGAACGGCAAAACAGAGGTCTTTCTTAGCGGAAGCAAATGTGAAACTACTGTTAGTCATTCAATGATTTGCGAACAGGTGTCCCTTTATGGCCTTTGCAATGCAAGGGATGCAAACTTGGCCTGTTTTCTGAAGGGTACTCCTGTCCCTTTGATTTGCCAAGCATTTCATGTACTTTTGAATGGAAGTTATGTGGTGCTGAACAAAGCAAGCTGTTGCAGTATGCGACAAGTAATTGCCCATGCAATTTTAGTCTCTAATGTCATAACGTCTTGTGGACATGTTTTATTCCTCCCCACACAAGAGATAAGAGTAGCAGAAATGTGGCCTCACATTGATACTACTAATGTAAATTATGACAAGCTGAGCAAGTTAAAGGCGCTACTGTTCCAGAAACAAGTTGCATTGACATTGGCTAGAGAGACGTATGCTCTCCAGATAGTGAGATCATTAGTCGAGATACAATCCCTATTAAAAACCAACTTCCCCAAGCACTTTGGAGAGCTGGTATCCAGAATATTCAATGCTTCGAGCACTACGGAGATTGTCCATTTCTTTAAGGCCGTTGGGTCTGGATTTGTGTCCATCTTCCAGACTGTCTTTGGAGTCATTTCTTCAGCCATCCATTCACTCTTTTCCATTGTGTTTGGAGGATTCCCTGTGACTTTGGCATTAATAGGCGGGATACTGCTGCTTTTGTTCCTGATATGCAGTGGTTGTACCTTTCCAGCTAAGCGGAGTGATGAAGCTACAACCACCAGCCTAGCTGTGTCATGATCGCATGGTAAAGTTCTTTGGTGCTCTGTTGCAGGAAGAATTGTAGCAGGATTGGTCATTGTCATTCCGACCAGTCCTTTGGTGGGTGCAACCAGTCTTTCACTTCACCTGGTGCCTGTTTGAACAACTACCTTCAATGTGTCTTGCTGTTCCACCAGTGCCTCCTGTGAACAAAGAACTGCTGATGTTCCCGATGAGGGTTCATTCACAGTCGTGTCCCATGAGACTGAAGCTGATTCTCGAGGCCACTTACAAACCGCCTTTGGTGGACTGTCTGGCTCCTTTGGGCACTTTGGAAGGCGCTGCCATTGCAGGAGATCCTGCATCTGAGGCTGTTGTGCACTACTGCTCCGTGGATCCATCTGCCAATCCTGTCATCAATCTAACATCTGACGATGTGGCTTCTTTCTGGAATGCATTTCCTTTTAATGGCTTCGAAGACATTCTGCAAGATCATGGCTACTGTTTGATAAATTTGACCATTGGCCTATTCTAAAGTTTTAAAGTTTGCCAACATTTCCTTTAACTTTGGCCTACTGTGCTTGTCATGATCACCATTGTGTCTCTTGGTATGTTTTAGCTATTTTTAACAAGTTTTTTAATTACATTTTAGTTATATTTTAATATGATTTTAGCTTGCTTTAGTCCGGAGCATTTTAGCTTTGGTTCATTCACTTTCTCTGGTGTCATTAGTCTGGCATCATACTTGTTCTAGCGATGGGGAGGGTGTGGCGGATCCTTTTCAGTTTTAATGGGAATCAGGAGTTTAGCTTAGCCTTCTGGCTTGCAGGCCTGTACTGCCTTCACCTAGTGACTTTTAATCTAATCAGCTTGCTCTGTTTTAGCACATTTATTTAATTATTTTTTCCAAGATGACTGCCATGTTTCTAGTTAAGAAGATATTTTAGTTTCATGTTATCAGTGCTACCCTGTAAAGACGCCACTATCAGCGTCAAAGATAAATGAGATATGTAGGTATTTACATCATGTACTTTCCCACTTCCGTGTAACAGTAACATAATGTAGCTTTTCAGGGAATTTTTTATATAATTACCGCCCAAAGCATGACTTCTTATCTATTGTTTGGGAACATACCGATGTCAGGAGATCTACAAGATCTGTATAAATACATCTCACAGAGACAAGATATTCAGAGGGATTCCTACCAGATGCCATGGATGCTATCTATGCTACACATCGCCTTGATGCTGACCCAGTCTTCATGTCACCACAGAGTCTGACCTAGAGACCTCATTCCAAGGTAATGAAGGTTGGGGGGTTCTTCTCATGGACATGGTACTGGTGGATTAGGTTTAACACACCCAGCTTTTTTAGGTTAGAGATATGGTTCATCAGGCTAGGGTAGTAGGGCCTATTTCACATCTATTTCATATATCATGTTATTGCAAGATGGTGGGGGTCTTTGTATTCATGAATTGTTTTTAAAATTCTGTTTCTTGCATTGTTCATTATCCTAATCATTGCAGCACATGCAATTAACAGTACAGTGCAGTCTTGTTAATAAAACGTATTGAACATTTTACTGCATCTCCTTCATTGTTTGTGTATGACTGAGACATGTTGCTCATCTCAGAAAAGGGTAATCTCGGTTTAACCACGACCTCCCTGAGATGTTGCACTCTTGAGTTCATGTCTAAAGGCTGCCACAAATCACCTTTTGCTGTTTGGGGTTTTGGTGCGGTACTGCTTGTGAGGTGGGAGGGTTGGGCAGACGTTGCGACTTGTAGAACTGGCCTAGTCGCCTACAAACAAAAGTGCTGTCATCCCTAAACCAGTAGACTTGTTTAAAGCAGCAGTCAAACTGCGACAGTGGCTGCTGCCATTCATACTCCTGGTACACTGTATACTGGCCACTGGTAGTCAGTGATCTGCAGTATGTGTAAGGAAATAGGAATTATGTGTTACATTGACACGCACTACAGCTCTGCTTTCAGGTAACTTTACACTTACATGCACAGATCGTCCAGACAGTGGCAAAGCACAATCTGTCCCAGCTACATCATTCAGTTGACTCCAATCACAACCCTTCCTCCACAAGCAAACAATTACTAATCAGCTTGTGGATTAAAAGAAAGTAGTTACTCAGTCAGACATTCCCCAATCTGTGCAGCAAGGGAAGTACTACCTCCGTTGACAGTATTTTTGGAAAAAAATAAAGAAACAAATATGTGCAAATAATGTATTTCAGATCTGTTATTTGAACATAAATATGCTAACACAATAAATTAGGTCATAAAAGTCAAAATGTAGTTTCCTGAAAGTTGAGAACATCATGGCCACATATTTAACATTGTGAGAATCATTATGTGGCGAATACGTAAGATAAGTGTTTAACATAGAAGTATTGTATGATCATTTTATCCCATTTTTATTTACCTATCTATACAGATCTCTGAACCTAGGCAAGATTAGGAGACGTCAACCTCAAGTGTTCAGACCATTCCCAGACCTTGCCTCCAAGGAGGAACGTGATGTGATCAAACAGTTTAGGTTGAATAGACAAACTTTCCAGGATTTATGTCTGCATTTCCTGCATCACAATATTAATCCTGCAGCTATTACAGCAATAGTGAAAAGCATGGCAGTTCTACATTTTCTGGCCAAAGGATCTTTCCAATTCACTGTGTCAGTGACTGGAGGCATGTCACAACCAACGTTCACTGTGGTACTTCAAGAAGTCCTTTGTGCCTTGCAGAAACACCCCAAAAACTACATCCAGTTCCCAAATCAACAGGATTTTGCCACTGTGAAGGGAGACTTTTATGCTTTGAGGGGCCTGCCATATGTGTTTGGAGCTATAGATGGAGCACTTATTGCTTTGGTGCCACCACAAGCAAGGAAACAGGTCTACAGTAATCAGAAGAACTACCATTTCATCAATGTGCAAGTTGTCTGCTCAGTTGATCTAAACATCTCAAGTGTTTGTGCCCGCTTTCCAAGGTCAACACGGGATTCTTTTGTACTACACAACAGCACCATACCCCTGCAAATGTCACAACTTGCACTAGAACAGGCTTGGCTTGTTGGTAAGTAGAAAAAGGCATGAGGATCATTAGCTTTAAACAGAGTTTAAGAAGTTAGCATGGCATGACATGATATTGATCCCTTGATCTGTTTCTTCCATATAGGAGACTCAGCATATCCCAATAGACCCTGGTTGCTAGCCACACTGAGGAATCTAACAATGCCAGGGGAAGTCCGCTTTAATGAGGCCTATCGTAGGACACGGAGGCCAGTGAAGCAGGCTTTTGGGTTCCTGAAGGAAAGATTTAGATGCCCGTACAAGGCCGGTGAAGCCTTCCTCTACTCACCTGATAAGCTGTGCCAACTTGCAGTTGCTTGCTGCATCCTACAGAACGTTGCCCTACATTCAAACATCCCAATCATGGCAGAGGATTGTAACTGTGATAAACCACCGGGTGAGGATTTTGAAATGCCCAATGAAGATGACAGTGGTAAAGAAGGAATTCATGTATATCAAGATGACATTGATCACTTCTTCAACTGAGTGGAAGTGTACCGTTCCATTTTGTAACTGACAATGGTGGGCCATGTTGTGACATAGCAAATATATCCATCTTCAATTACTTGGTAATGGTGAGTTGACCAAAGTCCAAGAGAAAGACATTTGTTGGACAGAGTTTTCTTACATTGACCCCAGTGTTTATTGACAAAGATCACCCTTAGTTGTGCCACATACATGTGTCCTCCTGAATCACCTTTGCAGTCAAAATGATAAGGTGACAATTACAATTCTGCTTCAGGGGCCTTCACTGTAACATCTTCATTTAGAAATTTCAAAGTTGTGATAATTGCAGTGAAATGTTGCTGTTGTAAAGTACGTGTTGATTCTACAATAGATACCTACTTGGGATTGTCAGATCTTGTACAAAGGCAACGTGCTGTGAGGTAGAACGGAAGTTCTTGAGATTGTGACTGACCTGTTTCCTGCGGGCTACTCATCTTACTCAAACCACGTTTGTCAAGCCATAGCATACTGTTCTCCCTACACATTGTCTAATAATAACATTTGTGTCCAGTTTAGGTAGCTGTTGAGGTGTGTCTTCACATAGTGAAGTGTACTTTTCTGTCAAACACTACTGAATGTTGGTTGTGACATTGCACCAGATACTGCCACAGTATCCTATTTTGTTCTTGTGGCTTCAAAATGGGTTGCTGCCATGATGTAGACTATTGGTATAAGTGATTCATATTGCAGAACAGGATTTTTTGCTCCAGCATTATATGTTGCCTATTCAATTTGCTCCCATGTGATATTCCCTTTTTTCCATGGTGTCAAGGTCATGCAGTGTCCACCTCTGAATGTCACATACTATTCAGTTACTCTATGTTTTGGAGACATCTATTCTGAATACCTTGTAGCCTAGTTCCCTACATATGTATGACAACAATACATTATGCTTTTACTTTGTTTTAACGGAATGAAATGGGGAACACATTACCTCTCGCTCATTTCCAAATTACATTTCTACCCATTGAGTCAATCCATTTTGTTAAACTCATGATGAGGACAGAGATGTAAGATGGCATGACACAATAAAAGCAATAACAGTCTTGTACTTTTCATCCAAATTATTTATTACAATACCAAAAAGCAATACAAAAATGTGCAAAACACTGTGGATAAAGCAAAAAGAACTCTGTTATGGTGGATGAATGTATAGTGGTAGAAGCAAAACTGTTTTTGTCCAATGTCCAAAATACAACTGTCCATAGAAAGGCTAAATGTGCCCCGGGAATAGTCCACAGAGTGCATATTGGACACACAGGAGGAAATTAGGATCTGCGTCTCTTTGAGATGGTGGTGGAGGCCTTGCCTTCCTCTCCTTGCAGGCCAGATGACTGCTCCGTTTGGGGTGGAAGGGGCAGATGTGAAGGGACTTGGGTGAGGGTAGCAGGTCCCTCTTGTGGCATGGCCTCTCTGTGTCTGGCTGTGGGGTTGGTGGCACAGAGGTGGAGGAAACACGGACAGGGGCTTGTGGCATCGAGAAGGCCCTGCTCATGTGGGGATATATGTCAAAGAGCACCCCAGTGAGGGAGCTTATTTTGTCATTGTGATTATGGATTTCCAACATGAGCTCCCTCTGCACTTCCTTGATCTCCTGAAACTCAATAACTACCTGGCCCATCACTTCTTGGCATTGATGTACTGCTCTCAAGCCTCAGTCGGCTGACTAACACCTCAGAGTCCTCACGTGGCTGGCCCCTTTTCACTAGGTCCTGACAGGTTTAAGCTGAGTAACTGGTGGAACAACCTCCACCAGGGCTGGGGCGCAGATCATTGGTAGTGGGATCCTTGATAGACTGGGAGTGGAGTTGTCCTGCTGCTGTGTTGGTGTTTGAGCTGTGGTGGGATGTGTAGCTGTGGGCCAAATTTGAGGCATTGGGGCTGTTTGGTCAGGCAGACCAGATGGGTCAGATGGCCTCCGTTAAACTGGCCTTTCAGGAGTGGCGTCCTCACTGAAAACCTGATCCTGGTCTGGAGTGGAGGTGTCTGGGTTGGCACCTGATGTACCAGTGCTTCAGAGTGTTGGAGCTGAAAAATGCTGAGCATATGTAATTAATGTCCAGTGTGTACATCCTATGTGTCTGCTTACTAATGGGGCAACCTAAAAAAGGGAAAAACAAGTGATGGAATGATTAGCTCTTTGTGTACTTTTCAAATTTTACACATACAAGCTGATTTCCACAGATGCACACTCGATTGATGATGTTGTTGAGATCTCCTATAAGTGAAAATGTTATTTTTGAAGTATACACTGAGAGTGCCATACATTCAAATCAACACAATGGTGAGTATATCAGATTACTAGACCATTCTATAGCATACCAGACTAAAAATGTTTCTACGAACTTTGGTTCAACTTAATGTTACAACTGGATTGGTCATCATATGGAAAGTTTTGAGTTAGTTGTTTGTGAGTACTACTTCTTTTCAGGATGCCACATCAAAGGGTAGTATATCTGGGATTCAATAGGCTATGAAATATGTGAGCATCTCCTGAAATTCGTTGTAGGTATGGTTGAGGGAATTACAACTGACATTTTCATCAATTGCATGACATGGTGAGTTTCATTGGAGCCTTTTTTGAGAAGTGTGCGGATATGGAAGTAAAGGAAGGTTGTGCAATGTGTCTTTCCACTATTGTTTTGCAGTCAACATAACAGAGCATCATGGCTGTTGACACCATAGACAATAGTAAAGTGATTTGCACATATCTTTTTCAGTGACTACAGTGGAGATGAACAAACATTTTAATATGAACACACATAGGGTGTTAGAAATCATGTAGGAAGTTGGCTCTGTATATACTATCTCAAAGTGAGATATAGTGTGCACAGAGTCCAAGGGTTCCCCTTAGAGGTTGATAGTGGCAAAATTAGATAATACCAATACTCTATTTTGTGGTAGTGTGGTCGAGCAGTAGGCTTATCAGAGGGTAGTGTTAAGCATTTGTTGTACACACACAGGCAATAAATGAGAACACACACTCAAAGACTTAACTCCAGTCCAATAGGTTTTCATATAGAAAAATTATATTTTCTTAATTTATTTTAGAACCACAAGATTCAGAGTTGAAGTAAGTACATAAATTTGAAGGTAGTTGGAATAGGTAAATATGGAACTTTGAATTGAAACAGTAATGTACACAGTTTTTTCATGAATGGCAATAAGCTATTTTAAAAGTGGACATGGCAAAATTCAACAGTTCCTGGGGGAGGTAAGTGCGAGTTAGTTTAGCAGGTAAGTACAGCACTTACAAGTTCAGTCTCCGGGGCATAGGCAGCCCACCATTGGGGGTTCAAGTCAACCCCAAACACCCAGCACAAGCAACACAGGGCCGGTCAGGTGCAGAGGTCAAAGTAGGGCCCAAATAACATAGGCACCTATGGAGACTAGGGGTGCTCCAGTTCCAGTCTGCTGGCAGGTAAGTACCTGCGTCCGGGGGGAGAAGACCTGGGGTGTTTTATAGAGCACTGGGGGGGTCACGAACAGGCATGCAAAATACACCATCAGTGACACAGGGGCTGTCGGGTGCAGTGTGCAAAGTAGGTGTCAGGTTTTGAATAGAAATCCATGGAGGGACCCGGGGGTCACTCTGATGATGCAGGCAGGGCACAGGGGGGATTCTCGGGCCAGCCACCGACTGGGCAACAGTGAGGCCCACCTGCTTGTCACTCCTGCACTGGTAGTTGGTTTCTCTCGGGCCTGGGGGCTGCGGGTGCAGTGCTTCTTCCAGGCATCAGGTTCTTTGTTACCAGGCAGTCGCGGTGAGGGGGAGCCTCTGGATTCTCTCTGCAGGTGTCGCCGTGGGGGTGCAGGGAGGTCATCTCAGCGTGTTCACGTCGTGGGAGTCGTCTGGGGGTCCTTGCTGGAGTGTTGGTTTCCCTGCACACGAGCCGGGGGTAGTCGGGTGCAGAGTGTTGTGGACTCACGCTTCAAGAGTGAAGCTGGAGTCCCTTTAAAGATGGTTTCTTCTTTGTAGATTAGACAGAGCCACTGTCCACAACAGTTTCTTGGTCCTTTGGGTTGCAGGGCAGTCCTCTGAGTCGGCAAAGGTCACTGGTTCCGCTGGATGCGTCGCTGTTGCAAGATCTTTGAGTCTGGAGACAGGCCACTAGGGCTGGAGCCAAGTCAGTTGTCGTCTCCGCCGTCTCTGCGGAGCTTTCAGGTCAGCAGTCCTTCTTGTTCAGGTCTTCAGGAAAAATCTGTTTTCCTGGGTTCATGTCGCCCCTAAATACTCAACTTAGGGGTGTGTTTAGGGATGGAGGACAGTAGCCAATAGCTACTGTCCCTGAGGGTGGCTACACCCTCCTTCTGCCTCCTCCCTGTGGGGAGGGAGGCACATCCCTAATCCTATTGGGGGGAAATCCTCCAAAGCAAGATGGAGGATTTTCCAAGGCAGTGCTCCCCTCAGCTCAGGACACCATAGGGGCTGTCCTGGCTGGAGGGTGACTCCTTCTTGTTTTTCTCATCATCTCCTCCGTACTTGCTGCCAAAAGTGGGGGCTGTGTACGGGGGGCTGTCATCTCCACTAGCTGGAATGCCCTGGGGTGCTGTAACATCAGGCTTGAGCCTTTGAGGCGCACCACCAGGTGTTACAGTTCCTGCAGGGGGAGGTGTGAACCACCTCCACCCAGTACAGGCTTTGTTCCTGGTCACAGAGTGCATAAAGGCACTCATCCCATGTGGCCAGAGACCCGTCTGGATGTGGCAGGCTGGCAGAAACTGTCATAGATGCCCTCTGTGGGCATTTTACAATAAATACCACACTGGCATGAGTGTGGGTTTATTGTGGTGAGAAGTTTGATACTAAACTTCCCAGTATTCAGTGTATCCATCATGGAACTGTGGAGTTTGAGTTTGACAAACTCCCAGACCATACACTCTTTATTGCTACTCTGCACTTACAGTTTCTAAGAATTGGCTTAGACACTGTAGGGGCATAGTGCTTATGCAGCTATGCCCTCACCTGTGGTATAGTGCACCCTGCCTTAGGGCTGTAAGGCCTGCTAGAGTGGTGACTTACCTATGCCACAGGCAGTGGGTTGTGGGCATGGCACTCTGAGGGGAGTACCATGTCGACTTAGTCTTTTTCTCCCCACCAGCACACACAAGCTGTGAGGCAGTGTGCATGTGCTGAGTGAGGGGTCCCCAGGGTGGCATAATACATGTTGCAGCCCTTAGAAACCTTCCCTGGCCACAGGGCCCTTGTTACCAGGAGTACCATTTACAAGGGACTTACCTGTGTGCCAGGGCTGTGCCAATTGTACAGACAAAGGTACTGTTTTAGGGAAAGGACACTGGTGCTGGGGCCTGGTTAGCAGGGTCCCAGCACACTTTCAATATAACTAGCATCAACAAAAGGCAAAACGTTAGGGGGCAACCATGCCAACAGTGGAATTTTCCTGCAAATGGGGTCTTTGGTTGGCAGTCAGGATACCCCCTGTCCAAGCAAGGATCCTCACTCTAGTCAAGGTAAAGGAGAATCACCCTCAGGTAACCCCCACTCACCCCCTTGGTAGCTTGGCATGAGCAGAAAGGCTTAACTTCAGAAGCAATGTGGAAAGTATTTGCACCAACGCACACAGTAATACAGTGAACCACCACAAAATGACACAACAAAGGTTTAGAAAAATAGGTGATATGTATCTAAACAAAACAAGACTAAAATGACAAAAATCAAACATACATGAGTCAAGATATGAATTTTCGAAAGAATAAAAGTCCTAATACTTAGAAAACAATGAGAATGCTGTTATTACACAAAGTACCTGGTTAGCGTCATAAATAAAGCCACACAGGCAAGTGTGCATCAGAAAAGTCAGCGAGGCATCGATTCCTTACTCGCAAGCGAGGCTGTGCGTCGTGTCCTTTTCTGGTCAGGTCGGCAATGTGTTGTTTTTCTCCCTCGTAAGAGGGCGATGCATTGATTTCGAGATGGGACACCTCGGATCCGCGCAGGGTCAGGTTGACTTGGACACCCAAGGGCGATGCATAGAAAATCCAGTCGCATGGTACCAGAAAACTGCGCTGAGTAAGGCTTGCATTGTTATCAGTCTCTGTAAGCAGGTGTTGCACGTCATTTATCCAGCTGGGTTGTTTAGATCTCCCAGCCGTGATGCAGGTGGAGCGTTGATTTCATCCTCAAAGCTGCCAGCGGGTCATTTATCAGCCACGTTGTGGAAGGTGCGTCATTAATTTCCCTGCACAGCGTTCTGTGTGTGGAGTTTTAGTTCTTGTCTGCCAACTTCACCTGTTCAAGGGCCCAGTGACTGGATAGGGCACCACTTGGCAGGGCAGGAGTCTCAGCAGAGAGTCCAGGTGCTGGCAGAGGAAGTCTTTGACGGTCCTGAAACTTCAACAACAGGAGGCAAGCTCAGCCCAAGCCCTTGAGATTCTTCTCAAGTGGGAATGCACAACAAAGTCCAGTCTTTGTCCCCTTTCACTGGCAGAAGCAGCAACTGCAGAATAGCCCAGCAAAGCACAGTCACATGCAGGGGCAGCACTTCTGCTGATCTTTTCAGCTCTTCTCCTTGGCAGAGGTTCCTCTTCATTCCAGAAGTGATCTAATCTTCAGGGGTTTTGGGTCCACTACTTATACTCATTTCTGCCTTTAAAGTAGGCAAACTTCAAAGGAAAGTCCTACTTGTTTGTAAGATCATGCCTTGCCCAGGCCAGACCACGGACACACACGAGGGGGTTGGAGACTGCATTGTGTGAGGGCAGGCACAGCCCTTTCAGGTGTGAATGACCACTCCTCCCCTCCCTCCCAGCACAGATGGCTCATAAGGATATGCAGGCTACACCCCAGCTCCCTTTGTGTCACAGTCTAGAGGAGAGGTGCAAACAGCCAAACTGTAAGACTGATCCAGACAGGGAATCTACAAAGAGGCAGAGTCACAGAATGGTTAAAGCATGAAAATGTCTGCTTTCTAAAAGTGGCATTTTCAAACACACAATCTAAAAACAAACATTACTAAAAGATGCAGTTTTAAATTGTGAGTTCAGAGACCCTAAACTCCACATTTCTATCTGCTCTTAAAGGGAATCTGCACTTTAATAATATTTCCACATGTTAACCTATGAGAGAGATAGGCCTTGCACAATGAAAACCAAATTTGGCAGTATTTCACTGTCAGGACATATAAAACACATTAGTATATGTCCTACCTTAAACATACTCTGCACCTTGCCCATGGGGCCACCTAGGGCCTAACTTAGGGGTGCCTTACATGTAAGAAAAGGGAAGGTTTAGGCCTCACAAGTGGGTACACTTGCCAAGTAGAATTGGCAGTTTAAAACTGCACACACAAACACTGCAGTGGCAGGCCTGAGCCATGTTTACAGGGTTATTCATGTAAGTGGCACAACCAGTGCTGCAGGCCCACTAGTAGCATTGGATTTACAGGCCCTCTAGTCACTATACTAGAGACTTACTTGTAAATCAAATACGCCAATCATGAAAAGCCAATGGCACATACATTTTACATACGAGCACTTGCACTTTAGCACTGGATAGCAGTGGTAAACTGTCCAGTGTAAAAAACACAGCAAAGAGTCCAGCACACATCAACAACCTGGGAAACAAAGGCAAAAAGTTAGGGGAGACCACGCTGTAGTGTAGCCATTTCTAATGTAGCTTTCTGTGCGTTTGCTTAACGTATTAGGCCTCTGTGCACTTTGCCCTAAATGCATTTTATTTAGCCTCGCACTGTTATTTTACAATAACCAGTTTCACAGTTTTGTTTTATTTCCTTCTATCACACTGTTTAGCTTACTTCAGCACTGTGTTCTCAAACAATATATTCTTGCTCGCTCTGTGCTTCAGTCAAGGATACAGTCTGGTACATTGCCGATAGACGTGGTAGAAGTTTAGTCTTTATGGTTCGTAGAAAGTACACATCCTTACGTTGGGACGTTTCTTAGAACACCGGCGTGTTAGTTATAAAAACACTTTCTAGTCCGGGCACACGTAAGAGGGAGATTCCGTCCAGGAACCCACAACTAGATGCTGACTGCCCTGTTGCAGATGCTGATCCAGATCACAGGTGTTTGCTTAGGTATGAGGGTTGATGTCCTCCCGGGGGAACCTGAAAGGCAGGCTTAGAGCTTCACATGCTGTGCTCAAAATATAACTTTGAGAGAACATAATTTAGTTGCAATATGATAGCCTTATTCTTATGTTTCACTCTCCTCGTTACTATCTCAATCCTACTGTGTTGTATGTTTCTGGTTATTGCGGCTCACGCCTTGTTATCTAAAATGCAGTCGTTTTATTAAACCAATCTTTAAAACTCAAACTGCCTTTGTCATTTATATATGAGACCACACTTTGTACGAGAGAACTGGTTGTGACCTGATTGACCACGACGTCCCTGGGAAGCACCAAGATGTCATGCGCTCGGCTGCCCAATTGTCTCTTCCCTTTGGGAGAGATGAGGCACTACTAGTTAGCTGGAGCATAACCCGGATTTGGGGTGACAAGGGTCCTTCACCGTGGGTCAGACTTAGTCCCCCACACCGTGAACGATCTTGCCACCCAAAAATCCAGTAGTCTCATTAGGATAATGAGAGCCTACGCGACAACGCCAAGGATGCCAAGTCTAACGTAGGGGTATAATGTTAATCAGTGTGATAACCTACTTTCAGGCTGTGTACCTTCATGTGCACATGGCTGGAGTTTTGTACCTGTTTTTTGGGGGACAACAACATACATTGATATAATGCAATGGACTTAGAAAATGCAAGGAATTAGTCATGGGTAACAACACACAATCTGACTTGGCACATTTCACATTGTGACAAAAGGGAGTGACAAGCATGCTGTTAGTAATTGGTATGATACAAGATTGTTATTGTAGTTAAGTTTAGATATTTCAGTTTAGATGAAGGTGTAGACCCATTCTAAACGTCTAACTTAAGGGTAGGACTCCATTTGTGATCAGTGAAACATTGCTAGGTTCAACTTAATCATCCCCACTCCACCAGGGATTCCAGTCAGGCTTCCAGGATGAACACCCTCTCCCCTGCAGGTCGTTTCACCTCTTCCTAATCTCCTCCTGTGTACGCAGGTTGTTGTCTATAGCATTCACTCTGTCATCTGTCCTGGACCACATTTGCCTTTTCTTTGAGATTGTTATATTTTGGACTTGGGCTCCAAACAGCTGCAGCGCTACCCTAATAATTTCATCCACCACGACAGACATCTATTCTTCTGAAACCCATGGATTTCACCTCCCTGCCATTATGAATATCTAACAAAATATGAGTGTGAGCAGCTAGGGCTGGTGGCAAACAAAAGATATGGTGAGGAAAAAAGAAATGGAGAAGAGCACACAAATTGTGAAAAAAATACAGGGATCCTCCTTCAGTCTGTCTGCCTGTGAAAGCTGGTCTTTAGTGGAAAGGCAAACGATCATGGTCTGAACTGGTATGTGTTTTATAATGGGTTTTGCAGGTGTTCACAACTGTCCAATTTGCAACAGGTGTGAACTGTTAGCAGCTAGCCAATGGCCACAGCCATGGTCCAATGCTGGACGGATTCCGCAACAGACTCCCGCCGTCATGGGACCCCTGCTGCTACACCACCAGCACAGCTGTGTTACCTAAATAGGCTCTGCAGGAACCCACCATCAAGTCGCTGACGATGGGCTAAATAGGATGGGCGGGCTGCCATCATCATGACAGATTACTTGGGCATGCCACTGCCATGGCTTGGTGATAAGATCATCAAAATCCAAACCAGGCCCTTAGCTCCAGATTCCAAATCGGCTGTTTATCTTTTACCCTTTTGCAGCATTTGTATTCTGGCCCTTATCCTGAAAACTGTATTTATGTGTTGGAACCTAGTAAACATCGAACATTGAGAGAAAAATGCAGCGAAGTGTCAGAATAATATAAAGTCGTTAAAGACTAGTAGAGAGCTTTTATTGAGAGTACTTCTCATCACAAATCTATTGTCTGCGGAATAATCATGCAAGGGTGCAGTGAACTACCCACTATACTTGCTTCAGTAGGGGTGCTGCTGAGGCATTTTAAACTGTTTAATGGCCCTTCTAAGGGTTTTTCCTCAGCACACAGGTCATCGCAATTCACAAATTAAAACTAATAAACTCCTCAGGAATAAACTATAATAACACAGCTGTGGGGTGGGGACCAATTTTTTTTTTTTAAAGCAGCCTAAAATGGTGACAGAGAGCAAGACAAAATAGTAGAAGGACAAAGAAAAAAGGTAGAGGCCAATGAAGTGAGACAGTGTAATGGAAAGCAAGTAAAATGCAAATATATAAAGAAGGAAAGGAGAAGCATGAAGGAACAAGAGTACAAATGAACACAGGAAATAAGGAAAAAATGTGAATACAAATAAAAGGAAGGAAGAAAATAAGAATGAAGAGTGGCAAGAAGAAAATGAAAGGAATAAACAAGGAACACAGGAAAATATAATGAAGAAATGTGAGATGAAAGGATGGAGAATTGAAGGAAAGGAGAAAAAAAAAGAATTAACAAATAGAAGGAAAATAAAAAGAAAAGATGCAAAGAATGTGTCACAGAATGCCAGGAACAATATTAGAAGAAGGATAGAAAGCTAGAAAAGGCTAATGGAATGAGAAAAGAATAGACAGAAGATAAGAAAGATTGAAAGAAAAAGTGAAATATACACACACACAAAAAATGATGGAAAGAAGGAAAGAAATAACCATAAAAAGAAAGAAGGTGTATAGGATGAATGTGAGAAATGTGTCAATACAGGTAAGCGCATAGTTTTTGGAGGAATTCCTCTGAAACCATTCTATAATATTATCCCTAATGGTATAATTCCCATGTCACTTCATAGCAAGGGTTGGGATTTTTTACTTTGCATATGCATTTATTTGTATAGATGGGTCAAAGTGGGGGTGGAGGGATTTTCTTTTCTATCTACTCCCTCGCAATTGTGTATATGTTGACATATCCATCTATACGTTTAGCTCAAAATTAGAGGCTGCCACACAATGTGCAGTATAACTACCGTCTCAAATGAACAGATTTGTGTTTTTACAAATAGTTGAAGAAATAGGTCAATATATTTTCACAGCTATTGACAGCTAGCCACTGTTGGGAGGCTGGTTTCTCAGATTTTTATACATTTAAGGCAGTGGGTACATCACTGATATTTTTTCATTTGGATTATTAAGGAAATCAAATTGTTTATTGGTTTTAGAGCTGGGGAGTACTCACCTCCCTTTGGGTAGGCTCTTCCTAGCTCACATCCACGGAGTTGGTTGTATCCCTTGAGACCTGCACATTTACTAATAGAACAATGGAAACATGTTGAAGACTATCACAAATTGTTGGAAACTTTGACTCTACAATAATAAAATGCATCGTGTTGCAGGTGGAGGTAAAGGAAAGATCTCATTCAACAGATTCCATCGGCAGGAATGAAAATTTAGCAACATCCTTCAGTGCAGATTTTTCTGAGTGGTGCAAAACCCTCCTCCACCAAGCCGAACACATTGGGTGGAAACTGAATAGTAACAATGTGTCCCTTTCTGTTGCACGGTCATCCTTCCGATTCTCTAGCAGCCAGGAGCTAAGGGAATCTTGTAAAAGAGGAAATAGAGCCTCACAAAAAGAAAAGGAATAAACAATAAAATACTGCACTTTCTGCATATGTAGGTAGAGCTATATGTAGAACAAATAGGAAATATCTTATGGTAATTGCAAAAAAAAATGTTGAAAGCATTTACATCCAGATTGCTACATTAGCTCCTAAATAAAGGATGGGCAATCTAAGAACCTCATTACAACCCTGGCGGACGGTGGTGAAGCAGCGGTAATACCACCAACAGGCCAGCAGAAAAAAAAATGGAATCACAACCATGGCGGTAACTGCCAAACATAGACAGCCACTTTAACACTCCGACCGCCACGGCGGTAGAAACAAACACTGCGGCGGTAAATGCCAACAGACAGGCGGAGAACAAAGTACCACCCACCGTATAACAACAGGCCTAGCCGCCACCTTTTCCGGGGTGGAAAACAATACTATCAAAAGCACGGCAGAAACAGTACACAGAAGGGAAACCACTCACCTCTCGACACCCAACGAGAAACCAGGACGCCATGGACCCCGAACTACAGGTACCGCCCATGCTGGTGTTCCTCCTGCTCTATCAGGAGCAGGACAGATGCCGTCAACGACCACGGTGAGTACTGCACCTACAACACAGGGGAGGGAGAGATAGAATAGAGAGTGACACAAACACGCAACACGCAATACCCCCACGCCCACCCTCACCCACAACACCATACACACAAATACATGCAGCAACATTACATATACACCACCCCACCCCCTGGAAGAATGCAAGGACAAAATTAAATGATTGTAACGATTGTAATCATGAAAAATCTGATAGTGAAAGTTCAAAATTCAGTATATACAAAGATGTACACCAACTACACAAGTCCGGATAGTGTACCAATCATTGTCCGTGGACCAGTGGTCCCAAAATGCATGGGTGAAGCCCACACAAGATACCTGACTCGAAATAGAGAGAACACATCAGATCGAAAATAAACAGGCACCTCAGGGGGAAGGGAAGGGGGGGCACCTCAGCCAGATGAACGCACAACACCACTGCTGCACGAGGGGGCTCCATGCCCATTGCTGTCTCCTGGGGAGTGCAAAGCCACACTCTCTCAAGTCTTTCCAGTGGGTGTTTTGCCCACTGCTGTATCCTGGAGAATGTAAACCCACAGTCTCTCAAGTCTTTCCAGTGGGTGGTTTGCCCACTGTTGTATCCTGGGGAGTGCAAAGCCACAGTCTCTCAAGTCTTTCCAGTGGGTGGTTTGCCCACTGCTTTATCCTGGGGAGTGCAAAGCCACAGTCTCTCATGTGGATAACAGTCTCCACTGGTTCTGGACGGGGCCTTGTGCCCAGAGTGCTTCATCCTGCCAAGGACTGAGGTAGTGGATGTCTTTCTCCGCTGGTTCTGGAGGGGGCCTTGTGCCCAGAGTGCTTCATCCTGCCAAGGACTGAGGTAGTGGATGTGATTCGTCACTGGATCTGGAGGGGGCCTTGTGCCCAGAGTGCTTCATCCTGCCAAGGACTGAGGTAGTGGATGTGATTCTCCACTGGTTCTGGAGGGGGTCTTGTGCCTAGAGTGCTTCACCCTGCCAAGGACTGAGATAGTGAATGTGATTCTCCACTGTTTTAGGAGGGGGCCTTGTGCCCAGAGTGCTCAACATGCAGTGGGGAGTCCCATTCCCTCACATAGGTGTGTGTGCCACGAGATTGCTGAGGAACAGGTAGCATGATAGGCCATGGAGGCAGAGACATACCCCGCCCTGCAGGAGCAAACCGTGATGAAAGTCATGCCTCATGGAAGCTGGGCAGGGTCCAGGAAGTCTCCTCCAGCCTAGAACGGCTGACCACGGGGGATGGGAGCCATGTCAGTGGTGGTGGTGCCACTGTCCGAGCACGTCGCAGGGCTGGTGATGGTGCTTGCGGTGGTGTCTGTCACAGAGGTGCTGGCGGTGGTGCATGTGTCAGCTCCTGTTGAGGGACACAGCAGGACGTCTCACATGGGTGTGTGTGCCATGTGATTGCCTAGGAACAGGTAGCATGATAGGCCATGGAGGCAGAGACATACCCCACCCTGCAGAAGCAAACTGTGATGAAAGTCATGCCTCATGGAAGCTGGGCAGGGTCCAGGAAGTCTCCTCCAGCCTCGAACGGCTAACCACTGGGGATGGTAGCCAGGTCAGTGGTGGTGCCACTGTCCGAGCATGTCGCAGGGCTGGTGATGGTGCTTGCGGTGGTGTCTGTGGCAGAGGTGCTGGCGGTGGTGCATGTGTCAGCTCCTGTTGAGGGACACAGCAGGACGTCTCCTGCAGACTCGGACGGCTGCCCACTGGGGTAGATGCTGGGGACTGTTGCTGAGGCTGCAGACATGCAGGTGGTGGTGCAGGTGGCTGTGCAGGTGGCGGTGCTGGTGGTTGTGCGGGTGGCAGTGCTGGTGGCGGTGCAGGTGGCGGTGCAGGTGGCGGTGCAGGTGGCGGTGCAGGTGGCGGTGCTGGTGGCGGGGCGGGTTGCGGTGTTCGCCGCTGTACAGGTTAATGTAGTCTTGACAGAAGGGTTGACACTAGTCCCTCAGTCGGTGCCACTGTGCCCTGTCCTGACCTGCTCTTCTGCTTTTGTCCCTTCCCCACCTTTGATGGTGCCGCAGGTGTCTTGCCACTGTCCCCTTTAGTTTTGGCGTAGCCCTTGGTGGCTGATAGGTGCGGCTTCTCCCTCCGGGATGTGGGCACCTTCTTCACCTTGGCAGGTGACGGAATGTCCTTGGCCTTGCAAGGTGGCACACTGGCAGCCCTGAGGGGTGGCGCACTCGATGACCCCGCAGTTGCTGGCACCACTGTGCCTGGGGATTTGGTGGACGAGGTGCTGGGCTGGGACCTGGAAAGCCTGGCCCAAGGAGAAGGCCGGGGGGGGAGGTGAAGGGAAGAGGTCAAAGTTTGCCAGGAAGAGTTTTTTAGACACACTGGCACGGGAAGATGGATGGGGTTTGGGAGTGGAGGATCAGGTAGTGGTTGTAGGAGGTGTACGTTTGCTGAATTTGGGTGAAGGTGCATAGGTCGGAGGCTTTTGTGAGGTGGATAGCTGTTGGGTGTGTGTGTGCCTGCATTTGTGTATTTTTTCAGGAGGGCTCACAGACACACTGGGAGAGGACACAGGGGATGTGTGAATGGTAGTGGGGGAGGTGAGAGCACGTGAGCGGTGTGTGGTGATGGGCATGCTGGTGATAGAGTTAGTGGCTGAGGATGTAGTGCATGCAGGTGTGAGTGGAGACAAGACAGGGAGGGAGGAGGACGTGGAGGAGGGGGACACAGTGGAGGCAGTGGCTGTTGTTGTGCCTGCATGGGGATGGTGCTTGTGTGAGTGCTTGTGGGATGTGTGGTGCTTATGATTGCCATATCCACTCTTGTGTGCATGCTGGTTTGATTGTGTGCTTAGGATAGGCTGAGGTACAGGAGATTGGGTCTGGGTGGAGGAAGTTAGAAGGGGGAGGCTGGACACAGGGACAATGGCTGCCATAAGTGCTGAGGCCAGAGCCTGAAATGCTCTCTGTCAGGCCGCCTGCCCAGAATGAATGCCCTCCAGGTATGCATTGGTTTGTTGCAAATGCCTCTCAACACCCTGGATGGCATTCAAAATGGTAGATTGCCCAACAGTGAGGGATTTCAGGAGGTCAATAGCCTCCTCCTGAGGGCAGCAGGGCTGACTGGGGCAGGGGCTGAGGTGCCTGGGGCGAAGGAGGTGCCCACCCTCCTGGGTGAGCGGGCACAGGACACACCCTGAAGGGCTGCTGGGAGGGCGGTGCTGGTATGGGGGGTGGCGGCTGTACCTGTTTATGCGGTGGGCACACCACCGCAAGGGAGCTCCCATCAGAGGAGGAGTCGCTGTCACTGGTGTATGCTCCTGTCCCCGTTGTGGAGCTCCCCTCACCCTCCGTCCCACTGGTGGCTTCAGACTCCGTTGCTTCACCCTCCGGTGCCAAGTGGGTTGCAGCTCCCTCCTGCTCCAGTGCCACTGCTCCTCCCCAGATGATGGCATTGCACGCAAGAACAGGTAGACAAAACAAAAAGGGGGGGAGACAGAAGAAACACGTGTTCAGTGCATGCAACACCACTACCGTTGGCGGACACAACACACAGGGTGCAGCCCTCCGCACTAAGCCATGCACTAACAGTTCCTAGCAAATTCACCTGCCCATGGGGGACGAGGCCTAAGCCCAATTGCTGCACACCTGGAAGCTACAGGAGCCTGACTAGTTGTAGATGGCTATTACCAGTAGTGGGGTTGGGGTTCCACAGAGCCTGCCTAACAAGGGACCTTGCCTACCAAGTTGCGCCCTGGCCTAGGGGAACCCACAGCCCACCTCCCCCACCCAGACTCCTCATAATGCGCGCAGAGTCAGCTGAATGAGAGTGTACTCACCCCCTTGTGGCTGCTGTGATGCCCTCAAGCGCCCATCCAACTCCGGATAGGCCACCGCCAGGATCCGGTACATCAGGGGGGGTCATGGTGCGACGGACATCCCTTCCACGTTGGGAGGCCATACCCAGCTGGGCCTCTGCCATCTTCTTGCTCCAGCAGCGCAGGTCCCCCCATCTTTTACGGCAGTGGGTGCTCCGTCCATGGTAGACCCCCGGGGTCCGGATGTCCTTGGCGATGGCACGCTAAATACCCTTCTTCTGGTGGGCTCTGACCTAGAGGAAAAATGAAGTAAAAATGGATGTTTCTAGCCCGTACATTTCATCTCACGCATTGCCAAACACCTCCCACACTGGCCCTGCCATATATTGACACACAATCTGACATGCTGGCCTGTCCCCCTCCCCACCCTCTTCCATCCACGACACTCCATACACTCAGGTGCCATCCACCATGCTCACAGTGTACTCACCTGTTTGTCTGGAGCACTGTACAGTTGTGTGTACTGGGGGAGGACCCCATCCACCAGTTTCTCCAACTCCTCCAAAGTGAAGGCAGGGGCCCTTTCCCCAGACAATGTAGCCATTGTCACTTCCAGACACAGGTCACAGCAGCACATGCAGTGTAGGTCCTCTCCTGTTGAAGGTCAGGTATCAAGTGAGTGAACAGTAAGAAAATGCCGGTCAAGTCCGGGGCGGTGTGTACCGTCACTGCCAGCGTACATCATCATTGGCTCCTGGGACCCATAGGGCCCAATGTTAACCAATGCTGAATTGCGCCACGGTCTTCGACCATCCACTGCAACGGTGTACAACGCCAGCGCAGTTACCTCATTTCCCCTTGTCCCACTTTACAGATCAGGCAGCTGCCATTTCAGGGGGCCACATGGGATGGAAAAAAACTGTGTCACACCTATCTAGGCCTGGAATACAGACAGATACCGGCACATTGCGATTTTCCATCGTTTTAGCAAATGACACATTGTGATACCTAAGTGTTGGATGATCCTCTTCTCACTGTTCTCCTCCATAGGGCACGTCTGCTGGGGCAGGTGCGGCATCCTCTGGTGTACAGATCCCTGGTGGACCTGTCGACAATGGAAGAGAGACACATCATTATCACATTCAGACTTGATTGTGCAAAAATCCTCTAACTGTGTGCCCAGTTGGAGCCAGACCTGGTTTCAGCTATCCGCCATCCCACTGGAATCCCCCTTCTAGTACAGGCTCTGTCTGTACTCCATTTTCTGGCCAGTGGGTCTTTTCAAACAACAGTGGCCATGGCATCAGGGATGTCCCAGCCAATGTTCTCTAACGTGTTGTCCAGAGTTTTATCTGCCCTGCTGAAACACATGCGCAGCTACATCGTTTTGCCTCAAGTGGAGGATTTGCCCACAGTGAAACGTGACTTCTATGCCCTGGGACACATCTCCAACATCATTGGTGCCATTGATGGTACACATGTGGCATTTATCCCCCCGCAAGAATGAACAGGTGTACAGAAATCGGAAAAGCTACCATTCGATGAATGTGCAGATGGTGTGTTTGGCAGACCAGTACATCTCCCATGTGAATGCCAAGTATCCTGGCTCAGTGCATGACGCTTACATTTTGAGGAATAGCAGCATCCCTTATGTGATGGGGCAACTCCTGAGGCACCGTGTGTGGCTAATAGGTGAGGACAAAGTCCCAACACAGTTGACATAGGTGTCTGGGTATGGGGTTGTCCCTAAGGGTTACTGTGTGTCTAACAGTTGTCCCTCAACATTTGCAGGTGACTCTGGTTACCCCAACCTGTCATGGCTACTGACCCCAGTGAGGAATCCCAGGACAAGGGCAGAGGAACGCTACAATGAGGCACATGGGCGAATGAGGAGGATTATAGAACACACCTCCGGCCTCCTGAAGGCTAGATTCCGGTGCCTCCATCTGACAGGTGGCTCCCTATACTACTCACCAAAGAAGGTGTGGCAGATCATCTTGGCATGCTGTATGCTGCACAACTTGCTTTGCGATGTCAGGAGCCTTTTCTGCAGGAGGATGGGCCAGATGGTGGTCTTGTGGCAGCTGTGGAGCCTGTGGACAGTGAAGAAGAGGAGGCAGAAGAAGAAGATGTTGACAACCAAAACAACATCATAATGCAATACTTCCAGTGAGACACGGGTAAGAAGATGTAACTGCTTCCCACATCTCATACTGTTGTTGGAGCTAGCATAAGTCTGTCATTTTCACTCAGTGTATGGACCCTGACTTGTTACTTTGCCTTTCCATTTCACAGATCTGACTCCCACTTTGTGCCCTCTGCTATGTTTACTGCTGGCCTACAGCTGTCTTATATTGGTATGTGAACAAGTACATTGACATTGCTATATTCCAATATTACACATTAGTGAAAGCACAGACAGACTCCAGATTGTTTTGTGGTTCAATTGTGTTTATTTCTGTGCAAATAATTGGAGGAGTGTGTGAAATGGGCTGGGGTGATGGTGGAGGAATGTCAATGGCAGAGTCTAGTCTATTTGTTTCACAGGTGCATTTTCCATGGGGGCATAGGAAGTGGAGCAATGGCAGTTTAAGGTGGACAGGGTGACAAAGTGAAACAGAAGGGTGACATTCAGGAGGGTCTCATTTCCTGGCGGGGGTCTTGCAATGTTCTATGTCTTGTTCCTGGATCTCAGGGACCGTTTGTGAGGTGGTTCTCCATCTGCAGGGGGGTGGGGTGCTGGTGGCCTGTTGTTCCTGTGGCTGTGCCTCCTGTGCACTAGCGCCGGCAGAGATAGAGGGTTGTTCATTGTCCCGGCTAGTGTCATGGGCCCGTTGGTGTGCCACTGTGTCCCTCCTGGTGTTGAGAAGGTCTGCCAGCACCCCTGCAATGGTGGCCAGGGTGGTGTTGATGGACTTCAAGTCCTCCCTGATCCCCAGGTAGTGTTACTCCTGAAGCCGCTGGGTCTTCTGAAACTTGGCCAGTACCGTGCCCATGGTCTCCTCGCAATGGTGGTAAGCTCCCATTGTCGCGTGGGCTCTCATTATCCTAAATGAGACTACTGGATTTCTAGGCAGCAGGATCGATAACGGTGTGGGGGACTGAGTCTGACCCACGTGTAAAGAACTCTGTCACCCTAAATCCGGTTTTTGCTCCGGCTAACTAGCAGTGCCTCATTTCTCCCACGGGGAAGAGATGATTGGGCAGCCGAGCGCATGACATCTTTGGAACTTCTCAGGGAAGTCGTGGTCACTCAGATCCAAACCAACTCTTTCATTTACAGTATGATCTCATATACAAATGACAAAGACAGTATAGGTTTTATATAATGTTTTAATAAAACAACTGCATTTTAGATAATAAGGCGTGAGCCGCAATAACCAGAACCATACAACACAGTAGGATTGAAATAGTCACCAGGAGAGTAAAACATAAGAACAAAGCTATCATCGTGTCTATTAGTTTCTACTCTCCCTTTGCTTGATCTATTTCGAGCACAGCATGTTAAGCTTCTAACTTGCCTTTCTGAATCACTGGGGAGACATCAGCCCTCATACCTGAGCAAAGGCCTGTGATCTTGGTTCAGCATCTGCAACGAGGCAGTCAGTGTCTAGTTGTGGTTCCCTGGTCGGAATCTCCCTCTTGCGTGTATTGGGACAAGGAAGTGATTTTATAACTAACATGTCAGCGTGATCACAAAATGTCCCTACACAGGAATGCCAAAGACTAAACTCCTACCACGTCTATCGGCAATGTACCAGACTGTATCCTTGACTGAGGCACATAGTAAACAGGAATGTGTTATGGAGAACTCCAGTGCTGAAGTAGGTTAAACAGTGTGATATGAATATAAAACAAGACCGTAGAACTGGCTATTTGAAAAATAACAGTACGAAGCCTAATAAAAAGCATTTAGAGCAAAGTGCACAGAGGCTCTAAGCTGTAAGCAAATGAATAAAATACATCCAGGGCAAAGTGCACAAAGGCCTAAAGCCTGAAGCTAATGCGCAAAGGATACGTAAAACTAACCACACTACACCCTCCCCTTGTCGGTAGCATGTGGTTCCAATAATATAAAAGTATGCCCCAGATATAAACAATACATAAAAATATATATATATATTTCGACAAGGTCAGAAGACAACAAAGTCATAAATTTAGGAAACATGTGACGATAAAGCCAAATTCAATATAATGTCAATTTATCGAGAGAAAAAAAAATCAAATTGTCAGACAGAAGCAATAGAAAGTAGGAGCTCCTCCACTTCGATATATGTCAATATCGGAAGATCCACGCCACAAAGTACCATGGAGCAGGTGTGTTCCAAAGCCCCAAAACCATTCAGGGCGGCATCCCGTGCAGGGCCTATGAACGAGACAATACCATCTTCCTCCAGGAAGGGAATCTCATAAACTGCCTCACGAAGCAAACGCAACCGTAGTGCACAGGTCTGGGAATGAGCCCTAATCAGGAACATCAACAGATCAGTATCGACCACTGGAGGGCGCTGCAGTGAGAGACAGAAAGCCAGTGCATGTTCAAACGAGCACCAATAGCACCGAAACACGGGTTGCACACAATCCAAAACCGGTGGGAATGACAGAGACCAGTCACACTCCAAATGTCCCAGGAGTGTTGCTCCAAAATGCAGCATCATGCGTTCAAGACACAGCTGCGCTGACAGGAGCAGCAATATAGGATCTCGTCGTGGCGGGACAGCCATTGCGAAAAAATAGCAACAATAGCAAGACTCCAGCTAATAAAGCCGAAGTAATCGGGAATCCCCCAAAAATGCTTCCGAAAATAGAGTGTATAGCCGAAGGTATCAAACCGAATATGGAAGAGAAGGTGTGAGCAAAACCAACACCAACGGCTTTGAAAAAATGTGCAATTCCAGCAGTGCTGGATGCATTAAATATACGTCCCACAAGTTCACCAAAGTGACTCGGAAAGTTAGTATTCAAAAGGGACTGTATTTCCGCTGATGACCTTGCCACCTGTAGTGTGTAGGTCTCGCTAGCAGATGTAAGGGCCACATGCTTTTGAAACAATAAAGCCTTCAGTCGACTCAACTTGTCGAAATTAACCTTGGAAGTAGCAATATGAGGCCAGATGTCCACTACCTCCCTAATTTGAGTGGGGGGAAACAACACATTCCCGCAGCACGTAACGGCCTTGGTGACAACGACAACGTAAACTATTCCAGCACGCATGCCACAGCAGCGTTCACTGTTAAGAACAATGTAACTGCTGTTAGAAAGCACCTGGAAAGTGTTTTTAATAACCGGGACTGAAACTCCCTTCAGATAACAAGCTAAGTTAGCAATCGAAGCGTTACACGCTCCGTGCAAGGACAGCTGTTTACAAACCATGGAATGGCTGACAGAAGTTTTGCATTCACTACCGCTAAGAAAAACCTCCCTCAAACCATTAATACATCTGTATAGAAAGGGACGCTCCCACACCTCGTGTATGTAACTGTCTCCCAAGCGTTCATATCTACCCACCGGAATGTGCTTCAAACAAGAAGTAAATTGCAGAGTGGAGATAGGCAGATTAATTACCACATGAATCAACCACTCAGCTGACGGAATCTCAGCAACCGTGAAAGGCAGTTTCTCCAACTTTTCAATATTCAACATGACATACGTCACTTCCTTTTTAGCCATGAGCTGTTGTTGACGAGTTAAATTAAAGGAGACAAAGATCTCTCTGGCACGAATGTGCTGCCACGGAACGCGACCTGCCTTCAAGGTCTGAAGAGTCCAACCCAGCTGCATGATGGACCGCGTCTGACTCTGCCCATGATATAAAGAAGACATATCTGATTTAATAATGTCCATAGCAGAGGAAATGATGCTGTCAATTGTGTAAACACGGTCAGAAAGGGTATGCATGCCATTATCCACAACAGATAAAGCCTGTAACAGGTTTTCCTGATCAATTTGCCTCAACCGGGCCGCTGCCTCCTGTTGTGAAAGCTTCCAAATCTCATTATATACTTCGTATAAAAATTGTTTCTTCTGTGGTACCTTAGGTCCTGACAAAAAATCTTGTAAGTCAGTATCATTAGACAGTAACGTGAGATGTGATTTAACTGCATCCAGCGTGGATGACTTCAACCATTGCTGACAAATTTTTCCCACGCTGTATGTAGTTATGATATCAGCATGTTCTGGTGAAATGTAGCGAGGGTCTGCCCTACTAGTCCTGAACCCCCCTGAAGAGGTGACAAAACGTTGATGACACTTATTAGTGTCTATAGGCCATAATAACCACCCGCCCGGCTGTACCAATGAAGTGTTAAGCGTACCATTCTGGACCCAGTGTGTAAACTCACTAAACGTAGCATTACCATATCGCTGCCAATTGTTCAATTTGGAAGGGACAGGCATACTAGGCAAATTTAACTCTCTAATCGTTGCCAAGCCCAAACAGCTAGTCTGTTGTACTGTGTCATTGAGGAAGATCATCTGCAGAGGGATAATACATGCTCTAAATAATGTGTCCCTGCCTTGCATTTGCCAATTTTTCGTTCCCCAGACACTTTTCAAATCAACAGTCTTAAACCAATATTCATACCCCTCAACCGAAAGTTTAGACACAAACAAATTTGAATACAGTAATTTAGTATCGGCCAATAACATTTGCTTATTAGCATACGGAGTAACTTTAAAATAGTAAGACTTAGCATTTCGTTGATTATGCCCAGAAAAATATGCAAATTTATCATAATACGTTTTTGAACTCCTTTGTGGAGGAGTTGGGCAATGTTCCCATTGCACATAATCAAATATGGACTTAGGGCTACTTGCTTTATGAATAAAGTGGTGTCCATAATAGTTGTAGCAAAACATGTCACCATGATTATCTCTAAATAGGTAAGCATCTTCATCGTCATAGACAGTATAATATTGCAAGTCTGTCAGCATAGAATCTACTGTCTTCACATTGCAATCATCAGAAACAATGCCTGGTATAACAATATCATTCATTGATAACGTGAGAACATACGGTATTTAAATCAATTCTGTGGGACCATATATATCAAACATTACTTTATCCCACACAATCCCATCCGGAATCGGTATTGCAGAAATGTTTACATCGGACAAGTCTCTGCGAACCATATGAGACGAAAAATGTGGTTTTAACACTGTCTCCACGTGCTCAATATCAGATCGTTCAGGAAGAAAATGACTATGTATTACTAGAAAAAAAGTAACCACAAATCCCAACCACAAAAAAATAGTCATTATAGCCATAAAAAGCCACAAATAGTTCCAAGGAAAAACAAAATATGTGCGTTTAAGCCAACACAGCAGTGTCGTTGAAGCAGCCAGAGGCAGTTCTTGCAAAAGGTGCAACTGTGAACAAAGAAGCAGATGGAGGCTCTCGCCTAGGCACGCTATAAACCACATGTTCAGAAACATCAGTAGAACGTACAGCAACTTGATCAAAAGATTCCAAATTAATCGTCGTCTGTGGAACAATCGCAAGATCATCTTCCACCCTCCTCAAGCTCGGAGAGGAAACAGCATCGGTGTAAATCACCTGCAGCGGGACTTCTTCCCCAGTAGTGAGAGGGATTCCGGAACTACTGGGTGTCCCTCTTGGTCTGCTGTGCAGAATCGGCCACATGTTGTAACTTGACATTATCAATGGAACAAAGCGATTTCCCTTGGCCCCGTGCAGCAGCGGTAAAATTACAGTTCTCGTGCTGCTAACCCCTAATACTGGGACTGGTGCTCGATAAGAAGGACAAAATTCTTTCTTTACTGCAACCTTTTCACGCACTAGATCCCCAATCCTGGGTATCCAACTAGTAGGCGTTACTGGCTCATGCTGAATTCCTGAGGAGGCAGCACTCGCAGAAGAGTTATCTTCACAGAATTGTTGTAAATCCTGCAAAACAGTGACACAATCATTTATGTCAAAAGGCGTATCTGCCGCCTCCACACCAGGACCATCTAGATCAGGAACATACATTTGTGTTCCGAACAGGCACTTATATGAAGTACGACCCCCCAGTGACCGTCTAGGCAAGTTATTAAGTGCTCTCTGTACTCCATACAGTTGGGCTAGCCAACTACGACCCGTACCTATAACTCTGGCCATTAAGGATTGCTTTAAATCACGATTTAAATGCTCCACAACAGAATTTCCCTCGGGATGAAATGGAGACGAGAATTGGAGTTGGACCCCCAACGAAGCCATGGTGCCCCTGAATGCCTTAGAGGCAAAAGCAGGGCCCTGGTCCGAATGAAAAGCCGCAAATGTATCGACAAAGATGCGCAAATCTTTAATAACAGTCTGAGTGTCAGCCGAGCGTTGTGGCCAGACCCACACAAATCTGGAGCACGAATCTACAGCAACCAAAATATATTTGTATGCACTATCTGGTGTCAGCGGACCACAATGATCCAAGTACACACACTGTAAAGGTTTATTTGAAATCAGAAGGGGCGTCTGCTGCGGGCGTCTATCCGACGAAGCTTTAATTTGTTGACAAACGTCACAACAAAGGACATATTGCTTTGTCTCTTTATAGAGACCAGGCCACCAGTAACGAGCCTGTAGAAGTGAAATCGTGGCAGCCACACCAGCATGTGCAGACGCCACCCCCTCATGTGCTGCAGAAATTAATCGAGGTCTCTCAATTTTATTGGGTAGTTCACGTACACCAATGCCTGGAATATTCACAACAGCATTTAGCGCACTACTCAAGCAGTAACTATATTTAGAAGGAAATCCTTTAGGAAATGGCGTGCCATCAGCCGTAGCTTTTATGGCAGGCGAAATCTCTGTGTCTGGTTTGGAACTCGAACGAGTCACTGCGGACACAGTGGTGACAGCCACTGCCGATTTCGCGGCTTCATCAGCCAAAGTATTCCCAGCAATGTGTATTCCAACGCGCTGGTGTCCAAGTGTATGTACAACATGGACCTTAGGAAGCGTGTCTTTCATATCCGCAACCTTACCCCACAACAATTTGTGTTTATTGGTGTTGCCCTTAGAATCTCTGAACACATTCAACTTCCAATAGTGTAAATATTCATTGAAAGACTGAACACAGTAGTAGGAGTCACAGACCAGCAAAGTTAAAATCGCCGGATCCGCGTGCTCCAATGCTAACAATAGAGCTTTGAGCTCAGCCAGCTGTGCTGTGCAATCTCCCAAGGTTTTAGTATAAGTATGTCGGGGGCAGAACACTTCCCCCTCCATAGTGCCGCTCACCACCGCACATGCAGCAGAATACTGTTGTTTAGTCCCAACCGCTGGTTGCGCAGAGCCATCGGTATACATGACCACCTGATATTGTTCAATAGGCAATGTGCCAGCGGGAACTGGGTATTCCATCTCATATTGAAGAAATTCTTGAGTCTGTAGTTTAGGGTCAAATATGTAATTTACATCAGTGGCTGTCAAAGACGTAGCCCATTGTATCCATCGCGGGTGTAAAGCTTTCGAATTAGGAACACTCGCTTTTGTAACAGCCTCTAAGGCCGGAATCGGGGAAACAACAATGATGCGCTGTCCCTGGGCAAGCGGTCTTTCTTTAATCACAGCCATCTGTACTGCAGTGAGTATTTTCTCAGTTTGTGCAAATCGTTGTTCTGCAGCTGAATACAAATGAGACTTGTATGCAATCGGGACTGTCCCACCCTCATTAAAGGTGACATATGTAAACCCAACAGCCCCAGATATCACCCTGATGATTAAATGTGTCTTATTGTCCCGTGTGTGTAAGTGTTTAACTGCTAAGAGATCAGTTTGCAAATCTCGTAGTATATGTGTATGCTCAATCGTCCAAAATCTACTCGAAAAATTCGGACGAATCAACTCGTATAAGGGTTTTATACGCGTAGCATAATCAGGAATGTAAGTTCTGCCAAAATTCAGAAACCCCAACAATGACTGGAGCTTCCGAACCGTATTAGGAGGCTGCAATTGAGCACATTTCTCCAAAAAATGTGGCGCTAAGCTCTTGCCCTCTCTCGACAACTCATATACCAGGAAAATGACGCCGAGGAAGGCAATCTTCGATTTCTTAAAATTAAACTTATAGCCAATTTCAGCAAACCCCACAACAATGTGTGATACACGCCTTAGATGTTGCAGAATCTCATTGTCTGTCAAATATATATCATCAACATATGATAACGCTTCAGGGTCCAACTCGTGCAGAATTTCAGTTACACGAGCCGAAAATAGTCCTTGGCTATTCTTATACTCCTGAGGCAAGCGACAAAACTTTTTCTGAGAGCCAAACGCACTGAAACTGGTATAGTCCCAACTTTCAGGCGCTATATTTTGGCAGAAAAATCCATTCGAGATATCTAACGTTGTTTTGTATTTTTTACGCACTATATTATTCATAAGCGCTGCGCTATGTGAATTCTGTATTGCATATGTGCGTGTATGTCCATTTAAATGTCTGTAATCCACCACTATCCTATATGAATGGTCCGGTTTAGCAACCGGAAATAAGGGATCGTTCATCGGCGAGACACAGGGCTCAATTACACCTTGGTACTCCAATTGTGTAAGAATATTCCTAACCGATGCCCTTGCCTCAAATTTGATAGGATACTGTGGCTGCGGCTGAGGTTTGCCCTTTATTGGAATTACATGATAAGGTGATTGTCTATCCCACCCCACATTATTTCTATATAGAGCGGGGGCCTGTGCAAGAGCCCATATTTTACTATAGGACTCCGCTAGTTCTCTCGGAACAAGTGGTGAGAAGGAAGGTGTAATAACCTCTTCCCCCACCGGACAGTCGCGAACAAAGTCAGGCGGCTAATCTTGTTCGGCCAGCAGAACGTCATATGATTTCACCATATGGTCCCAAAAGATGGCGTGTACAATGCGGTCAATGTCCCCTTCTAATTGCAGGGTCACGTTATATACTCTATCAGGATCAGAGACTCGCATATTCGCCGTTTCGACTCGTATAAAGTCATCAGTTGCTTTCACCTCCAGATGCTCTAGAAGACTCCGGCGAACTATTGTGACCTCTGCCGCGCGGTCTAACAGTGCTAACGCCCATGTCTTGTTCGTCAAGAGAACTCTCTTCTTGAGCGGCATGTCTAACTGAGACTGCTGCCACTTTCTTCTTTTTAAATTGTTGTTTTTGTTGCAGTGGTTTCTCTTCTTGTTTAATAGAAACCTCCGTTGAGCGTTGTGAATCCTGTCTTGGTTTCACGTACTCAGTTCTCCGCTCTGACCGCCCACCTCTCTCACTTCTCTTGTCCGAGGAGTCCTGAAAGGAACGAGATTGGCGTGTATCAGTATATTGATATCTATCAGGCGTCTTCAAATTATCCCTATTCCTGAGATTATACCTATTCTGCGGGGTCTCCGGTTGCGGAGACTGTCCCCCATCTTTCTTAGGTGTTTGCTGTTTCTTTTCCCAGCGCTTTTTAGTACCCTCAGGTTGCTGTTGTTTAGCATTATCTTTATTATTTTTACCCTGTAATTGGGGTTTTTGCGGTCTGGCCCCTAGGCTATCGCGACCAATACTGGAATATGTCTCTGCTATTATTCTCGGAAGTTCCCGCTCCTGATTAATCTGCGGAACGTCCCGAAGACGCATTCGCACTGCTAGTGCTACTGCCTCTCCCTTGAGATTACTCAAAATAATAGAAGAAACTGCGGCAAAATTGCCCATTAACTGCATGTCCAAATCTAAGGCAGGGGCAGCCCCATATTCATCTTGAATTTGTTTAAGCCCTTCCGGTAAATTAGCTAATGTCGGTGCACCGTGTGCCGTAGTGTAGAGCGCGGCAAACACCGTGCCCCAGGTATTACAAAGGTCCACCGGAGGAACCATCCCATACGGCAAACACATCGTCAAAATTCTATGTTTATCCTGAGGTCCCGTATGGGGAAATACTGCTTCGAGCGTATTAATTTTTTGCGCCAGCCAAAATGCAGTCTCCTCACGTTTAGCCGGTACTTTACCCATAACTGAGTGCACAGTGGCCGGATTAATACCCGGAACCACTGCTTGTGGGTGCGCCGGAGCAGCACGCGCTGCATTAGTATTTAATGCTTGCATGACAAACTGAACCAGTCTTCTGTATGTAGTTGCTAAGTCTATATATAAACGACGTACGTCAGCCACTGCCAAATTAGCAACCGCAGGATATGGTGTATAAGTAGCCAATAAAGGTCAGGTCGGACCATCATTACTCAGTGGACCCAACCTTACCTGTGCTACTGTGTGTGGGAGGGCGCCATCAAGCCAATTATGGTGTTCTTGATAAGATAAAGGTATCTCTAAGTATGCATAAGCCCTGTACTGTCCAGGGACATTCGCAACAGTGTATTCGTGAAAAGTGTTTGTACCCCCATCAACTGCTGGAAATACGACCCAAGAATAAAAAAGTTATTTTCTATAGGCTGCATGGGCGTCCACCACAAAAGTGACCGGACCCCCTTGGACCGTCAGTCCATGTGCTATCAGATGTCCTGTGAGCGGTTGTCGCATATTGAGCGCTATATTCACTACATTAGGATTCACCATTTGTAAAAACAGCACTAGGTCAGAGAAGGCACACCAATATCGGGGTTTTCCTTTTAAAGTTCAAGCTTGAACACCCAACCACTAAGTAATAGGATGTACCTATCCCGTGGTGGCGGAAATCCTCAGCTCCATGGACGTCTCCGCTTACGGAACCGAGCAGTCACAATATATATGAGACCGAGAGAGTCAGCCGGACCTAAATATTAGAGCCAGACCAATCGTTGGCGGCACCATGTCGCGTGGGCTCTCATTATCCTAAATGAGACTACTGGATTTCTAGGCAGCAGGATCGATAACGGTGTGGGGGACTGAGTCTGACCCACGTGTAAAGAACTCTGTCACCCTAAATCCGGTTTGCCCACTGCCACTGCCCCCAGGTCCCTGATCGTCCTGTGTTAGTGGGGTTGCCTGGGTTCCCTGTAGTGGTGGAAACACTGCTGATTGATGTGTCCCGGGGACAGAGGGATGGGCCCGCTGGGTGGGTGCTGTGGTGGTGTTTCCTGAGGTGGGAGGTTCAGTGGTGGTTTGTGACTGTGTCAGGGGAACCGACTGTCCCGAGGTCCCAGATGGGCCGGGCTGGTCAACTTGATCCTGGCATGCAGAGCTGCTGTTGTCACTGTGAGCCTCTTCTGTGGGGGGTCTGGATATGTCTTGCACCTCCTATCCGGGGACGTTGGGTATGGGTCCTGTTGGGGTGTAAATGCATAGTTACTGTATCTGTGTGTGCCATCTTGTGCAATGGGTGATTTACCCTCTACTCCTGTGCTTGCATTATTGCCACAGCCCTTGTGTGATTGGTGATTTTGGGGCATGAGTGAGTCTCTCTACTGGATATGCTTTGGTGTTACATGCAGGGCTTGAATTTAGGATGTGTGCGTTGTGTTAGTGGGGTATCTGTGGGTTGTTGCAGTGATGGGTGTGAGGGTGAGGGTGGGAGTATATGATGGCATGCAGGTGGGGTGGGGATATGAAGTAGTAAAGATTTGCCTTACCAGAGTCCAGTCCTCCTGCTACTCCTGCGAGGCCCTAAGGATGCATGATCGCCAAGACTTGCTCCTCCCATGTTGTTATTTGTGTGGGAGGAGGTGGGGGTCCACCGCCAGTTCTCTGTACAGCAATCTGGTATCTGGATAACACGGAACGTACCTTCCCCGTAGGTTGTTCCACCTCTTTGTGATGTCATGCCATGTTCTTGGATGCTGTCCCACTGTGTTGACCCTGTCGACAATTCTCCACCATAGCTCCATCTTCCTTGCATTGGAGGTCTGCTGCACCTGTGATCTGAATAGCTGTGGCTCTACCCGGACGATTTCCTCCACCATGACCCTGAGCTCTTCCTCAGAGAACCTGGGGTGTCTTTGAGGTGCCATGATGTGGTGTGGGTGATGTGTGAGGTGGTGTCTGTTGTGATGTGTGAGGGGATGTGTTCGTGTGTGTTGTTTGAGGTGCATGGATGTTGTATGAGTGATGTTGTTGTGTGTCTGTGGATGCTGGTGTTGTGTTAGGTAGTCTCTCTCTCTGGCCTTCTTTCAGAATTTTGGTTGTAAGAGTTTGTGGGTGATGTGGTTGTGTGTTTTATATTGAATTGGATGTGTGGGTGTGGTGTGTGTATGTGTGTCAGGTGTGTGTATTTTGAATTGTCCAATGTGGTTGTGTTTTGTAAATGTGTGTGTATTTTGAGCACGGCGGTGTGTACCGTCAATGGAATACCGCAGTTGAAAGACCGCCGCGTTGATTCGTGGGTCGTGATAGTGTGGGCGTATTCCTGTTAGCGTGACGGTGTAGGTTTTGGTATCGCCAGTTTATCACTGACCTTTGGTGTGGCGGACTTGTGTTGGTGTCTGTATTGTGGCGGATTCCGAGCTGTGAGTCATAATACATGTAGCGGAATTCCGCTGCCGCAACGGTATGTTGGTGGTTTTCCGCACGGCGGAAAGCGGGATTTACTGCCAGGGTTGTAATGAGGACCTAATTCACGTTAATCTTACAAATGTATGGTAATAGTTTCCTAATTCAAACATCTATCTCTTTGTTTTCTTTACAGAAACACTACTTATATTCCATAGAAAATATATTACTGGGAGACAATGAATAAAGAAAAATGAGAATAAACCACCTTCACACAACATTGAGAGGATCCATAACAGCTAGTGACAACAGGTGCTATGGTTACTTCACACCCCATGAACAAAATCAATATGGTCCAATAGAAGGAGAAATGAGATCCTAGAAAGTAACTTGGGGGCATATTTATACTCCGTTTGCGCCGAATTTGCATCGTTTATTTCGACGCAAACGCGACGCAAAACTAACTCCATATTTATACTTTGGCGTTAGACGCGTCTAGCGCCAAAGTTCATGGAGTTAGCGTCATTTTTTTGCGTGAACACTTTCCTTGCGTTAATGATATGCAAGGTAGGCGTTCCCGTCTTAAAAAATGACTGCGATGCATATGCGTCGTATTTATACTCCCGGGCAAAAATGACGCCCGGGAGTGGGCGGGACTAAAAAACCCGCATTTGCGCCGGATTTTAGCGCCTGGGTCAGGGCAGGCGTTAAGGGACCTGTGGGCTCAGAATGAGCCCAGAGGTGCCCTCCCAAGCCCCCAGGGACACCCCCTGCCACCCTTGCCCACCCCAGGAGGACACCCAAGGATGGAGGGACCCATCCCAGGGAAGAAAAGGTAAGTTGTGGTAAGTATTTATTATTATTTTTTTTTGTGGCATAGGGGGGCCTGATTTGTGCCCCCCTACATGCCACTATGCCCAATGACCATGCCCAGGGGACAGAAGTCCCCTGGGCATGGCCATTGGGCAAGGGGGCATGACTCCTGTCTTTGCTAAGACAGGAGTCATGTTAATGGCGTCTGGGCGCCAAAAAGAAATGGCGCAAATCGGGTTAAGACGATTTTTTTGCCTCAGCCTGACTTGCCCCATTTTTGGACGCCCAAACGCCATTTTTCCCTACGCCGGCGCTTACTGGTGTACGTGTTTTTTTTTCACGCACACCAGGCAGCGCCGGTCGGCTAACGCCGGCTAACGCCATTCAATAAATACGGCGCCCGCATGGCGCTTCAGAATGGCGTTAGCCGGCGCTAATTTTTTTGGCGCAAAACTGCGTTAGCGCAGTTTTGCGTCAAAAAGTATAAATATGGCCCTTGGTGTCGTCTGATTAGGTGGTCTGATGCTTACATCACTGCAACAGAAGGTGGTAATTCTCTACGAATTTGAAGGCACTTCAATGAAACTCATGCTGACCAGAAAGCATTGCAGCAAGTGCCAATAACTTCTGAAAACATACGTTACTCAATAGCTTGAAGACTGAAAAAAGCTTGAATACTGAAAAAGCTTGAAAAATATTAAGACTGGGACACTAGCAAAATAAGTGAACACGAGCCTTAATTTTAAAAACTGGAAAACGGTAATTGATAAACTGAAATATAAATGGACAACAGCATTATGTGAACATTTCTGTAAAGGCGTATTCTCCCCAAATGATTTTCTCCCCAGACTACTTATGTAATATTTGGGAATAGTTTGTAACAACAACAGGAGATTTTGTAGCATTGGCACAAAACACATATCGTTAGTACATTGTTTAGTATGTGAATACAAAAGGCAGAATATGAGAAGAATATGCTGTGATTCAGAACCACTTCTAGATTAAGATTCAAATTGTATTGCTCTTTTGTAAAACAAACCATACACGGAATGCAAAATGCAATATATACTCAATCAACTAGCATTAGTTAATGCAAAAATTAAGTTAAAAACATTAAATCTGGCATGCTAATAGGCTTCAGCCTCAGGAACTAAAATATGGACTTATGTCCATCAGGAGCCCATTGATCAACAAGTCAGTGTGAAATATATAACAACATGGTTTAAAACGGACATCACACTCTTTTTGTGTGATTGCCCCTATTTTTTGCTGACTGGTATTGTGGGTTTTTGAGTTCTGCACAATTGAGCAGTCCAGTCTAGTTTTCAGTGTATGTGTTCTGACTCCTACAACATGATAAAATTACGTAATTCAGTATATTTAACTTTCCAGTAAGGTCATACCATGTTCTGCAGGAAAATACACCAATGGAATAGAAAGTTAAATGTCACCTTTGGATTGAACCACATGCTGTGCCATCCACTAGACTCATAAACAAAAACATGACTTCAGGCCTACCTATGTAGTCTGACTGCTGCAGCTTTTAATTCTGCAGATGGTACAGTCAAAGTAACCTGTTTGACAGGAAGGAGCTCTACTTTAAATGACTACATAAGTCATCCTTAATTAGGCTTTATAGCCCACAAGGTATTTGTGCTTATTATTTAAAAGTTGCTCATGCAAGAACTAAGGGCCATATTTATACTTTTTGACGCAAAACAGCGCCGACGCCATTTTGCATCAAAAAGTTTAACGCCGGCTAATGCCATTTCTTTGCGCCACCCGAGCGTCAAATGTGTACTTTGGCACTCCGTGGCGCAAAGCACGGGTCACGGTCAATTTTATTTACTCAAACTATTGCGCCACGTCGCAAAGAAAAAGAATGTTAACGTGGCAAAAATGACTTTAATCCGGTTTACGACATCGCAAACCGGATACGCACCTTTTTCCGCCGCAATAGCGTTAAAAAGGGGCGCAAAAACAGCAAAATGTGCAAAGGAGCCCCAAAATTGATCCCAGAAGCCAGGAGAGACCTCATGAAGACTACAACTGACCAGGAACCAGCTAGGAGGACCCAGACAAGACCCAGGAGAGGGAGAAGAAGAAAAGGAAGTGCCGGTTCAGTCAAGAGGAGCATGAAATACTGGTGAAAGAGGTGACAGAACACCAGCATCAACTTTTTGTCACCTCAAAATTGCCAATTGGGAGGAGAGAGGCAATTTGGCAACAAATTGTCGACAAGATAAACAGTGTGGCAGAAGTACGGAGAACAGTCACTGAGTGCAAGAAGCGCTGGCATGACTGCAAGCGCTGGACCAAGGAAAAAATGGCAAGGAAAAGGAAGGCAGCACTGCAGACTGGAGGTGGGAGTCAAGCTCTGCAGGAGGCCCTGGACCACATGGAGGATATGGTGGCAGCCGTCATCCCTGAGGAGATCGTCACAGGGATTCAAGGACAGCGCAGACTACCAGGAAACCACACAAATGCAGGGTAAGTTGCATGGGGGACAAAAATGAGTAAATGTTAATTGTAAGCAGGGGGGGACATGCCTACTACACAATGCATGTCAGCCATGATAATCAGGTAGTGAAAAGGGCAAAGGGCATGGCTCGGGTGCGTGGGCTGTGCAGGGGAAACCTGGGGCACAGTACTACACTACATCAACAACCTTTGCATTGGGGTATGCTGTAACGCCAAGGATGTTGGAAAGGTAAAGCCAGTCCATGAGGGTCCATGAGGGTAGGTTACAATGTAAAAATGGCCTGCTGTCACACGACAGCTGGTATTCTTCCTACATGTGCTAGGGCTCATTTAACAGTCTCAGACCCTATCCACAAGTGGAATTTAACATTGACAACAGTTGCCACTGCCACCTCTGCTGTGTGTGCAGGTCAAGTAGCTAATGGCAGTTATGTCCCCATGGACAAACACACCCTAATTAGAGGGTTCAGGATGACAATGTTATCAATCCCCTGTAATCAATACAAATGTGCTAATCCTGTCAAATGTGAATGTCAATAGTCGCTACAAACATCAGCCATTGTCATGAACATTATGAGGTACACAGCAGTAATGTCAGGCCCATGCTGCATATGTCATGGTCCACCCTGTGCCTGGGTCACAATAGCTGCAATGACACCATGCAACATCCCAACTATTATACTGCTCAGAAAACAGCATTGAGGGGGATGACATATGTGTCTAGCTATCACCCCCCCACAGAAATGGAACACTGCCAGGACCATCACTGTAATCCAATGTAGCACACATTCCCCAACATCAACATTACACACTACCACTGCTGACACCTGTATTGTGCCATGCCAGTGCTATACATAGTATATGCTAGATCTCAGCAACATATAGGTGGATGTGAAATATCTGAGACTGGGTCAGTTCCAGATTGTTAAATGTGGTGCAAGTGGCATCAGAACACCCACAGCCAGTGCAAGGCCTCACCATGATAATGGAAGTAGATGGAGGGTTGAGTAGGACAATAAGGTGGCAACATACAAAATACAAAAACAGAGGGAGCTGGCCAAGGAGGTGCGGGTGGGGATGCAAAATATGGCAGCCAGCCTTGAGGGGATGCGCACGTGCATGATGTAATCTGTAGAACAGGCAGAAGCCATGCAAGTGCTACCACCCATCCTGCAAGGACTACAAAAATGTGTAAGGGAATTCACCACAGCAGTAAGGGAGTTGCCACAACACCTGGCATCCCAAACCTTCCACTGCGTGCACAAATGCAATCATGACCCCCTCAGGGCCGACCTGGCTGCCTACCACAGTGACATAGCTGCTATACCCAAGAACCAGCAGCTCCTTCTTGCTGCAGTAATGCCCTCAATAGCCCCACAGTTGGCAGCTATAGGGAATTCTGACTCCACGTCTTCAAACACTGAAGTGTGTGTTGCCCCTTCAAACCCACCACCACCAAGGGCAGAGGAGATGACACACACATCAGAAGATGAAGAAGTGGAACAGATCACCTTCACCCGTAGAAGTACTGGGTAGAACTAGTCCATGTCACATGGGCACTGATTTCCTAGGTCCTGTGCTTGTTAACATGCCAGTCTTGCTACAGTTGGTCACATGCACTGTTCTCCAGCACTATGCTCTATGATTGTCTCTCACTACCTCATTGGCAATTCATGTTCCTCTGCACTGTATGACACTGTATGACACTTCACCGCAGCATGTCCAATGACATGTCCCATTGCACTTGCGTCACACTAATGGACTCACAATCCTGGACTTTGTAATTATTGCACTACAGCACTTTAAAATAAATTGCACTTACACAACCACTTTGTCTCAGTGTAATGTGACACATCAACTGTGTAGGGGATTAGTGATGTATGTAATATGTCAATGGCCATAGAATGTCACTACAACTGCGTTAAAAGATTGTGGGCTGATAGCTAAGCACTGGCGTCTGGATTGTATCATCATCTGCGCTTCCTGAGGCTTATTTCTGAAGTAAATTGAAAACAAACAGTATAATGCTGCGTAGGACAGAAAAAAGTCTGCTTCAAGGTATGTATAAGCTGAAACTAAATGTGGGCAACATTCCTTTCAAGACAATCTTTATGTATGTGACATCTGACTCTAAACTTGCATCACACACACACACACACACACACACACACCATACAGCAGGAATGGATGTATACTAGTGTATGGACAAATATGTAACCTGGGAGTACAATGTAAGAAATGATGGGTGTGACTTATGTATACAATACTACATAAGATTATAACATCACTCAGTTTATCATGAACATCAGGCTGCAGGCAGACGTACCACTGTGCCCAAGATTCCAAATCAGGACTCAAATGATGACAGATTTCAAAACACATCCAAACTTTAGAACACATTGGGAACCATAGTAACCTTGAGTGGTGGGTGCAATGGATGGCAGATCCATAGAGAATTAGCTTTGGTGTAGCTGCCAATGTTACAGCACATTAGGAATTGGGAATAACCATGTCAATAATAGGATTCTGATGCAGGATGGAACACAAATGCAAATACTAAATTGACACTGTTCACCCATGCCAAGGCCCTGTTCCCCAAGCATATGACACATACTGTAAAGGAGTACCTAAAACTTTATTTCACAGTAATAAAGGATACTAGAACTAGGGTAAACACCATAACTAACCTAACCTAACCTATCCTAACTTCACATTACCCACAACTGGCCCTAAGTACCCTAATCTAAACTTACCTATCACATTTAACTAAACACTCTAAATGGGGCGTGGTCTGGCCACGTAGCTTGATGGCCGCCTGATTCCTTCGCTCCTCAGGGCGGCTGGGCCGGGCCGTGGGCAGGAGCGCAGCGGGGGCATGAACACCTCCCCCTGGGGGTGTGAAGTCATCTCGACAGTGTCGGGCGGGCAGCGTCGCCTTTGAGGAGTGTCATGGAGCAGGGGCACCAAGGAAATCGACGCAAAGGCGTGGAGGCACAGCTCCTGAAGCCGCGGCCTCTGGTAGCGCCGAGACTCGACTCTATTCCAGGGTTTCGGCGCAACCCGGGAGCGGCGGTGCCATCTAGTGTCCTTTCTTCCCCGGGCCCCTGATCACCACACCCCCCGCCAAGGCACCGATCGCCCTCCCCTCCGCCTGGCTGCTGGGGAGCTGCATGAGGCGGGGGCAGGGAAAGAGCTCCATCAGACCGGAGGGCCGGAGCAACGACGAAGAAGAGGACATAACCATACCCCCGCAAGAGGAGGGGGCAACAAGTTCTGGTAGGAGTCCCATGAGGGGCTGGGGGCCCCAAGTAGGAAGAATAAGGACAAATAAGAGACATAAGGAAGAGTGGGGAAAAATGGGGAAAAATAGGGAAGCTAACGAAAAATAAAAAAAAATAAAAAAAATTAAGACAATAAGGAAAAACAAGGGAGAAAGAGGAGACAAGACTTTGCCTTTTTTGTTCCCACTGGCAGCCTCCCTACTCCCCCCCCCCCTGTACACACCTGCCCCTTCCTCATCCTCCCCCCACCCCACGCTCTCAGCTTAACAGGATGGGGGACAGCGACCCAGTGAATCAGTGACATCTGGGGCCACGACAGAAACCGAAGAGACCGGTCAGCCTACTAGACATTGGTTGCCTGCCCCATCCCCCACACAACACGCCCTGAGAGAAAGAGAGCCCTGGAGAAACTAACAGCATATGAGAGCCGGCATCTATCATCATGAGCTGACCAACATCCTCACTAGGCCGCCAGAGGAACTTCGTCCCCACCCTGCTATCCCGCTAGCCCGTTATTGTGGTTCAATACCCGGGGGAATCAATACGCATCAAAGTGAGGCAGGCACCAGCGCTACGCTTGCTGAAGAGACCTACAGGGGGCGGACCCCCCCCACGATAAAAAAAAAAAGGAACCCGGCACCCCCTCACTCTCCAGAGTGCCCTCTCCCACCCTCTCCCCTCCAGTCTGCAGTTTTCTCCCACTGCTGAAGCACGGGTGACGCAACGGCACCCGAGGGGACTGAACCACTCATCGGCCAAGCCACAACGAGGTTGGGGATCCTTCCAACTTATCCCCCCTTATATCCTCCAATCATTCCCCCTCACGCAAAGTGGGATCAACCGCAGTTTCGGGAGGGGGCCTCTGATACTTTTGGTCCCCCCTTCCCCATTCCCCTACGCGGTCATCATCAAGTCCCACAATGACGATCGGAGATGCCAGGCGGACGATCGTCCCACAAGACCATGGGCAAGCTGGCGAGAAGTTACTTTTCTCTGAGGCCTTACTCCAGGCGAAGGGGACTCCCCCGCAGACAGCGACGCAGCCCTCTACCACATATCAAGAGATGGCGAACCCCGCACAGGAGCCCTCAATGGACCGTAACCTTCAGGAAATTTCAGCAGTTGGCCGTAGATTGGAGGGGATGGATAACGCAATGGTTTCAATGGCGGCGTAAACGAAAAACATCCGTACGGAAATCGGAAGCTTTCAGACACACATCCTGGGATTAGAACAGCGAGTGTCAAAAGTAGAGGCCCACTCTTCTTCTTTCCAGGACAGAGTTCAGGAACTCCTCTTCCTTCATAGCAAATTAAAGGACTTGGAAGACAGGAGCCGAAGAGACAACGTTTGTTTCATAGGATTTCCTGAAAACATCGAGGGGAGGACCTTCACAGATTCCTACGAGACACTCTGCCCAGACTGACTGACACTGTCTTCGAACCACCCCTGGAGTTTCAAAGAGCCCATAGACTGGGCCCCCGGAGAACCGGTACGGATGCTCACCCCGACCGATCATAGACTGTCTTCTTTGCATACACAGGCCCGTCAACTCATACAGAGAGCATGTACCCAAAGCCCTTGTCAGCTAGACGGTCACACAATTCGAATATCAGCGGATTTCTCCAAGGAAATCAGCGACCGACGTAGGGCATTCCTAGCCCTCCGCCCGCGATTGCACCAGCTGGAAGTTAAGTATGGCCTGTTCGACCCGGCGAGAATGTGGATAACTAAAAACGGCATATCCAAAAACTTCTACGACCCGGAAGACTTGCGTTCCTTCTTGGATGGTTTGTCCCTCACGGATTCTTCCACCTTGACTCCACACAGAGATATGATGACTACAGATCAGAACACTCCCTTACAAGACCTTGCCCCAGGAGGGTCAGGGTCTGACCATCAATCTGTTATCCTCTGCCCCAGGGGGCGAGACCTGGAGAGACTCCTTCACAGCCACGACGATAGGGGACAGGTGCTGCATGTGGTGGCGCTCCATACACAGGTGGCTGATAGAGACAAATCCTGCTCCCCTTTAAAGCCCTTAGCGGAGACCACCTGAACCTGCCCTATCCTCTGGGACAGTTGTAACTGAGAACATTGAGACCATGACTCCTCCGTGGCCTGAAACAGCGGACCCCCTGCTGACTCATCGACTGGCTGAGTGCAGCTCTTTTCATTTTTATATACTGTTAATTGTTTTTTCTCCTTATGATACCCTTGTTATTCTTGCCAAGCAAAGTTTCCTGTATTCACCAAATGTAGGCCAAGCAGAATTGACTTGTGTAATCTGGTTAAGACTGCTTACACCATTCTGGAGTTGATGTCATGTGGGACAACTCAAGCCTTATGACCCTGCAATTGTTTTAGCAATATAGTTGTTAATACAGTGAGGAATGCAGTGCAGATTGATTATTTCTTATGGTCATGTTTTCGTTTTCTCACAGCCCCTTTGTTATTTTTCACTTCTTCTATTTCTTTAAATTTAGACATAGGGGGTCATTCCGAACACCAGGGCCGCGAATGACGGAAGCACTGCCAACAGGCTGGCGGTGCTTCCGAGCCCGTTCTGACCGCGGCGGTAAAGCCGCGGTCAGAAAACCGGGGCCGGCGGTTTCCTGGCGGTTTACCCCCAGCTGGGCGAATCCGCCAGGGCAGCGCTGCCTTGGGGATTCTGACCCCCTTCCCGCCAGCCTGTTTCTGGCGGTTTTCACCGCCAGGAAGAGGCTGGCGGGAACGGGTGTCCTGGGGCCCCTGGGGGCCCCTGCACTGCCCATGACACTGGCATGGGCAGTGCAGGGGTCCCCTAACAGGGCCCAGGACGGCTTTTCACTGTCTGCACCCGTCGCACCGCCGCAACACCGCCGGCTCCATTCGGAGCCAGCTCCTGTGTTGCGGCCCTCATTCCTGCTGGGCCGGCTGGCGCTAACTTGCTTAGCGCCCGCTGGCCCAGCGGGAATGTCAGAATGCGGGAAGCAGTATTTTGGCCGTGTGGCGGCCAAATGGCGCTTCCCGCCTGGCGGGCGGCATCCGCCGCCCGCCAGAGTTAGAATGAGGGCCATAGTAACTTGTGTCTCACCCCACCACTGCCACCCCCTATTCCCCTCTCCCCTCCCCCCCTAGGTGTGCCTATCTCTCAGCGGTGCTGCTCTGCATTGTCTTACCCCCACCCGTTAGGGTACATCAAGTCCAATGATACTTTCTTCCAACAAATCCCCCCCCCCCGGGGGGAGCCCGATGCTGGGACTATGGGAAACTGGTACCAATGGACAAAGTGGTCTGTCTGGCCCTGCCTCGCGCTAGGACTAGTGTGTTCTGGGTATAGACCCGCAGATTAAAGTTTAGTTTTTCTGGGGCTCTGGTTTGCTCCACTCTCCTTCTCCTCCCTCCTCCTGCCTTCCTTCCTTTTTTTGTCTTTTCTTCTAACTTTTCTTATTTTTCATTTCTTATTCTCTATCATCTCTTTTTTTATTTATTATTCTCCTCCCCCCCTTCGCACATTTCTTCTGCATCCTTATTTCCTGCCTCACGCTCGCACCACTCCCCCTCCCTGGTGTCTCCCCCCTATTTCATCCCTTTTTCCTTCCACTATCCCCCTCCATATTCTACTGATCCAATCACACGCCACTTCACCCTAAATTATACAACATCCCGCGCCTTCTATACTTTGCCCCTTACACTCCTGCTCTCTCTCTATATACCTCTCACTCTTCCGCCCACATAGCTTCCTCCCATGGCTGGACACGCACATACCCTGCCTGCCCCGTTACGGATTGCCTCTTGGAACGTCAATGGACTTACCCACTTCATTAAATGGAAGAAAATACTCTCATACCTTAACACCAAATGAGTGGACATAGCCTTCCACCAGGAAACCCACCTGACTAAACCCGAATCTGATAAACTACGAAGGGACTTGGTAGGAACCGCGCTATCCAGCTGTAGCACTCCCTGCTGGAGGATCAGAGCAAAGAGACAAGGAAATGTGGGACTACGATATTACTGCAAAGAAGCCTACTCCTCACAATTACCAAATCATGGGCCGACCCGGAGGGACGATATGTATTTGCCAAACTAAAGCTGGGAGGCGCTTAGCTATGCGTGGGATCAGTCTACGCACCAATAGGCCCCAAGAGACAATTTTTCCTTCACATCAACCGTCTCCTAACAGAGATCGGAGCAGCCCGGTACATTATTGGTAGGGACTGGAACCTGACCCGAGATGCCGTACTAGACAGGACAGGGCCTTTGGACACTATCAATAACAGAGATAGGGCCTTGCAGTCCGACGTAATGCACGACAACGGCCTGGTGGAACCATGGAGGCTGATGCACCCGAGTGATAGAGAATATACCTTTTTATCCCCGGTTCACGGCACCCAGTCCCGACTGGACTATTTTCTTGTTTGGCACAACCTCGTAGCACAAACCCAAGATTCATGCATACTGAGTGGGGGCCTGTCAGACCACTCCCCGATCTTATTAACCCTTCAGTTGGGCATAGTGTCCGCAAGCTGCAAACCGTGGTGCTTCACTACCCAATGCTACCGAACCCCTCAGGGGAAGGTGCAGCTGCAAGCACACACATCCACATATACACAGGACAATCTTGGGTCAGTGACATCCAAAAGGATACTCTGGCCGCGGCCAAAGCAGTGATATGGGGTCAGATAATGCGCTATGCCGCACTGGCAAATAAAGAAAGGGCGGAGCGACAAACGACCTTAGAGACCGATATTACATGCCTGACGCAACGCTATACAACCCATCCCTCCCTTCCCACCTGCAGAAACCTGGAGAGGGCCCGTATGGCTCTGAAAATAACTCTTTACTTCTCAGGCGGAATATGCGTTGCAGCGCCTGCAGGGACGTCATTATGAGCAAGAGAAGAAGGCCGGCCGCCTCCTGGCCGCACAACTTTGTCAAAGAGCGTCGGCCCTTGCCATACCGGTTATCAGGGCTCAGTCGGGAGAGATCCTCACACACCCGAAGAACGTAGTGGGCGAATCAGCAGCCTTCTACCGCTGCCTCTATACCTTGGAATTACAGTCCTCCCCCGCCCAAATAGAGGCTTTTCTCAGTACTGTCACCTTGCCCTCCCTTTCTGATGAAGGCCGAGAGCTGCTAGGGGGAGACATCACCCGCTAAGAAATTCTACAGGTTGTCTCCGGTCTCCCGTATCACAAATCACCAGGTAAAGATGGATTCCCTGTGGAATTCTTAAATGGGGGGGAGGAGACACTTGATATTCTGCACAGAGCGCTGGACGAAGCCTGTCAGACTAACTCACTGGGCCCGATATCCAACTCCGCCGTTATTGCTGTTATACCAAAACCGGGCCGGGACCCTCTGCTCTGCGGCAGCTACCGGCCTGAACGGTGATCTTAAAATATTGGCCAGCGTCTTAGCGGCCCGTTTACGCAGGATCATTCCGGCCCTTATACACCAGTCGCAGGTCAGCTTTGTGCCGGGCCACAGCTCACGGAATCACCTTTGTACATTGTGTCATGCCCCCTGGGGGTGCGGAATATGCTTGAGGCCACCTTAGTACTGTCCCTCGACGCCGAAAAAGCATTTGACCGTATAAAATGGCCATACCTTTTCGCAACATTCACAAAATTCGGTCTGGGCAATCGATTTATTTCCAAAGTACGTCTATTTTATGACCAACCCACTGCACGGGTCAATTGTGGAGGCTTCCTCTCAGACCCTTTCCCTGTCGGCAGAGGAACAAGGCAAGGCTGCCCGCTCTCCCCCCTTCTGTTTCTACTGGCACTTCAGCCACTGCCGGCTGCGATAGCGGGCATCCCACTGCGAGGCGAAGTCACCTCTAAGCTCTACCTGTATGCTGGCGATATCCTGCTTACCTTAATTGACCTGGATCGCTCACTGCCCGACCTAATGGCAATCATAGAGAACTTCGCTCCCCTCTCGGGAAATCGGGTAAACTGGGAAAAGAGTGAAGCCCTCCCGCTGTCGCTGGAGACGACAAAATCAGCGATTTTGGGCTTTCCCTTCCACTCGACCCCGAAGCGTCTTAAATACCTGGGGGTCCTGGTCAACCGCGGCCTGGAACGCATGACGGCGGACAACCTAGACCCTCTCATGGCCCGAATGAGACTCGATTTTGACAAATGGACACAGTTTGGCCTCTCCATGTGGGGCAGGTTGCAGGCGGTGTGCATGGCCACAGTCCCGCATTTCACATACGTACCGGGGACTTCTCCCTCTTCAGATACCTCTATCCACGTTGAGGTCGGTGGACACCGCCATCAGGGCCTTTGTATGGGGAACTACACGCCCCCGCTTAGCATCAGCCAAGCTTATAGCACCCAGGTCATACGGCGGAATGGGACTTCCTTCCTTCTAGCCCTACATCTTTCACCAATGGCTGCCACTCTGAATAGTCCTGCAGAATCACCCCAATGGGTATCAGTGGAGAAGGAATTGCTCTCCCACAGGGGAGGCCTCAATGGACTGTACCACAGGACCACTATCCCCCACGATGACCCGAACCCGATCCTGAAGGGGACGAGCATAGCATGGAGGAGGGCCCATCGTCTTTTAGGGGTTCACCCCTCCCTCCACGCCCAGGCTCCCCTATGGCATAACAACAGTATACATGTGGGGGGTGCGGCCCTGAACTGGTCGCATTGGAGAGACGCCGGCATAACTAGCCTAGGCCAGATATTGGAGACCAGCAGGCTCAAACCCTTCGCTAGCCTGGTAGTTGAATTTCATCTCCACCCCTCGCAGAAGTGGAAATATTTACAACTCCAGAATTATATGCGTCAAAATCCCTCTCCCACTCATCCAATTCATTTTTTTTTCTTCCTCTCATTTCTCTCTTTCCTCTTTCTTTTCTTTTCTTCTCCCTTCCCTCCCTTCTCTCCCTACCCCTCATTTAACAGTCTAAGACATGGTCACCCTACTCTTATATCATTCTTCCTACTACACCCCTTACTATTGCAATACCCGATTAATAGGGAACAACTTCTATTATCCCCACTTACGTAGTCTCAGATAGCCCCAGCTACTACCAGAAAAATCAAAACTAAGACGGATACAAATCTATCTCCCTAATCTAATCAAGTCAGGGAGAAGATGATAAACAGAGGGGCAACCAAACAAACTCTGGAACATTGTCCGAAACCGTCAGTTGACTCTCTCTGTCCTTCCCCCACCCCTTCTATCAGCAGACATCTGGAAGATCTGCATTCCCTGTTCATCTCTACCCCCCATCACTCCTCATCCCCCATTTCCCATTCCCCCTCCCCCAGCACGTGTTGATATTCCCTGATTTGTTGACTATTGGCGATTGCCTTTGATGTTATTATTATATTCATTGTTATTAGAAGTATCAGCTCTACCATTACCACTATTGTTCTTATCCATTACTTCTTCTTGTTGGTCTCTATTGCTATTCCTTCGCCATCCCTTCCCCTCTTTTCTTTCTCTCTCTTCTCTCTTCCTTCTCCCCCCCAATAAATGTTAGGATCCACAATCATTGAGACGTGTTCCACGCACCTATAGTTGTATCTTGGACGACATCTTTGTGCTCCCCTAAGAACATGTTAATCTTGAATCGCTGTTTTATAATTTAATTTGCATCAACTAACTTTTCCTTTTTCCTTGTAAGGTTGTAATATGTCACATTATATTGACCTGGTATGTTCTTTACTGTTCAATGCAATAAAAAACTACAACACAAAAAAATAAACACTCTAAACATCAACCCCTCACCCCCCTTGTATGACAGGACAAATGTAGGACAACATATACTAACCTAAACACATACTAACTTATCCTAAACAAATACATATTTTTTGGATTTTTTTCTCATTTTTTTACACATAAACCCCAACATCATCCCCCACCTACCCACAAAAAAAACATGTAATAATATAATCCCCTCCACCCCCAACCCACTTATACTAACTGAACTAACAACCTACTCTAACCTAACACTAAGCCCCCTAAACCCACTAAGGATAAGAACCAGGAAAGAGGAGGGAGGGGAGATAACCATGTGTGAGGATAAAAAAAAAACAAATAGGCACTCCGCAGGATCTTCTTAATACCACGCAATCTCCTGCTATTGTGGGACACCTCCTGATGCAGCCTGTCCATCCTGCAAAACATCCATTGCATGTCACGTCTCATGTTCTGAAATTCAACATTGTCGATCACAGCAGCTGGGGTTGTCTGTGTTCCACTTGTTGATGCCACTGTTGGTGCTGGTCAAGTGCTTGGAGGGGGAGGTGCAGGAGCAGCTGCCTGTGGGCCTGGAGCAGATGAGATTGAGGGACCTGCAACAGTGGCTGTCATCCTTTGGATGACTATGGTCTGAGCTGTAGTGGTGGTGGTGGCTGTTGTGGGCAAGGCTGTCCCCCTTTGGGCAAATGCCCTCCAGACCCCTGTGGAGCTCTCATGGTGATACCGGCGTGCCATATTGCAGAACCCAGACTCCACATCTAGTATGTGGAGGTAATGCATGGCCCGCCTCTGGAATTCCCTGATCTCATGGGCATTCATGTTGGCAGCTGTAAAAACAGAGAAAGCCAAACATTAGTGACGTCATCATGTGATACATTTACAGATGATATTGTAACAGTTCCTCAAAAATAGCTGATATAGTCCAAATCACAGTACACATCATAGAATGTCCCTGAGGAATGACAGGCCAGCACAGCCTACACATCTACTATCTAACAGCACAGGAAATGCACAAAAAGGTGTTTACCTACTTAAATGATCTGTGCATCATTGTACTGCTATTAGTCCCATAACAAATGCTGCAAGTACTCCACATGTGTCAGGCCAACTAATGACTATCTTCTGGATGACAATTAAGGCCCACAAGACCAGTGATTTGTAAGTTGAATGGCCTGGACGGTATGCAGTTGCTAATCGTGAGGGGGCATCCTAGGTTTGAACAAATGAATGTTTGAATTACATGTCAGTCTTCTACACTGGGATCCTCATACATAGGTACACATTGTTCCTAACCGTAATTCTGTACCTCAGAGGGGGATGGACATGCAACACATACTTTCATACATCAAGGACAGCCAGGAAGCTTTGGACAGCTGTCCATGGGTTTAGTCAGTCCACCACAGATAAGGAGGGCTGCCAACTAGGATTGACTCAAACATTGGACAATCACATCCATATTTATGTTTCCAATTGCAGACTATTGTCAACATCATTAGCTCTCAATAATACCTTTCCAAAAACAAGCACATAGATGAAAGCACCCATCTGGGCTAGAGCTGCATGCACACCTATGACATTTCACTCAAGTGCCACATAAACGGAGGACAACATGTGAAGCTAGATGCTGCTAGGAAGTCAAATATACAGTCCTACATGTTCATTACTTAACAGGGATGCTCAAGTCTGTGGGTAATACTTCAGCATCACTGGTCTGTGTGAATCAGGGTATAACTTGATGACTAAGGGCCAGATATAGGTAGGTGGCAAATTGCGAGTTGCAATTTGCGAGTCCTTCCGACTCGCAAATTGCAACTCGCAATTTGCTATGCAGAACGGTGTCTCAGACACCATCTGCGAGTCGCTATGGGGTCGCAAAGACCCACCTCATTAATATTAATGAGGTGGGTCGCAATTTGCGACCCCATAGCGATTTAGGGCACTCACGGGGATGGAGGCCTGCTGTAGTCAGCAGACCTCCATGTCCCTGACTGCTTTTAAATAAAGCCGTTTTTTTTTTTCAAAGTGAAACCCGTTTTCCTTAAAGGAAAATGAGCTGCACTTTGAAAAATAAACCGAAACCATTAGTTTCGGTATTTTTCAGGGCAGGTAGTGGTCCATTGGACCACTGCCTGCTCTGAAAAATTATTTTTTATGCCAGACACAAAAGGGAAGGGGTCCCATGGGGACCCCTTCCCGTTTGTGACTGGGTTACCATCCATTTCAAGTGGATGGTAACTGCGAGAAATGGAATTGCATCGCATTGCGAGTCGCAAATAGGAAGGGAACACCCTTCATATTTGCGAGTCGGAAATGCATTTTGCGAGTCGGTTCCGACTCTCAAAATGCCTTTCTACATAGCAAAGTTTCTTTAGCGACACGCAAACGGCGTTTTTCGCCGTTTGTGAGTCTCTAAACCTTTGCTACATCTGGCCCTAAATCATGAAACTGGCCACCTCCAAATTAATCATTGGCATACATGTAGCAAAAAATCACCCTGTTCACCTGCCCATGCCTATAGCGCAGTACTCGACTCCCAATATATGACTCTCTGCCACAGAATGTCCAACTCAAATATGGAATAAAATATCAACCTCCAGTCAAGTCACATATCAGATCATGTGCCAGCACATCATACCTTGCAATGAGTCCAGCACACAGGAGTCAATAACACAACAGCTGCAAACACAACACAGGACAAACATATCAACACTTACAGGATACGTCTGGGTCCGCAAATCGAGCCACTTCACCAATTGTGTAGGGGGCTGGTCCACCTGTAAAACATGGAAGGGTGAAATGTGCTCTATGTCTGCTTCGTTTACAAAACTTGGATTAACAAATTACTGTGTGTGACATTTTGTATGATAGAGCAGCACATCAGGCATGTAGATACCCCAACATACATACTACTGCAAACAAGCATTGACACTGTCACTACAGTGAGTGATAGACCCACATATGCACACATGCACTGGCCCTAACAATCATGTGGTGCCAAACATGATTAGTCAGTTTAGTGCAGAATTATTTCTAGTTCATCATTTGTTATTTAGAGAGACATGCAAAGCCACATTCCTGGTGCACTGCAATACCAGTGACTCAGGTATTGTGGCTTGTGCATCAAGGGACAATGACTAACTGTGTGATGCTCATGTGGGTTGAGTTTAGTTCTGGAATTATTGTGCTTTCAATGGTCCACTATATGTGTGCCTGTGTTGTATGTAGGTTACATATGCCACATTGACAGTGTTCCCAGTGCTGTATGTGCCCCCTATGACACCATGATGGCAAGGATCCTGTGTGTTACTTGATGACAATGTTACGCTAAACATGGGTTGGCCATTTATCTAAATCAAAACAATAAACAAATATATGCTGACAGTGTCTAATTTGATCATCTGTGACAGAATGCATGGGCACAGGTGTAGTCATTGCACCTGAAATGTGTTACTCTGGGCCTTGTGTACCTATATCAGGTATTGTAAATCACAGTTTGCCACATTCATTAGCTTACATTTGCCAAGTTGGTTGATCTGTGGTTATACAACCGAACTGATACTGTCCCCTAATTGAAACATGGTTTAGCAAATGTCCTACTTCTGTAAACTCCATGACGTAGGTCTCTATTTGTAAGCACCTTGGGAATGGCGGCACTCACAGGAATGCTGGCCTACTGATCTTAGCATACAACCATGTCTGTGATAGTCTTCATACTGAGAAGTTAACAATTGTATATATGCTGCACTAGATCAGCAGGGATGTTCCAAACGTAAACTAGCAAACTATTTGTGACTTCAAATATATGATGGAAGCAGTCAGTGGTCCCTAGCACCACATAATGCAAATAAATGTTTTCTGACCATGCATTCACAAAGTTCAGGGATCCCATGATGACCCACTAACTTTAGAAATTTGTTTGGCTATAAAGTGACACAGATGGCAAATTCACCAGCTCTGTATCAGCAATTGTGCCCAAGGCAAAAATGTTGTTGGGACATGCTACTCAATGATAGGAATTCTATGCCTACTCGAAAAGCCACAAGAGGAACCTGTGTACTGCTACTGCAATCTGGTAGAATCCGGGCACAATTACGTTTGGTCATGTGAAAGATTATCTGCCCAGATGTAAACACACAGAAACAATGAACTTTGGGTCAGATGTTATTATTCTTTTTTATGTGTAGCATTTGCTTCACTTTTTAACGCTACAGCTATGGAAAGTATCAAGTGTGAATTACATTGGAATCCATTATTAAATTAAACGCTGCACAAACCAAGTTGATATCAGCCTAAGACGTTAACAGAGGTTAGGAAGATGTTTGTACGTAGGGCCATGAATACTGTGCAGACATATTAAGAAAGTTGGGAATGACTTTGGTTACTTGCATTAGCATGTGAAATACATCTCATTCCTGGTACACTCACGGGCCCTGAAAAATACTTTTGTTTGTGCTGCATTACCATCATCTATTGACATCAAAGCACAACTTATTAACTCGATAAAATTGTCTTATGTAAGTTTGTGTAGCTTTTGCGTCAACAAATGACGGTAACGCGTAGCAAAAATAGTATTCATCAGGGCCACAGTTTGTTCAACTTGCATTCCACATGTCCACAAACATTGCATGCAGCATGTCACAAAATCTGCTACTGTCACTACATAGCATTTAACTGTACACATTAGTCTAATTTGTACTCACCAACAAGGCCACAAATCAACACACCCAGGCGGTCCAGCAAGTCTTGCTTTCTGGCCACCAGGTCAGCCCAGCGATGTTTAAGTTGGTGGTCTTTGCGCTGGCTGTTGAACAGTCTTTTTAGGTGGAACAGCACCTTTGACCACCTGAGCCTCTTAGCCTCGGTGTGATACCCCTGTATCACCCTGCCACCAGCCTCCAACATCAGGGGGAGTAAGTGCCACACCAGCCAAATATAAGCCCCCCGCTCCTCCTCACCCATTCTCCCCAGACGTGGCCTTCCCAACATCTCAGAAATAATAGGGATAGGAAAGGGTAGAGGGAACTACAGGGAAAGGAGGTATGGGTAGGAAACTTAAAGAACCCACAAACAGCGCAACAATACCCCAACTAACAATACCAACTAACACACCCCCAACAGTACAAAGTCAAATCTAATCTAAAAAAATGACAAAAACACACTTACACTGATTTACACAGATACTTTAAAAAAAAAAAATGACAATGGAAATGGCACACAGGAGACAGAAGCACAATATGGACAGACACAACTCTCTACACAGCCTCACAGTCTCGAAGAATCACAGACTGCAAAGTGAAAGTGAAAGTACACCACTGTAACATTTCTGTAAACAGGATATCCTATTACATCACTTCCTGTCTCAAATGCGGTGCGTTTTTATTATGATGTGTGAAATTTTATAATGCTTACGGGCTTTGCGTCAATATTTTTTGACGCATATGTTTAAAAATTCCCCTGCATTCAAGGATCAATATTTTATTAATGGACAACTGATTTCATGGGGTGCAGTGCTGGACTTAACGCTAGGGACCAATTGATGTATAATGTGTTTGAGAGGCATTTTTTGACGCATATGCATCTTTTTTGACGCTTTTGTGTCAAAACATCTGTCTATAACAGTGTTTGTGTCATTTTTCTTTTTTTTTTTTAAATACATGAAGGCTATAACTATACAAGGATAGGATGTTATGACCTGCTGTGTGTGTTCTAGTGTTTGGGCACATGTGGCAGACCACACTACTGCAGACCATAATACTCATGTTGTTGTGCCTGATTAGCTCTCTTAACTGACGCAACAGCAATACAAACCTTTGGAATAAAATTGGTATTTCATAGTTTGAGCAGGTGTTGCATCAATAGAGGATAGCAAGGCTAGGCAACTTAAAAAAAATCACTCATGGCCTGTGTGTTTATGTCTATGAATTGCCTATTTCAATTGTTGTTGTGCCTCTGTGTGAACGTCACTAGAAGTGTTTTGCATAATGTGCTTGTATGAATGTGTTCTAATTGTGGATAATCATCAGATGCCATTCATTGAGGTGCATCAATCATGATGTGCGTTTGTTATATCTGTTGTGTCTTATGCTGTGTGAACTTCCCTGACTTTGGGGACAAAACATCTCCCATGACAAACTATACACAGGATAGATAGAGGACGTTTGATAATGACAGTGTCAGAAATGGAACCCATCACATGTAATAAAAAGTTGGATACCACTTCATGGTCACTTGTGTGTATACTACCCATGAGTCAGGCATTTGAACATGCTAGGTAGGTACAGTGTTTGTGACACAGAGTCCCAAATCTAATCCAAAAATGTGTTGGTACACCACAGTTTGACTAATGTAAATGGCTTACATTTCTCCTGTGGCTGTGGAGGACCAGCAGACCATGCTGCATGTGTTCACATATTTCCAGTGGTTCATTGCAAAAATGAGTCCAGTTCAGGTGTGTTGGAATGTGTACCCTGTGTCAGTATTGGCCTCCATGTTGTCATAGTTACATGAGTCTGTGGAGCCATTCCCTCAATTAACTGAGTATCCTTCAAAGCAGAGTTGCCTTAAAGCCAGAGATCAACTAATGGCAAACATGGTGATAGCCCAGCTATTGCACTGCAGAACTTTATTAAGGCTGACAACAGGGCTACCTTGGTGTGCTCAAAAACTTAATGGATGAGTAATAGGTAACAGGCAGCTTTCATCACAACATGTGTATACAGGGTGGTCTTGAAAATTCCCACTGCAACAGGGAACATCAGTGCCTCTGTGCTAATTAATGTCACAGCTAGTCACCATGCAAGCACCATCAAAAGGTGGCAGACAAAGTGATTCTGTGTGGACCGTCAGGGCACAAAAATGTTTTGCCCTCACATACACATTGGCAAGCCTTGTTTGTTGTGCTGGAGGCACCGCACTAAATCCATGCATACAGCCATAGCACACTGTCACTGTTTTGCAAACAGTATTACAGCAATACCAGACAAGGGATGGGGGTTGGATTAGGCCATTTAAATACATGTCCCAGAATAGATTACGATAAGTAACATGATTAAAATATACTATCTATTTGAGGATTCATTGTAGACCTACCACACACAATAACCCATGAGGCAAGAGAGGGCATGGAAAGCAATTATGAAACAAACGTAGCCACAGAGAACATCTATGTTTAACACAAAGACTGCAACCAGTCTGGCTAACAGGATGCAGGCTCTGTCAGGAACAAACATGAACAAGGCAAATACACAAGGAGCAGACTCAGACTGGGACAAGCAGGAACTACACTGTGGGAACTAAAAACAGTTTGTGCTGTGGTCTACAATGTTACACAATCCCACAAGGGCTCTGGAACACAAGTGATTTGTATGCCAATGCACAACAAGGAAATTCTTAAACTGGCAGCTACTAAGCAGTTCCAGGCAGCAGCAAGGGCAGGGCAGGTTCAAATGCCTGGTCTGCATTGTAGTGCTCACAGGTGTGTGCAGCTTCAGTCTCTCTCAACAAAATCAAGTTCAAAGGGACAAGTGGCCCTTTCACATGGGAAGCAATGGACAGCAGATTACAGGTCTTATCGACTACCAGGCAGTGCATTATTTGACCTGAAGTCCATGCAGACTGATGAACTATGACTATGGCATGCCATCCTAAAGTGGGAAGTACATAGGAGTCCGATTGGGAGTCTGCGTGTGTGTAGCTGAGGAATCTCAGGATACAGATAGTCCATTTACAGGGCCCCCTAGAGAAGGGTGGGAAGAGACTTAAAACATGGCAGTGGCAGGACTTATTACCTGGGATGGACTGCGCAGCACATGTTTTGTTAGCAATGCTTGTCATACTTGGGGCACTCGTGCTATCCGTTTTCAGATTAGGTGGAGTTCTTGTTACACATGCTCTTTGCAGAGATAGCTCATGACACACTTACTGTTGTCAAGGGTCTCGTCGTACATTCCTGTTACCAATGTAATAGCACATCCACTGCCTCATGTATGAGACACTTTTTTCCATTATGATTGATCGTGTCTTAGTTGTGTGTCATGTGCTCCTAAGGACCATGTTGGCAACATACATGTGTCTCATAGCTGTGGTCCTCTGATATTGCCCTTCACATGTCAAATAGACAGGATGTATGTCATTTACATTGTGTGTGATGTTGGCTGTACATTCATACCCATCAAATGTGTTGTGGCGTTTTCAGTATCCTAATCTGTATTTCTGCAATGCTCCATGAGGCTAAACTCTGTTTATGAATCCTAGGGATCATGTATTGCATAGAAAATACCCAGAGCATGATTGAGTGATGAAGGTAGGTGATTAATGACATATGATAACAAAGTGGTGATGGTGATTATAGTTAGAAAAAGTTTTGTACGATGTGTTGTCTGTGATGCAATCCTGCAGCAGTGTTTGAATGTTCCCCCTCATTTTCACGGACAGCATCCTCCTCTTCCTCCTCTTCAGGCATTTGTGGGTCTGGTTCATAGAGGGGAATGTTCCTCCTTACATAAATGTTGTGCAGGATGGCACAGATCAAAACGATCTTGCAGACCATTTCAGGTGAATATAGGAGGCTGCCTCTGGTGATGTCGAGGCACCTGGATCTGGAATCCAGGATGTCAAAAGTCCTCTCAACTATTGTGTGTGTCCTACGATGTGCCTCATTATAGGCACGCTCTGCTACTGTGCTTGGGTTGGCAAATGGGGTCATGATCCATGGCTGGATCCCGTAACCCTGATCAGCTGAAAGAGAAAATTAGGGAAAATATTTGGTTGAACCGTGATTATCACTTTGCATGGCAGTTGTCATCTTGTGTCGTCTGTGACTCATCTGTGTTTGTGGTATTGTGTGGGATCCCAGGCTTCTAAGATGTTCTTTTTGCATTGGGTTGTTTAACTATCAGAACTGGGGTTTGGCTGATTGACCTGATATCAGCTGTATATTTCTATACTTGCAGTTCATTGTGTATCTCCCATGCATTATGTCATGTCAAAGAAGTGTCCATGTGCCTTCACTGGAGGTGACATGATACTTCCACACACACAATCGATTCCACTGTGGTGTTAACATGGTTGCACTATATGGGCTGAACATCCCATCCCATTAGACATATGTAATTGCATGTGAAATGCAACAGTGAGGCCCAATGGTTTTCGCTAGATGACAATGTACAACACATCTACATAAGTTGGCAGAACTGAAGTGCTCACAATTGACAATGCAAAATTATCCCATGTGTGACAAGTTCTAGGCAAACATATTTGCGTGCCCTCACCGAGTTAGCTCAGTTGCAAACATGTACCTATACTACTGAACTTGCTCCAGGTAAGCTGGCTAACTTGGTTATGGGGTGAAGGTTTTAGTGTCAGAAGGTCCATGTGCCTGTACATCTGTTATGTATATGTGGAATTGTCTCAATCCGTATGTGTAGCAGTGTGCACTTTGCATTAGTGTTACATTAACATGTTTTCATAGCACAATCCACTTCCTTATTGCTAGTGGGCAATGTCACCCCAGGAGTAATGTGAGATGTTGGTACTGCCTCATTGATTCCATGTCACCTTCATTAGAGTCAGCATCATCATGCTATGTGTCTCATGGTGTTTGACCTGCAGCAAAACACATTACACACCCCTTACACAGTACATATTGCTTGGAAGGGTGTGTGATTGAGTGTTATTAATGTGATATTGGAAGATTCATCTTCCAAGTTGTACTGCCAGTTAAGGCCTCGTCATTGTCACTGTGTGGTTTTGAATTGGTCCCTTGAGGCTCTGGAGTGGCATCTGTTGTTATTTGCATCTGTCATTTGTCCATAGGTGTGTATCCCATTGGCTCAGGATATCAAACATGACTACCAGTGTCACAACATCAGTGTCTTCCTGGCCACGTGTCAATGTAGTTGTGTATGTGTTGGGTGTCCTACAGGGTTTCTGTGCTGTGTGTAAATTACTAGGTTTCTGTACTTACCAACAAGTAGGCCATTGCCATATCGTCCATCCTGGAAGTGTTGATTGATGGTGCAGTGGCGGAAGATGAATCAATCATGTACACTCCCAGAATACTTTGCCACAATGTTGGTGATCAATCCACAGTGATCCACAATGGCCTGCACATTGATGGAGTGTGTGTGCTTCCTGCTGCGGTATAGATGCTCCATTGCAGCAGGTGGCACAATCTGTACATGTGTGCAGTCAATGGCACCAACCATGTGGGGGAAGCCATCGATTTAATAGAAGCTCTGTTTGGTCTCCTGCTGCTTCTGCTGTGTGTTGGGAAAGCTGATGTGGTGGAGTGTGAGGGAGATGATGGCATCCAGTACCTTGAGGAGGAATGCAGAGAATGAGGGCTTTGAGATCCAGCAACCAGGGCACCAGTGGTTTGAAAAGAACCACTTGCCAACATGTGCAGGACAGCTAGCAGCTTGGTCCCTGGTGGAATGATGTGGGGTATCTGCAAGCTGGGTGCCAACTATGGCTCAATGTGGCGCAGCAGCTGCTGTATGGCTTGCCAGTTTAGTCTGTACCTCTGAATGATGTCATGTTCCCTGAGGCCCTGAAGGGTTGTCCTGGTCCTGAATATCCTCTCCTGTCTTCGGTGTTGCCTTTGGGGTCCCTGTTGATGTGGTGGAAGATGCTGCTGTTGCTCCTGTGCTCCTGTGCTCTGTATCTTCGTGCATGCTGGATGAATAGCACCTCCATGTCTTCCTTTTTGAGCTCTGATGTTGCTTCTGTGGGTTTTCCTTAAGTACTGGTGTCTTTTCCCCATTTTAACGCCTGCCCTTACCCAGGCATTGGACATGGGATCAAGCATGGTGACACAAATAAATGTCTTGCACAGTTCTCTTACCCTGTGCTGAAGAAGTGCGCCGTGGTCCATGTTTTGATCTTTTTTATCTGCGCTGAAAATGATCTTTTGTGATATTCTATTTACTTAAGCTTAGCTAAAAGCTTTTTGACATGTTTTTGGTAGTCCACTTTTTCTGTGGAGTTTTGCCCGAATTTGAAGAACTCACCCACTGGGAGGTTTTCACACATGTCCCAAGGATGTAAGCTCTCAAACATCAATGTTAGAAATAGGGTCTTTTGTTGGCAGTCAGGTTACCCCCTGTCCAAGCAAGGACATTCTCTCTAGTCAGGGTAAGTCAAACAAAATCCAAATTATCCTGTGCCCACCCTCTGGTAGCTTGCCACTGAGCAGTCAAGCTTAATTTAGAAGGAAATGTGTAAAGTATTTGTGCAATAAATCATGCAACACAGTATAAACACCACAAAAATACACCACATAGGTTTAGAAACAAATATAATATTTATCTGAGTAGAATAAGGTGCAATAAGTACAGGTTGAGGTGTCACTTTTGTAATGAAAAATAGAGTCTTTAGTTCTTAAAAAGCAATAAGTTTCTCTTGCAAGCACAAAGTACCTGGTTTGAGTCTAAATTATTCGCACGGGACCACAGAGGGGGAGATACATGGAAAATGGGGAGGTGTGAGTCAGTTTCTCTGGGCACACACAGATGATTCGTCAATGCTTTCCCACACAGCAAGGGCCTTGCGTGGATTTCCGGTGCGCAGACTTGGATCCTCTTCGGGTTGTGGGGAATTTAGATGCCCCAGGGATGATGCAGAGAAATCCTGTGTGTGCAAGACAAAGTCACAGGAGTTGCGTCAATCAGGTGGAAAGTGCTGGGAAATTTCTGTCACACAGCAGGCGCTGCATCGATTCCTCTCGCAGGAAGTCGGGCTGCATCGTTCTGGCTCAGCTATGCGCCCATCCAGTGGGCCATACGCCGAAGTTCCAGTCGCAACACTGGTGCTTCATCGATCTCCACTCGGGGAAGCGGGTAACATCATTCAGGTTCGTCATTGCAGTGATTTTCTCACCGCAGGGCAGGCTGTGCTTGATTCTGACAGGCTGTGAGTCGATTTTCGTTGCACAAGGAGTTCTTTTCAAAGATTAATCCCCTTATTACAACCCTGACGGTTGGTGATAAAGCGGCGGTAATACCGCCAACAGGCCGGCGGTTAAAAAAATGTAATTATGATCACGGCAGAAACCGCCCACACAGACAGCAACTTTAACACACCGACCGCCACGGCGGTAGCAACAAGCATCACGGCCGTAACCGCTAACAGCCAGGCGGAAGACATTGTACCGGCCACTCTATTACAACAAGCCAATCCACCAGCTTTTCCGGGGCGGTACCAACGCCATCAAAAGCACGGAGGAAACAGTACACTAAAGGGAAACAACTCACCTTTGGACACTCAAGGGAGAACCATAACGCCATGGAACCTGAACTACAGCTGTTACCCATGCTGGAATACCTCCTCCTACACCAGGAACACAAACGGCGGCAAAGGCGACCATGGTGAGTTCCGCACCTAGCACACAACGGAGGGTGGGAGGAAAAAGAGAGTGACAAATGTAACACGCAACACCCCCACCTCCAACACCATACACACAAACAGATGTAACAAAATTACATATCCAATCCATAACCCTCTGGAATAACGCAAAGACAAAAGGAAGTGAGTAAAGTCAGTGTAATAATACACATTTTGAAAAATATGTCCTCAAATCTACAACATATACAAATGGAGGGACACTGCTTAGTCAAAAGTGTCCATGGCCCACAGGGCCATATCACATAGGCCAAGAACCCACTTGACTCCTGCCTCAATATGGAGAGAATACTGCTGGGGCTTCAGGACAAAAATACACAGGCAACTCAGTGGGAAGGAGAAGGGGGGGCTCCTCAGCCGGAAGATGCTGCAACGCCACTGCTCCTGGAGTGGGCTACATGCCCTCTGCGATGTCCTGGGGAGTGCAAAGCTACAGTCTCTCAAGTGGGTGGTCTGCCCACTGCTTGGCCCTGGGGAGTGCAAAGCCACAGTCTCTCAAGTGGGTGGCTTGCAAACTGCTTGCTCCTGGGGAGTGCAAAGCCACAGTCTCTCAAGTGGGTGGTTTGCCCACTGCTTGCTCCTGGGGAGTGCAAAGCCACAGTCTCTCATGTGGGTGGTTTGCCCACTGCTTGGTCCTGGGAGTGCAAGGCCACAGTCTCTCTATTGGATGCCTTCTGCTACTTGTTCTGGAGGGGGCCTTGTGCCCAGTGTGCTTCATCCTGGCAAGGAGGGGGTGAATGGATGCCTTCTTCCACTGGTTCTGGAGGGGGCCTTTGTGCCCTGTGATGTAGATCTTGGAGGTTGCAAGGTCACAGTCTCTCACCTGGGTGTCACACCTACAGATTTTGCAGTGGCCAGGATGCACTACAGCCCATGGAGGCATGACTACACACTGCCCGCCGGTGGTGACGGCTGCTCAGTGGTGGCAGTAGAGGGGCTGGTGGCGGTGCTGCCAGTGGTAAGGGAAGGCTCCAGCCCTTCCCCTGCAGCCTCGGACGGCTGCCCACTGGGGCTGTTGCTGCTGGCAGTGGTGCTGGTGGCGGTGCTGGTGGTGGTGCTGGTGGTGGTGCAGGTGGCAGTGGTGGTGCTGGTGGCGGTGATGCCAGTGGTTGGGGGAGGCTCCAGCCCTTCCTCCGCAACCTCGGACGGCTGCCCACTGGGGCTGCTGCTGCTGGCAGTGGTGCTGGGGGCAGTGCTGCCTGTGTTGGGAGGAGGTTCCATCCCTTCCCCCGCAGCCTCGGACGGCTACCCACTGGGGCTGCTGCTGCTGGCAGTGGTGGAGGGGCACGGACTAGGTCAAGGGTGGATAGGAAAAGCTTTTTAGGGACACTGGGGCTGGAAGAGGGTGAAGGTTTGTGAGTGGAGGAAGAGTGAGTGGTGGTAGGAGGTGTCAATCTGTTGTGTTTGGGTGCAGGTACATGGGCTGGATGCTGCCGTGAGGTGGATGGCTGTTGGGTGTCTGAATGCTTGCATTTGTGTACTTTGGGAGGAGGGGGCATAGACACAGTGAGAGAGGAGACAGGGGATGTGTGCATGGATGTGGGGGTGGTGACTGCCAGTGAGAGACGTGTAGTGATAGGCGTGATGGTGATGGAGGATGCAGATGAGGATGCAGTGCATGCAGGTGTGAGTGGACACGCTACTGGAAGGGAGGTGGATGACGAGGAGGAGGGGGACACAGTGGAGGCAGTGGATGTTGGTGTGTCTGCATCTGGATGGTGCTTGTGTGAGTGCCTGTGGGATGAAGTGTGGTGCTTGTGTTTGCCTGAGCCACTTTTGTGTGTTGATTTGGGTGCATGCTGGTCTGAAGGTGTGCTTGGGATAGGCTGGGTTGAGGGGAATGGGACTCGGTAGAGGAAGTTGGAGGGGGGAGGCTAGAGACAGGGACAATTGCTGCCATCAGGGAGGAGGCCAGAGCCTGGAATGATTTCTGTTGGCCCGCCACACCAGAGTGAATGCCCTCCAAGAATGAATTTTTTTGTTGCAAATGCTCTGCCAGCCCCTGGATGGCATTCACAATGGTTGACTGCCCAACAGAGATGGATCACAGGAGGTCTCCTCACTGAGGGCAGCAGGGAGCTGACTGGGGCAGGGCCTGAGGTGCCTTGGGAGAAGGAGATGCCCAGCCTCCTGCGTGAGCGGGCATGGGAAACACGCTGAGGGGCTGCTGGGAGGGTGGTGCTGATACGGGGTGGTGGCTGACCTGTATTTGGGGTGGTCACAGAGGTGTCCGCCACCACCAGGGAGCTTCCATCAGAAGAGGTGTCGCTGTCTCAACTGTCCCCTCCAGTCTCTGCCGTGGTGCTCCCCTCATCCTCCGTCCCACTGGTGCCCTCACCGTCGGTGGATTCGGCCTCATGGGCCATGTGGGATGCAGCTCCCTCCATCGCCGGTACCTCTGCTCCTCTGCCAGATGATGCTAATGCACACAAGGACAGGGTGGCAAAACAAAAAGGGGGGTGGAAGAGACAAAGGATACACTTGGTCAAAGCCAGCAACAACACCACAGTTGGGGTACACAACACACAGGGAACAACCCTATGCACTAGGCCATGCACTACCAGTTACAATGCTAGTCACCAGGCCATGGAGTACAATTCCTAACGCCAATAGCAGCATAGCTGAAACCTACAGGACCCTGCCCAGTAGTAGATGCCCACTAGGATATTTAGGGTTGGGGTGCATCAGACCCTGCCCAACCTGCCATGTTCATCCTGGCCTAGGGGCACCCACAGACCCACATCCCCCACCCAGATAACACCTCAACACGCGCTATTTTCTGATTCTGAAACTTGTGGCTGCTGTGATGCCTTCAAAAGCCCATCCAACTCCGGATAGGCCACCGCCAGGATGCAGAATATCAGGGGGATCAGGGTACGACAGGCACCCCTTCCTTGTTGGGAGGCCATCCCCAGCTGGGCCTCGGCCGTCTTCCTTGCCCAGCCTCGCAGGTCCTCCCACCGTTTGCGACAGTGGGTGCTCCGTCTGTCAAAGACCCCCAGGGTCCACACGTCCTTGGCAATGGCACGCCAAATACCCTTTTTCTGATGGGCGCTGACCTGCAGAAAAAGATACATAGATTGCGGGATTGCTCTGGAGCACTTGTCCTTGTATCTAGGGCCACCGGGTTGTCCACCATACTCCTATCCCTGAATGTCACCTGTAAGATGTCAAAGTGTGTGCCAGGGTCGGGCCTTCTTACTGCATCAATTATGACCACATGGATTGCAGAGAAACAGCCTCTTACATGGCAAATCTAATGAATTGCCTTGTTTCTGACAGAACCTCCTCCTTCTCTGGGTGCCACTGGTTGTAGCTTAGGAACATTTACCATTAGAGCAGTCCTTGTGGATTGGAGTCGGTCAATGATGGGTTTAGCTGTGTATTTAGGGACAATGGGGGTAATTTCGACCTCGGCGGCCTTTTCCCAAGACCGCAGAGGGACTGCCGTGCTGAAGACCGCCAGTGGCGGCGGTTTTCCACTCAATGTATTATGACTGCTGGCAGCCCTCCGTCCTTTTCCGGACAGAGAGCCGCCAACAGCCATACTGGCGGGCGGCGGGGAAGTGGAGGTTGATCCACCTCCACCGCCACGTCAACAGAACACCGCCCACCGAATTGCATTCTGTGATTCGGCGTGGCGGTGTTCTGTTGACGGTGTGGTGGCGGCGGAGCAGCCCCCATGGATCCCGTCCCCTCCCGGAAGATCAACGGACAAAGTATGTTGATCGTCCATTAGGGGAGAGGGGTGGGGGGTGTTGTGTGATGTGTGGGTGCATGGGGGTGTGCGTGTGAGTATGTAGAGGGGGTCTGTCAGTGCGTGTATGCATGCTGGGGTGTAGTGTGAATGGAAATGTGTGCGTGTCTGTCTGTATGGATGTGTGCGTGTATGTCTGAATGAGGGTGTGCGTGTATGACTGTGTGTGTGTCTGTTGGCATATTTGTTTGTGTGTGTGCGGGAATGTGTGTTGGTGGTGCCTGCATGCGTGTCGGGTGTGTGTCTGTGTTGTGATGTCGGGGGTAGGGGTGGGGAGGGGGGTCCTGCCACCTTTGGGGGGTAGCAGGGGGGTCGGGGGTGTTGGGGACGGACTCGGGGGAGGGGGTGGGGGGTGGCAGAGAACCCTGTCGGTGCCAGGGAAGGAATTCCCTGGCACTGTTAGTGCTTACCGCCATGGATTTCATGGCGGTTCCAAACCCCATGAAGTCCATGGCGGTAAGCCGGGTCATGATACCGCCGGCGGTCTTGTGACGGCCGCCGGGCTGGAGACCCAAGTCTCCAGCCCAGCGTTCGTCTCCGCCATGGCAGTATGATCGGAGAAGTGGCGGATGACCATGGCGGTAACCGCCATGGTCATAATTCCAAATTTTTTACCGCCAGCCTGTTGCCGTCAACCGCCAGGGTCGTAATGACCCCCAATATTGCTTGTAGGCTCTGTAGTTGGATAGCAGGCATCCAGTGAATTCCCTGCGCTTAAACTAATGTGCAAGGTGGGCTGATCAGATTCCTTTTTCTTGGCATTAGTTAAAAATTGGTCAGCACAACCATTTGCTTGCATTGTGGGCAACTTCATTGTGGTACCTAAGTGGTATGGTGTTGGATTGCAATAGTGGTTTAAGGAAGCTGTTGGTGGTCATTACAACCCTGGCGGACGGTGTTAAAGCGGCAGTAACACCGCCAACAGGCCGGCGGTAAAAAAATTGCAATTACGACCGTGGCGGAAACCGCCAACAAAGACAGCCACTTTAACACTCCGAACGCCACGGCGGTACAAACAAACAGCGCGGCGGTCACCGCCAACAGACAGGCGGGAGACAATGTACCGCCCACAGTATTATGACAGGCCAATCCGCAACCTTTTCCGGGGCGGATTCACCGCGGGTAAAAACACAGCGGAAACAGGAATTTCGAAGGAAAAACGCTCACCTCTACACACTCCATGAGGAACAAGGACACCATGGAACCGGAACTCCAAATTCTACCTGTGATAGTCTTCCTGCTCCTCTACCAGGAGCAGGAACGCCGGCGGCGAAGACCACGGTGAGTACTGCACCTACGACACAGGGGAGGGGGGAGGCAAAAAACAGGGACACACACACGCAACACCCTACACCCACCCCCACCCTCACCCACTACAACACACACACTAATGCATATCAATACATCACAATTACACCCCTCAAACCCCCCCAGAAGAATGCAAAGACCAAAGAAAATGAGTGTAACCATCGGAATATATTACAAACAAGTAGGCAGAAATATAGATATACACCATGTACAAAATATATCCCAGGCATATTAGTCCAGGTACTGCACAAAGAAAGTCCGTGGAACACTGGGACCACACGGTATGGGCGAGGCCCACACAAGATCCCCAACCATGACGGAGAGAACACTGCAGGGGCATCAGACAGCAACTAAACAGGCACCTAAAGGGGAGGGAAAGGGGGGGGCACCTCAGCTGCTTGAGTGCACGACGCCAAATCCGTGAGAGGGCCACATGCCCACTGTTCAATCCTGGGGAGTGCAAAGCCACAGTCTCTCAAGTCTCTACAGTGGGTGGTTTGCCCACTGTTCCATCCTGGGGAGTGCAAAGCCACAGTCTCTCAAGTCTCTACAGTGGGTGGGTTTCTCACTGCTTTATCCTGGGGAGTGCAAAGCCACAGTCTCTCAAGTCTCTACAGTGGGTGGTTTGCCCACTGTTCCATCCTGGTGAGTGCAAAGCCACAGTCTTTCAAGTCTTTACAGTGGGTGGGTTGCTCACTGCTTTATCCTGGGGAGTGCAAAGCCACAGTCTCTCAAGTCTCTACAGTGGGTGGGTTGCCCACTGTTCCATCCTGGGGAGTGCAAAGCCACAGTCTCTCAAGTCTCTACAGTGGGTGGGTTGACCACTGTTCAAACCTGGGGAGTGCAAAGCCACAGTCTCTCAAGTGGATAACAGTCTCCTCTGGTTCTGGAGGGGGACTGGTGCCCAGAGTGCTTCATCCTGTGAAGGACAGAGGTAGTGGATGGATCTCTCCACTGGTTCTGGAGGAGGTCTGGTGCCCAGAGTGCATCACTCACCCTGTGACGGACCCAGTTGCGTCAGTGCCCCTGCCGCTCATGGGCTAGCGGTGCTTGAGTTGGCAGTGCCCTGTGCAGTGGTGCTTGAGTTGGCGGTGCCCTGTTCAGCGGTGCTTGAGTTGGCGGTGCCCTGTTCAGCAGTGCTTGAGTTGGCGGTGCCCTGTGCAGCGGTGCTTGAGTTGGCGGTGCCCTGTTCAGCGGTGCTTGAGTTGGCGGTGCCCTGTTCAGCGGTGCTTGAGTTGGCGGGCCCTGTGCAGCGGTGCTTGAGTTGGCGGCGCCCTATTCAGTGGTGCTTGAGTTGGCTGTGCCCTGTTCAGCGGTGCTTGAGTTGGCGGTGCCCTGTGCAGCGGTGCTTGAGTTGGCGTGCCCTGTGCAGCGGTGCTTGAGTTGGCGGTGCCCTGTTTAGCGGTGCTTGAGTTGGCGGTGCCCTGTTCAGCAGTGCTTGTGCTGGCGGTCCTTCATGGCCCACCGGGGCTTGTGCTGGCGGTCCTTCATGGCCCAATGGGGCTTGTGCTGGTGGTCCTTCATGGCCCAGCGGGGCTGGTGCTGGCTGTCCTTCATGGATCAGCAGGGTTGGGGCTGGCGGTGCCCTCCTGGGCAGCTGGGCTGAGGCTAGCGGTGCCCTCCTGGGCATCTGGGCTGGGGCTGGCGGTGGCCTTCTTAGCAGCTGGGCTGGGGCTGGCGGTGGTCTCCTGGGCAGCTGGGCTGTCGGTGGCCTCCTGGGCAGCTGGGCTGGGGCTAGCAGTGCCCTCCTGGGCAGCTGGGCTGGGGCTGGCGGTGGCCTCCTGAGCAGCTGGGCTGGGGCTGGCGGTGCCCTCCTGGGCAGCTGGGCTGGGGCTGGCTGTGTCCTCCTGGGCAGCTGGGCTGGCTGTGCCCTCCTGGGCAGCTGGGCTGGGGCTGGCGGTGCCCTCCTGGGCAGCGGGGATGATGGCGGTCTTCTCCGCCGTGCAGCTCTTCCCAGACTTGCCAGGTTTCTTGTGGCCCTTCCCTACCTTGGAAGGTGTCACAGCTGACTCCACACTCCCAACGGGACCCCTGAGAGCGTCTTTGGTGGCTGGAGTCTTCCCCCTCTCCCGCTGGGCACTGGCCAACTTCTGATGCTTCACAGGTGGGGGACTGTCTGTGTTGTGGCTCCGTGCCACACTGGCTGTCCTGGTGGCTGGTGCACTCCACATACCGGTGACTACAGGCACCACTCGTCTCGGAGATGTTGTGGCTGAGGTGCTACTTTGGGACCTATGAGATGGACGGGGTGGGGGAGGTGTGGGAAAACGGTCAAGGCTGGACAGGAACATTTTTTGGGACACTCTGGGACGTGCAGCTGGAGGGGGTTTGGGAGTGGAGGAAGAGGTGGTGGTAGTAGGAGGTGTACGTTTGGTGACTTTGGGTGCAGGTGCATGCGTTGGATGCTGTCGTGAAGTGGATGGCTGTTGGGTGGGTGTGTACCTGCGTTTGTGTATCTTGGGATGGGGCATCACAGAAACACTGGGAGAGGACACAGGGAACGTGTGAATGGTAGTGGGGGTGGTGACTGCACGTGAGCGGGGTGTGCTGGTGGGTGTGCTTGTGAGGGACGTAGTGGCTGTAGAGGTAGTGCATGCAGGTGTGAGTGTAGACGAGACTGGGAGGGAGGAGGGAGACAACAAGGAGGGGGACACAGTGGAGGCAGTGGATGTTGGTGTGTCTGCATGTGTGTGCTGCTTGCGTGAGTGCCTGTGAGTTGTGTGGTGCTTCTGTTTGCCTGAGCTTCCCTTGTGTGCTGACGTGTGTGCATGCTGGTCTGATGGTGTGCTTGGGATAGGCAGAGGTACAGGGCATTGGGTCTGGGTGGAGGAAATTGGAGGGGGGAGGCGAGAGACGGGGACAATGGCTGCCATCAGTGCTGAGGCCAGAGTTTGAAAAGCTCGGTGAAGGGCCGCCTGACCAGAATGAATGCCCTCCAGGAATGCATTAGTTTGTTGCAACTGCCTTTCTACACCCTGGATGGCTTTCAAAATGGTAGACTGCCCAACAGTGAGGGACCTGAGGAGGTCAATGGCCTCCTCACTGAGGGCAGCAGGGGTGACTGGGGCAGGGCCTGAGGTGCCTGGGGCAAAGGTGATGCCCACCCTCCTGGGTGAGCCGGCACGGGGCGAAGGCTGAGGGGCTGCTGGGAGGGCGGTGCTGGTAGGGGGTGTGGCGGCTGTACCTGTAGATGCGGGGGGCAGAGATGTTGCCGCCACCACCAGGGAGCTTCCATCAGAGGAGGAGTCGCTGACTGTAGTGTCCCCTCCTGTCTCTGTCATGGTGCTCCCCTCGCCCTCCGTCCCATTGGTGCTCTCACCCTCGGTGGATTCTGCCTCCAGGACCATGTGGGATGCAGCTCCCTCTGTCACCAGTGCCTCTGCTCCTCCGCCAGATGATGCTAATGCACACAAGGACAGGGTGACAAAACAAAAAGAGGGGAAGAGACAGAGGATACACTTGGTCCATGCCAGCAACAACACTACAGTTGCCGTACACAACACACAGGGAGCTGCCCTATGCACTAGGCCATGCACTACCAGTTACAGTGCTAGTCACCAGCCCATGGGTGACATGGCATAACGTCATCAGCTGCACACCTGAAACCCACAGGACTCTGCCCAATAGTAGATGCCCATTAACACCATTGGGTTTGGAGTGCTTCAGAGCCTCCCCAACAAGGGACCTACCCTGCCATGTTCGCCCTGGCCTAAGGGCACCCACAGTCCGCATCCCCCACCCAGGTAAAACCTTAACACGCACCAACTCATGAATCTGAATTTGTACTCACCCCCTTGTGGCTGCTGTGATGCCCTCAAGCACCCATCCAACTCCGGATAGGCCACTGCCAGGATGCGGAACATCAGGGGGGTCAGGGTCCGACGGGCACCCCTTCCTTGTTGGGAGGCCAGCCCCAGCTGGGCCTCCACCGTCTTTCTTGACCAGTGGCGCAGGTCCTCCCACCGTTTGCGGCAGTGTGTGCTCTGCCTGTCAAAGACCCCCCAGGGTCCACACCTCCTTGGCGATGGCACACCAAATACCCTTTTTCTGATGGGCACTGACCTGCAGGAAAAATACAGCAGAAAAGGGATTAGTAGTACCGTCTGGACTGTCACACTCATGGCCCACCATATCCCTCCCATCCACTAAGGCACATACATTGACCACCATACATGCAGCACTCTGCCCAGGACACCTCAACCCCCCCTACATGTGGCTTACACATACAGCACTCTATACATTCATGGCCCACGCATCAGGCACACAGTGTACTCACCTGTTTGTCTGGAGCACCATAGAATAAAGTGTACTTGGGTAGGACCCCATCCACCAGTCTCTCCTACTCCTCCGCAGTGAAGGCTGGGGCCCTTTCCCCAGACACATGAGCCATTGTCACTTCCAGACACAGGTCACAGCAGCACTTTCAGTGTAGGTCCTCTCCTGTTGAAGGTCAGGTAGCAAGTGAGTGAACAGATAGAAAATGGAGGTCACATCCGCGGCTCCTGGAACCCATAGGGCCCAATGATAACCAATGCGAAGTCGCGCGGCGGTCATCGACCGCCTACCGCGACGGTGCACTACGCCAGCGGAATTATCTAATTTCCACTTGTCCCTCCTCACAGGTCAGGCAGTCGCCATTTGAGGGGGGCGCAGGCGATGACACCTAACTGCGTCACAGCAGACATTGGCACATCAACTGACTCTCGGATTCACATACTGGTTCGGTAAATGAAGAGATGCATCATTATAGCAATTGATGTGTGAATAAGACCCTCTGATCACCGTTTTCCTCCCTAGACTTCAACCGCTGAGGATGAATATGAGATGGAGACATCCTCCAGTGTACAGACCCCTGATGGACCTTGCGATAATGGAGGACAGACACATTATCCTAACATACAGACTTGATCGGGCCACAATCCAAGAACTGTGTGCCCAATTGGAGCCAGACCAGATGTCAGCTATCCGCCACCCCACAGGTATCCCCCCTCTAGTGCAGGTCCTGCCAGTGCTCCATTTCCTGGCAAGTGGTTCCTTCCAAACAACAGAGGCCATGGCATCAGGGATGTCTCAGCCAATGTTCTCAAACGTGTTGACCAGAGTGTTGTCTGCCCTGGTGAAACACATGTGCAGCTACATCGTATTTCCCCAGGTGGAGGATTTGGCCACAGTGAAAGCTGACTTTTATGCGCTGGGACATATCCCCAACTTCATTGGTGCCATTGATGGTACACATGTAGCATTTGTCCCCCCGGAGAAATGAACAGGTATTCAGGAATAGAAAAAGATATCACTCTATGTATGTGCAGATGGTGTGTTTGGCTGACTAGTACATCTCCCATGTGAATGGCAAGTATCCTGTCTCTGTGCATGACACCTTTATCTTGAGGAATAGCAGCATCCCATATGTGATGGCTCAACTCCAGAGGCACCGGCTGTGGCTAATAGGTGAGCCCATGGTCCCAACCCAGTTGATGTAGGTATATGGGTGTGGGGTCGTCCCTAAGGGTGAGTGTATGTCTAATAGGTATCCCTCGAATATATTGTCAGGTGACTCTGGTTACCCCAACCTCTCATGGCTACTGACCCCAGTGAGGAATCCCAGGACAAGGGCAGAGGAACGTTACAATGAGGCACATGGGCGAACAAGGAGTAGTATTGAGAGAACCTTCGGCCTCCTGAAGGCTAGGTTGCGGTGCCTCCATCTGACAGGTGAATCCCTGTACTACTCACCCAAGAAGGTGTGTCAGATCATCGTTGGATGTTGCATCTTGCACAACCTGGCCTTGAGACGCCAGGTGCCTATTCTGCAGGAGGATGAGCCTGGAGATAGTCTTGTGGCAGCGGTGGAGCCTGTGGACAGTGAGGAAGAGGAGGCAGAGGAAGAAGATGTGGACAACAGAAGTAATATTATACAGCAGTACTTCCATTGACACACAGGTAAGGCACTGTAACTTCACTTTTCTTTTCAGTTTTCTGCTGGACATTGTACATGGCATCATGATTTCCCTATGTCTATGGCTACTTACTGTACCCTTTGGCATCTCTATATTCAGATCTCTGTGCCCCACTCTAGCTCCTGGTATGTTTACTGCTGCCCACTTCAGGTCATACTAGTGTATACAGTACTGTACATAAAATTTGCAATGTTTTCAGAATGTTGTACTAATACATATTTCAATCAATTGACAGACTCCAGAATTGTATTTGTTCCAAGGGTTTTTATTCAAGTGCTAATAAGTAGAGAGGGATGTGCAATGGGCAGGGTAATGGTGGAGGAAAGTCCAGGGTAGAGTCGAGTCTCTTGGTATAACAGGTGCATTGTCCAATGGGGCATAGGAAGGGGAGCAATGGCAGTTCAAGGTGGACAGGGTGACAGAGTGGGACAGAAGGTTGACAATCAGGAGTCTTGTTTCCTGGCTGGGGTCTTGGCAATGTTCTCTGGCTTCTGCCTGGATCGCATGGAACGTTTGCGGGGTGGTTCTTCTTCTGCAGGGGGTGGGGTGCTGGTGGCCTGTTGTTCCAGTGGCGGGGCCTTCTGTCCCCTAGCGCTGTTAGAGGTGGGAGGCTGTTGATCGGTTTGGCTAGTGTCAGGGGCCTGTTGTTGTGCCACTGCCTCCCTCATGGTGTTGGCCGTGTCAGCCAGCACCCCTGCAATGGTGACAAGGATGGTGTGTATGTCTTGAGGTCCTCCCAGATCTCCACGTACTGTCCCTCCTGCAGCTGCTGGGTCTTCTGCAACTTGGCCAGTATCTGGCCCATGGTCTCCTGGGAATGGTGGTATGCTCCCAGGATGTTGCTGATTGCCTCGTGGAGAGTTGGGCCTGTCCTCCCCTTGTTGCACAACAGTCCTCAAGCTTCCCTGTTGTCCTGTGCCTCTGTCCCCTGAACCGTGAGCCCACTGCCACTGACCCCAGGTCCCTGATTTTCTTGGGTTTGTGGGGTTGCCTGGGGTCACTGTAGTGGTGGACACACTGCTGATTGATGTGTCCTGGGGACAGTGGTATGGGCCCACTGGGTGGGTGCTGTGGTGGGGTTTCCTGAGGGGGGAGGCTCTGTGGTGGTATGGGACTGTGGCAGGGTAACCGAATGTTCAAAGGTCGCTGATGGGCCAGGTTGGTCATCATGATCCAGGCGTGCAGAGCTGCTGTCATGACTGTGGGCCTCTTCTGTGGGGGGACTGGATGTTGATGGCACCTCCTCTCTGGTGACGTTGAGTGGGGGTCCAGTGGGGATGAAAATGCAGTGGTATTGTATCTTCGTGTGCCATCTTGTGCATGGGTGGGTTTCCCTGTATGGTTGTGATTGCCCTGTCAGCTTTGCCTTGTGTATGTGGTGATTTTGTGGGCTAGGTGATTCTCTCTAATGGGCATGCTTTAGTGATTGGTGTCCATGCAGGTCTGTGATGGGTGTCCATGCATAGGTGTTGCATGCAGGGCTTGGTATTGGGATGGGTGGGTTGTGATAGTGGGGTATTTGTGAGTTGGTGGAGTGATGGGGGTGAGGGTAGGGGTAGGAGTTTGTGATGGCATGCAGGCAGGGTGGGGGATATAGTAGTAAAGATTTGACTTACCAGAGTCCATTCCTCCTGCTACTCCTGCAAGGCCCTCAGGATGAATTATTGGCAATACTTGCTCCTCCCATGTTGTTAGTTGTGGGGGAGGAGGTGGGGGTCCACCACCAGTCCTCTGTACTGCTACCTGGTGTCTTGCAACCACAGAACGCACCTTCCTCCGTAGGTATTTTCAACTCTTCCGGATGTCATCCCTTGCTCTTGGGTGTTGTCCCACGGCGTTAACTCCTCCTCTGAAAACCTGGGGTGTCTTTGGGGTGCCCTGGATGTGGTGTGAGTGGTATGTGTTAGGATGTGTGGGGTGATGTGTTGGGTGATGTGTTGTGGTGTGTGCTGTGAGGTGCGTGGATGGTGTATGAGTGATGGTGTTCTGTTGCTCAGATTGAGTGGGTGCCCCTGGCTTGTCTCTCTCTCTGTTCACAATCTTTTTTTTCATTGAAAGCATTGTGGGTAATGTGGTTGGGTGTTTTATAGTGGTCTGAGTGTGTGGGTGTGGTGTGTGTATGTGTGTCAGGTGTGTGTAGTTTGAATTGTCCAATGTGGTGTAGTTTTGTTAGTTTATGTGTATTTTGAGCGCAGCGGTGTGTACCGCCAATGGTTTACCGCGGTAGAAAGACTGCTGCGGTGATTCATGGGTCCTGATACTGTGGGCGTAATGGTGTGGGTTTGGTACCGCCATTTTATCACTGACCTTTGGTCTGGTGGACTTGTGTAGGTGTCTGTATAGTGGGGGATTTCTCTGTGTGGGTCATAGTAGCGGTATACCGTCACGGTATGTTGGCGGCCCTCAGCACAGCGGTAGGTAGCATTTACGACCAAGGTTGTAATGAGGGCCATAATGACAACTGCTTCAATGTGTTTTTTTGGCATATGGCTTTCTGACATAGTTTGAAGACTCATATATACATTACATTTTCTCAATAACCATAAAGCTGAAAGCCCACACTAGCGAATGTTATTTGTTTTAAACCACCACACATTACCAGTGCTTCAGCTGTAACGTTTTCCAGCTTGAAGGACCAATTTACTGTGTAAGCAAACAATATTCCAAGAAAAACCTCAATCTTTATTCAATTCATTGACCTTCAAGAGGTTGCACCTTTTTCAAATTTCAGAAGCTTAATCTTATTCAGCTTTGAAAATAGGACAGGGTCCCTATTATATGATGAAAAAAGTCTAACTGGGGTTGCAGTTTGATTGGAGTTTGGTCTAAGAGAACCAACTCATTTGCATACATTAACAATCTAAGCTAAAGTATTCCTAGTTCGACATAAAAAAAGTTGACTAAATATTTCAAGCTATAAATAAAAAAATATTGATGCAATGGAAGGGGAAGGGCTTTAAGGCGGGGCCCTCCACTATAGACCACTGTTTTAGTGGTCAATGACTCGGAAGGCTATAGACTTCGAGGGAAAACTATTTTCTTGTTTTGTGGACTTCCCTGCTGCATTTGATTTAAATTACCATAATTTTTTTATGGGATAAGCTGAGGAACATTTGTATACTCGGTACTTACCAGTCTTTTGTTAATTCTTGAAGAGCTGCATAGAGAGAATTGGGCAATGGTAGAATTGGACCGAAATGGCTCGTCATAAAGTAAGATCCTGCATTCTAGCACCAGTCCTATTTGCTCTGCATCTTCCAGATTTACCAGCAAGGCTTCGGATGGCGCACGCCTTCTCCTTAAGAAGGGGGAAGACACGCTCTGTGGCTATTACACACCAGAGATCTGGCAATCTAAGATTTGATGCAGGTGGGACTCTAAAGAAACTAGATATGCTCTATGCTTACGATGTAGAAAACTAATGAACAATAAATTTGGAGAAAACTAACATTGTGGCATTCACATGGTCGACGCTGAAAAGGATAGTTGAATAAGTTGCATCTTATAAGCACTTAGGCATGACCTTTACTAAAACTTTGAATTGGAAAAATACACCTTGATGCCCAGTCAACATGAAGTGCGATGAAAGCTGGCTGCTTCTGAAAGTTTAAAGGGGATTTTGGGGGGCCTCCCTAGAGCCAGTGTGTGAGAAATATAGAGCCATGGTTCTGCCACAATTGTTATATAGAGCAAAAATATTATACTTGGGTGATAGTAATGACTGGGAAAAATGAGAAACAAGATGCCTAAAAAGATTGCTGGGCCTCCCAAAATGTATAACGATCCAAGCGATAAGAGTGGAAGCAATTATGATGTTCTGGAATTATGTATCAATGAATTTAAGCTTCAGTTTTTGGCACAATCAGTTGTCTGCCCTTAGGCAAAAAGATCCACTTTATATGCCAGGCAAATGTATTTAAGTGAAATGCATTCGGCCAAAACAATAAGGGTCCAACTTACTAAAATTGTCAAAATTTGTAATATTGGAGATTGTAGACAAGTGGATTAGTGGGGGTATTCAACTTCACCTAGTAATAGTAGCAAAATCACTAATAGTTTCAGTCAAATCTCAGTAAATTAACCTTTGCTCAACCCTTGGTAGCTTAGCAAATGAGCAGCCAAGCTTAACTTAGGAGACAGGTATTTGTAAAGCATTTAATAACACCAAAACAGTAAATAAGTAAGAGACACAACACAATAAAAATCCAACACCAATTTATAAAACTAAAGAATATTTTTTATCTTTGAAACAACTCCAAAATGACAAAAATCTAATGTAGGGAACTAGAGATATGAAATTCTAAACATTTAGAGAAAAATAGCACCAAATGGTGCAAAGCGCAAACTGAAAATATCTGGTTAAACTGGACAGAGACAAAATCATAAGTTGAGGCTGACTACGAATGAGCACAAGCCAGGCACATGACCAAGTTAGGCCTGCTGTGTATTGGACATAGTGGTGCGCAGTCTGAGAGGTTTTGCTTTGCCAGGCTTCACCCTCTTATGGCATCAGTTCCAAGGAACTGCAAGGGCTGCAATGTCAGGTCCTGCTTCGTGTAACATTGCACTGCATCATTTCCAATGAAGCTGTGTGACAAGGCTTTGCAAGGCTTAGTGTCATCTTGCTTCAGTTCTGTTGAAACTGAGCTGTGAGGTTTTGCACGGGTTTCCATCTTCTAGTGTCAGTTCTCACTGGTTCCTATGAGGCTGCCAGCTGGTTTGTGGTTCCTTTGGGGAGATAAGTGTCCTCTAGCATGGCAAGGGTTCATAGGCTCTGAATTGCCGCATGGGGCGAGGACTCAATCTCCCACAATGAACTTGTGCAGCCCAGGACAAGTTCAGTTGCCACTGGTCAGTTGTGGTGTCCTCTCCTTTGGTTTTCAGGTGGCCCTCTCCTTTATTCGTGGAGCCATGTAAGTGCATCAGGTGTAGTCATTCAGAGTACAGTCCTTTCTTTGATGCAGTGCTCCAGCAGGGCAGCATTCTGTTCTTCTTTTCCAGGCATTCATCTGAAGAGCTCCTGCAGCTCTTCCACATTTGCCCTCCATTCTGGGCTGACAGAAGGGGGTAACACCCCAACCAATAGGTGTACATGTACCTCCCTGTGTTATGACCACTTTGACCCAGAATGCATTGTCTACCAAAAATACAAATGGAGAAATTCTCTCCTTGGTGTGTGTGTCAACAACTGACTACACTCTCCCTTCCAGCCCCTCTCCTAACCTAATCAAGGGGGATCCTGAGACTTCTGTTTTCTGCAGAGGCTCCTACCTCTGAGGTCCGGCCTATCTAGCCTTCCCCTCCCTGGCTGATCCAGGAAGAAGATCTTCTCCCACCAAATGGCTGTATTTTTGTAACTCCAGATCTCTTCACACCTACTCAGGGAGCATTCTGGCTCAGGCTGTCAATTGCTGACCATTCAGAAGAGGCTCCTACAGGGCTGCTTTAGGTAACTTCAGGATGTAAAGTTCTAAAACTACTTTCCTATAATAGTTATATTAAATCCGGCCTCTGAAAGTTGTTTGGTTTAATGTAACCATTATTTTTTTTAGTTTGAATTATATCTAAGTAACTCCGTTTATGAGTTAGACTCTATTAAAATAATAAAGTGTTCCCTAGACGAGCCTATGGGGCTAAAGGCAGTACAATAGGGAAACACAACTTCAGCTGTTTCTCCTTACCAGGGGTTATTAAATATATTTTACATTATCCCTTGTTTTTATAACAATGCACCCTATCCTTGGGGCTTTGGGTGTGAATTATATTTAATTAAAAAGCAGTTTTGAAGTGCTTTTAATTCCAAAGTTGAATTTGTACATAGTTGTAATTTGAAACCAGCCTACAAGGCAGGCCTGGCTTTGAAATGACACCAGTCACCACAGCAGTGCACAATTAAGTGCATTATGTGTAGGAGGCTGGCCCTCTATGTAGTGTGCAAAACTAGGCACACTGTTCAGGGGGTCCAGGCAACCAAACGTTGGTTTCCAGAGGTAAAAACTAGATCACCCAATGCTCTAATTTTTGAGGTAGCTTGGTCGAGCAGTTTGGTTAATCTTGGAGAAGTACAAAGCATTTGTTGTACTCACAATATCAATCATGCCAGACACACACTCAAAGGAATAACTCGAGGCCAATTTATAAAAATAATTCAGATTTGTAGATACATTTTAAGACCAAGATTATCAAAATTAGTTAAGTACCTTGGATTGTATGGATTTTTGAAGTTTTATTAAATGCAGTCTTTCTGTGCGGAATTACGCACCATAGGAATCAATAGGAAAACACCAGTATCAGTATCAATTTATTGTTCAGTTAATTAAGAAAGCACAGTGGATAATGTTTGCATTAAAATTTTGTCACATTAAGTAACATTAAAACGAAAAAAAAAGACATTAGGAAAAAAAAAAATCTGTTAAGAAGGAGTTAATGTTTTTCTCCATTTTCAGCAAGAGGCACTTAGATTTCCTTTGGCCCTACGTGCACCATACTGGCCACACCAACTTACTGGGCTATCAGCCGTCTGAGAATTGTAACATATTTTGCACATCTACCCAGACCCAAGCAGCTGAGTGTGCAAAACAGAGACTGGATGTCTCCATGCAAGTCTGCTCCCCCAGAGCTACTGGTATTATTAACTGTTTCCTATTGGCTGCTAATATGAGAGAGCAGCAAAGAAAGTGTAGCCAACCTTCGGGATGGTAGGAGCAGAGCCTGCAGGCTTTTTTTACCCTAAGTGCGGCCAAGAAAGGATTAAAGTCCTTGATTGGTAGAACTAATGTTCGCACAAAATCTTGTGTTGAATTCCTGCGTTGATTGCTTCCAGGAGGTATGGTTGAGTGGTTCTGATCAAATAGGAATCGTTTAATGCTGGCACTGTTGATGGTGACTTGACTGACAGTAGATCGCGGACCCTTGAGATTTCCTTTGCTCTTTTGTTGATTGATTTTTTTCCAAGCACTGAATGTCAGTGTCTGCCAGCTGAATGGAGTCACCCATTTCAAAGGTCTTCAGTGCTTTACTTAGCTGTGTGAACCACGGGTTGCCAGGAGTTTTCAAAAATAGTTCTGAAGTTATGTTTTAATGTGAGTGTATTGGCCTGAGCCTGATGTAATATTTCAGGATGGCAGCTTGACAATCTATCTGCTGTGTCACTGGGCCCACTTCTAATCTGAGCCTGGAGCGATGGATGTACTTTGGTTATTGGAAGATATTTAAGTATTCTCTACAGTGAGCTTGTTCTGTAGTGGGTTCTAAAGACCCAGGAAATGCCAGGTGACTGTATTGCAGAGCCGAAAGTAGGGTCGCCTTTATTACCGACAATATTGGGGCTGCCAAAGCGCTTCTTAGTATGTTACTCAGTTGGGAGGCCCCCATGAAATGGAAGCAGCTTTTTGTCTGATCGTGCTTTTCTGTTTCTTTTCCACATTATTTTCTGTAAACCACACCCAGAGGTAATTATATTTCCTGGCTGTGCTAATGGTCTGGTTTCCCAGCTGCCAGGTTGTGATCTTTTGGTCTTGTTTCTTCCAAATATGAGGACTTATGTTTATTCCTGGTTTACTTGAAGCTGATTAGACATGTTGAAAGTGTTCAGGGCATTTAGTGCTTGCTGTAGGCCTGTTTTTGTACAGTCCATTATCACAATGTCATCAGCGTATTAGATGATTTGGAGTTTTTTTGGTGCCAATCTTTGGTAGAACCAGGCTGCTGGCCTTCAAGTGTTTCTCTAAGTTCACAGTGTACAGATTAAACAGCAGTGGGGCCAAAATGTAGCCATGCGTTAGGCCTCTGTTGGTTTCTATTTTCTGCAATAATGTACCTGGATCTGTTAAAACACAGACCCAAGTGTGGGTGTACAGTGAGATGATGTCTCTTAGGAGTTGTGTGGGAATGCCCCATGATGACAGCTTCCTCCATAGGGTTTCATGGTCTACTGTACTGTAATCAACGAAGCAGTAGAATAGCGGCCAGTGATTGGTGTTAGCTGCTTGCTGCTGCGAGTATGACAGCGCCACAATGTTGTCACTGTTGAGGCCCCAGGTCTGAAGTGAGATTGGAAAAACAGCTGGATTTGACACTCCTGCACCCAGGCTTCCAGTTGGCCCAACAACAGGTGAAAATAGGCCCATATTTATACTTTTTTAGCACCACGTTTGCGCCACTTTTTGACGCAAAAAGTGAGAAAACTTACAAAATATAATTGCATTTTGTAAGTTTGTGCCACTTTTGCTTAAAAATATAGTGCAAATGCGGCGCAAAAAATGTATAACTATGGGCCATAAATATTTGCCTCCACGTCCAGGAAAGCTATTAGTCGATAGTTTGATGGGACTGAACGGTCCCCCTTTTTGTAGGCTGGACAGAGTATAGACCCTCTCCAGGAGGCCGGACGGGGGTCAGCTGATAGGCGCTGTTAAAGAGCTGAGACAGCCTCTCTTCCCAGTCCAATGGGGGGCATTTGGACAGGGAAGCTGGTAGGCCATTTGGCCCTGGGGCACCATCCTTCCTAGTACTCTTTATAGCGTTCTCTATCATACTAACAGGGAAATGGTTCAGCTCCGCGACTTTCGCCTCATCAGGTGCAACTGGCTGATCTGCTTAGCTCGCTAGGTATTCTTCAACTGTTGAGGAGAGACTTTCAATGTGAAGGGGGATGAATGCTGATTCTCCTCAAGCCTGGTGCTTGTCGTTCCCTGTTCTATTTCGGTAGTTGAGTACAAGTGTGTAACGTGAGAGACCCATGCAGACTCTGCTACACCATTCTCCTTTGACTTATGGCCATTCCTTGTTTACATGCTCCCAGAAATGGGCATGATTTGGGTTCATTAGCAAGGGTTTACCATTCTTTCCAATCTTTTGCCACTTTGTGTTCCCAAATTTGTTTCTTGAGAGATCTTCAGAATTTTGTTATCTGAGCCGCTGTGTGCTGTGTGGGCTTTTCTTTATGGTTGTGTGGGACTCTGTGAAGTGCCCGCCTTACCTTTAGAATTTTCTTTTCTAGTTGTAATGTCATACCTCACCGGGCGGGGCAGGGAGAGGTGGATAAGCACCTGTAGCCACATTCTATGACAGGATTGTCAGGGATTTGGATGAGAGTTGTGCTCTATACTCCGCTTAGTGGTAGGACCTATACCTTGGTTCTACCCAGTCCCTCTGTTTGCTTTGTGGGAGTGATTCTGTGACTGTGCGGACCTCTCTTCTGTTCTGCACGGAGACTATGGGTATAGTCTGTAGGGCCTCTGTGGTAGGGGTCCAGTGATTCCTCCCCCCACTTGAGCCACTTGAGCCTCTTAAGACGATTTTCAGGCTGTCTCTAGGGGTTATGTTTAAGAGGATAAACAGGTATTTGTCAGGCAGGGGGATATAAACGTCATTGCCCCAGTCTGCATAGGTCTCTCTCACATCCCAATCTGTAGCCCTCTGTGTTGTGCTTTTCCAGGTATTTTTTGTAATATCCCTGCTTGCATTTAGGAAGGGTGGCTTGAACCTGACCCAGTCCATGTCTTCTGAGGTGATGTGAGAGCTGGCACCTGAGAGAACAGCCTCAGTAGGTTTCTTCTGTTTAAGATATTCTTTTGAGGTTCAGTGAGAGATGAAAATGAGTTCCAGAGAGTACTTTTCTATTGGTTCTGATGTGCCGTTTTCCAGTGGGCTACGGGGTAGTCAGGACTCCTTTTGAATACTTGGTGCTCTAGCTCAATGAGAGATATCCATGCCAGAAGAGGCATGATGAGTTTTGTTTGCCACTAAATAGTGGGCCAGCTCTCTGCTGCTCGCGTAGCTGATTGTGCTGGCTGGCTCTGTGTGCTGTGGTTGTTGTACACTCCTTTTGCCAATTTGCAGATCAGGATGATTTACCTGTGTGCTGTCTGGGCTTGAATACTCCCTGGCAGCCTCTTTGCTAGGGCAGGCTGTTGACATCCTTATTGGGATTGTTTTTGAACAAGCCCTTGAACCAGATCCCTCTGTTGAATCTGCTGGTCCTTTTTCCATTTTCTTGATGTTGGACTGGGCCCAGTGGCTTCCACTGCATCATGCTCTCTAGGTGGAACCATCTTTGTCGATGTTGTGTGTGCTTTTGGTTGAGACAGTTGTGATGACCTGAGTGTGCCTAATGTTGATATTTGTGCTTTGATCTGTGAGGGGGCTGGCAGCAATTGTGCTACTTGTTCTTGTTACAGACCTTTTTGTGTTGTGCGTGTCCAACAAATTGGGAACAGCTTTGCTGTGCCACTGACTTCCAGTACTTCGGGGGCGGTATTTGTTTTGTGTCTTTTGTCCAATCTAATGTGGCTTCTTTGTTTCCAGGCTTGCTTTTTTCATTTCTTCTTCGCTCTCCTTGTAAATGCAATGGTTAAAACTTAACAGGGCTTTGAAAGGCAGTTGCTTGATTGTGTGTGTCACCATGATTAGTGGTGACTACATCATTGCTTGGTTCCAATTTTTCAAGCTTACAGGGCTTTGTTTCCCTACTTGGGGAGGGTAGGGTGTCTGAGGTTAAGCACTTTGCCCCAGGAGATATTTGGGAAGGGTTGCCTGGAGTTGCCGCTGATCTGGGCCTTGGCTTTAGGGTGGTTGGACTGGTTGGCTCATTTGTGGGGGAGATGTTGCCACTGCAGTTTCGCCTCTTCTTGCCATTGCCTTGACTACTCTGACTAAATCACTCAGAAGGTTGGGTAGAGAGCTTAGCTTGTCTATGACTGGGGAGCAGGAACATTGAGCTCCCTTCTTTGTTGCGGTGAAGTGACTCTCCATGTGCATTACCTTTGCTCTGATTTCGAGTATGTGTTCCTAGGAACTGAATCAAGTCCAGTTGCAACTCCATCTTGTTCGACTTCTAGAGAAGTACCCTTGCATGGTGTCCTGCGAGGCTCTGATCGCCACCAGCACTTGTATATCTGTGGTACGCACAGGAGATGATCCGCTGTCTCCTCTCCCCAGTGCATCTTTGCTGTTGTAGTGCGACTGAGTGTTCTGTCAATCTGCTCACTTATGTTGTTGAAGAACTGTTCAAATAGTGCCCTGAGCTCCTGGTCTGTGAGTCTAATCCTGTCCTGGTTAATGGGCAAGGTTTTTTGTTTCTTCCTTGAGTATATGAGATGTCTCTAAGGGGTTAGAAGCTGTCATTGATGGACAACTTGGGAGATGGTTGTCATCCTGTGCATTCAATATCCAACCCCCGAAAGGGGGGAGCAGGCCGCAGGTGGGATTAATCGCTGAACGACTTAAACTTAAGTTATAGTGAACTCTCTGTTTAGAGGTGGCGATGATGCAGTCCCTGCTTGAGAGAGGGAATCGCAAAAGGTGTAGGGCTCTTGACGACCAACTGTTAACGCAGGGCATGAGAGTGATCTTTGCTCTTTAGGACCCCCTATGAGCATCACTGTTGAGGCAGTGCCATATGCTGGATTTAGCCCCAAGTTTTTGAGTTCGGTGCCTGATGCCTCCATTTCTTATGGCCCTGCGAAAGTCTGCCCCAACTCTGGACCCTCTGCTGCTGGTTTGCAGAAGAATCAGATTATGGAGTCTTGTCCTTCGGGTAAGACCTGCGTTACTGTGCGGTCTAGGGGGTCTCTGCTACTTTTGTCA